>NW_027325388.1:600000-1159680 GCF_036924035.1 Leuresthes tenuis
GGTGTGAATGTCCGACCATAGTTGGTAAAAAGTGGGTATGAAAAGGTTCGAATGCCCAAATTCGGCTGCAAAAAGGTGTGAATGTTCGACTAAATTTTGTAAAAAGCGGGTAAGACAAGGTGCGAATGCCTGACAATCTATGATCAAAAGCGGGAGCGGAGGTGTTCAGCTGCAAGAAGGTCTAAATGTCCATTTTTAATTAATAGAAAACATGAAAGAAAATTTTCGAAAATCAATCCGCACATGATCATAAGTGGGAGAGGAGGTGTTCAGCTGCAAGAAGGTGTGAATGTCCTACCATAATTGCTGAAAAATGTGTTAGAAACGGTAAGAATGCCGGAATATACATCATCAAAAGAGGTGGTGTTCGGCTGCAAGTAGGTGTGAATGTCTGAGTAAAGTTCAAATATATTAACAAAAGCGGGAGGAGAGGTCTTCGGATGAGTGGTTGAGAATTTCCAACCATAATCTATAAAATGCGGTGAAAAAAAAGGTGTGATAGATACCTAAAAGGTGGAGCGGAAGTGTTCGGCTGCAAGGTGTGAATGTTATATATATAGTTGGTGAAAAGCAGGAAAAGCAAGGTCTGAATGCCCAATCTTACATCATCAAAAGCGAGATCAGAGGTGTTTGGCGGCAAGAAAACGGGTAAGGTGTGAATGATCGACTAAATATCAACAAAAGTGGGGGCGGAGGTCTTCGGATGCAAGTGGGTGTGAATATCCCACCATACAAGTATGGTGGAGAGGAAGCTGTGAATGGCCGACCATAGTTTGCAAAAAGCGGGTGAGAAAAGGTGCGAATGTCCAACCATACATGATCAAAACAGGGAGCGGAGGTGTTTGGCTGCGACAAGGTGTGAATGTCCACCCATAATTAATGAAAAGCGGGCAACAAGTAGGTTCGAATGCCCAACCATACATCAACAAAAGCAGGAGTGGATGTGTTTGGCTACAAGAAGGTTTGAATGTCCGAGCATAGTTTGTAAAAAGCGGGTAAGAAAAGGTGCGAATGCCCGACAAAGTATGATCAAAAGAGGGAGTGGAGGTTTTCGGCTACAAGAAGGTTTGAATGTACGACCATAGTTTGTAAAAAGCGGGTAAGAAAAGGTGCGAATGCCCGAACATACACCATCAAAAGAGGGAGCGGAGGTGTTCCGCTGAAAGACGGTGTGAATGTCCGACCATAGTTGGTAAAAAGCGGGTAAGAAAAGGTTCGAATGCCCGATTATATACCATCAAAAGCGGAAGCGGAGGTGTTCGGCTGTAAGAAGTTGTGAACGTCCGACCAAAGTTTGTAAAAAGCAGTTAAGAAAAGGTTCGAATATCCAACCAAACATAATAAAAAGTGGGAGCAGAGCTGTTCGACTGCAAGTAGGTGTGAATGTCCAGCCATAATTCCTGAAAAATGGGTAAGAAAAGGTGCGAATGCCCAACCATACACCATCAAAAGAGGGAGCGGAGGTGTTCCGCTGTAAGACGGTGTGAATGTCCGACCATAATTGGTAAAAAGCGGGTAAGAAAAGGTTAAAATACCCGACTGTACACAATCAATAGCGGGAGCGGAGTTGTTCAGCTACAAGAAGGTGTGAAAGTCCGACCATGGTTTGTAAAACGCGGGTAAGACAAGGTGCGAATGTCCGGACTCCTATTGATAAAAATCCATTTAATATGTAGTCCTTGCATAGACATATCACATATTAAACTGCTAAGAACAGATACTACACTTGATCTTAGCCAAAAGGCCGAGAAGCGATATCTGTCCACTGGTTCACGTCCGAGGGCCCTTCCTGGCACAATGCGCACTTGTAGCGGTGTTCTTTTTATGGCCATAGTGTCACTTTGCACCTCCGCCCACCCGCTGCACTGAGCACTCTTCAGCCCTTTTAAATGGTATAACTTTACACTACCACACGCTCCAGCGAGCACCATTCAAGCAACAACTTTGCACTCCAGCTTCGAACATCGGCACAGTCGCAACAAGTAAGGCGACTCTACTCAGAGAAGTCACTCTGCACAGTAACAAGATTTCTTTTGCACAGACAGAAAGATCTTCACCCGCAAAGGTAAAGCCTGCCAAAAATAGAAACAACTCATTAGTGCTGCTCTCCACGGAAGTCTTTAGCAAAAGGCGAAAGACTTGTACATTATGAAGAGAAACCAGTGTATGATTATCCATCACTGCAGGAGCAGGGCATCAGGCTAGTTGGCATAGCTTGGTTGAGACGCTTGCTCCCCCCCCTTGCTCCTCGGCTGACCAAGTAGGAACAATCGGGCCCTATTCGATGGCTGCCTTGTCTTTTACTCTGTGCAAAAGACAAGGCAGCAACAAAAACACCACGAGAATCCCGTATTGAGGCTTTGTTCTGACCGCTCATTCGGGGTCGCGTTTCTTTCAAGCAATTCTCCTGGTTAGCCCACACTCGGCTCGCTCCCATAGCCGTGTTAAAGTCTACTTCGCATTCACTCTCTTTTCTCAGCAGACTCTTGGGATTTTATCTATAAAATGAATTCCTTCACTCAAACTATGTGAAAACTGCTTTGTCCTTAATATTTACCATGTCTAGAAAGATTTAAACAAAAAAAACAACGTTGTACTTTGCAGTAAAAGAAAGAGCAAATCTAAAGTTTCAGGAATCCGAGAATAAGCTTACTTTCATGAGTTCTTCACGATTTCGGATTTTGCTATAAAATGAATTCCTTCACTCAAACTAAATTAAAACTGCTAAACCGCTAATCTGTTATATGTAAGGCAGATGTCAAATTCACCGAAATAGGATCAAAGGGTATTCGGCCAATCGAGCTGTAGCAGCTTCGGTAAAAGAGTATAAGTTGAAGAGTTTGTGAATAAAGGTGTGCGCACACATAGTGTGCTGTACGAAAATAGGCAGGGAGCAATGCCGGCTGGGGTATATGTTCTTGTATGTTGTCTGACTGTTTGATTTGAATGTGTTGTGTAAGTGTCCTGTTGAATGTTACATGTTTGGGCTTTGACACGCTTCACTGTGGTTGTTAACTGTGTGGTGTGTCCTGAAATGTTATATGTTTGGGCTGTGTGACATGCTTAATGCTTGTCAGTAGCTACCCACTTATTCATATATAGCAACTGACAACATAAGAAGTCCGGACATACTTTGATAGTAGTTGTAGAAGTATCCTTATTGATAATAGATCACTAATTCATAGTGATAGAACAGTAGATGAACAGGTGCTTGCACATGTCTCACGAAAATAAAATGGGTGTATGATTGCTGACGGCAGAGCAATACTGCCAAACTTATGAGTTCTTGTGGCAAACTTGATTCAGTGTCTTGACGTGTATACGCTGTTTCGCTGACTTGATTGTCACAAGAAACAAAGTGTGTTTGATAAGATCCGACCATTTTATTACGGGAGGATCAGTATGTATGGATTCTGATGTGACTGATAAACCCATTCGTATCTTAAGCATAATCTAATACATGAGACAATGCCCTGGCACACGATAAAAAAAAAAAAGAGAGAGAGCGGTTTTGTGTCCCACTCTAAAACTATCAGGCAGTCGGTCGAGTTTTTCAAAATCTTTAAAAACATCTAAAATGTCTGATGATAAAAGGTCCCAATAGGTCAGATAGAATTCTGCAGGAAGCCCGTCTAAACCCGGAGCTCGACTTCTCTTAAAACCTGTTAGGCATTTTTTTAACTCTAAAGCAGTAAAATTCTGTGTCAAGTGTGCATTCTCTTTTACGGTTTTGTCAACGAATTTTAAGATTTCTGCCGATGTTTCCAAGTGCACTGGTTTCTCTTTGTACATGTTACTATAAAAGGTATGTACAGTTTCAATCATCTCTTGTGTGGATTTTGTTAAAAACCCATCTTCTCTTTTTAGATTTTGAATACACTCCTTTTTATTTATAACTTTCTTTCTTTTTCACCTTCCTCAATTTCCTGCTCCCTGCTTTTTACAAAAATTCCTTTACTCTTTATTTCTGCTAAAACTGACATTTCCTTTTTGACATCTTTGATTTCTTCTTTAAAGTCTATGCCACACTGATTTAGTTTAAAGTAGCGCTGTAAGCGTTTATGTAGTCCCATCATACATCTATTCTCTTTCCTTTTTTTACGTTTACCTTGCTGTTTAAAAAAAGTCTGGGTCGTTTCCTTCACCATTTCCCACCATTGTGCATGTGTTTCGTAGAGGTCTTGAAGGGTCTGCCACTCTTTATAACATTCCCTGTACTGACTGACTATGATTTCATCCTCCAACAGGGAACAGTTGAGTTTCCACAGACCACTTCCTACCGTCACACCAGAAGGGGGTGAAAGGGTGCAGGAGAGCATAAGGTGGTCTGAAAAGAAAACAGGGGTTAATCTAACATCAGTGGGTGGGCAATCTCTAGTAAAGAAATAATCAATGCGAGAGGCTCTGGTGCCATCATGACTAAACCAGGTGAAGCTCTCCTCTCTGGGATGCATGGTTTTAAAACAGTCAGTAAGCTTAAAATCCCTGCATATGCCCTGAAGTAAAATCGAAGTCTTATCCACTTTAAAATCTACCCCTGCTCTTTTTCTATCTTTCCTGCTCAAGATACAGTTAAAATCCCCTCCTACAACTAAAGGTACTTGCCCTAGCATGTAAAGCTGTATATCTTCTAAAAGGTCATACCTTTCATTTTTTCCATTGAAACCATAAATATTTAAGAGGTTAAAGTCTTGCCCCATAAAATTCAAGTGTGCTAAAAGTGCCCGTCCGTCTCTCACCACTGTGCTACCTTTCACCAGAACATGCGGATTTTTAATTAGAATGGCCACACCATCATTTTTATTTTGATTTGAGCCACTCCATATCGATAAATGGGGCCACATTTCCTCCCATTGTCTATGGTTTTTTAAAAAAGGTAGTCCACATTCTTGTATTAAAAACACATCTGATTTTATGGAGTCTAAGAAGGATAAAATACTCTGGGCTCTTGTCTTTGATTTCACACTTCTCACATTTAGTGTTGAGAAGGTGAGAACCATTAAAAGCATAAAGGAAAGTAGGTATGTCATTTTCGTTTTTCTAAGTTATCAAAACAAATTACACACAGGTTATTTCTTGGGAAACTAGCTCTTCCTTCATTTCTTTAGGTGAAAAGTGAGTAGGGTGATCTATATTTCCTTTTCGGACTCTCGGTGTTGGCCTCTGACGCAATGTTGCATTTAACTTTGAGTCCCTGGGGGTTGATTGCAGAGCTGAAGTTAAAAAGGAGACCTCATTTGGTGAGTCGGAGGGGAAGACTCTAGGTTCTTCCACTGAAGAACTGTCTGAAAGGGACCTAACCCTTCCCCTCTTCTCTGATACCACTGGGGAATCAGAGGCTCAGATGCCGTCCTCTTCGGCTGTTGACCTTCGGGGAGGTGAGTATCTTCACTAGACTCACCTGTCTGCTCTTCCTCCTCATTTAGCGTAGCTCCACCCTCTGCCTGTGAATTCTCACAGACTTCAACACTGAGTGGTGAGGCCTCTACAGGCCCCTCCCCTTTTTGCTCCTCACTTCCAATCCAAGCTTTTGGCAGGAAGTTTGAATTTATTGGGTCAACCTCTTCACTTTGTTCACCAACTGCCACCTTTGGTCCTTCTCTTTGTTGGCTTGACTGTGGCTTTACCGTCTTTAATTTGTTGGCAAAAGATTTAGGGCAATCTCTGAAGAGGTGATTTAATTCTCCACAGAGATTACATTTCCTGCCATTTGGACACTCTCCAAAAGTTTGCCCAATTTCTCTGCTCTTCCCACATAACACCTTGGTACAAGCCTCAACCAGGTGTCCATGCTCACCACACTTGCGGCAGAACTTGGGCTGCCCCTGGTAGTGGATGTAACCTCGGTTTTCAAGGTGGCCAGAGTGTCGCCCACCCGCTGCACTGAGCACTCTTCAGCCCTTTTAAATGGTATAACTTTGCACTCCCGCACGCTCCAGCAAGCACCATTCAAGCAACAACTTTGCACTCCAGCTTCGAACATCGGCACAGTCGCAACAAGTAAGGCGACTCTACTCAGAGAAGTCACTCTGCACAGTAAGAAGATTTCTTTTGCACAGACAGAAAGGGCTTCACCCGCAAAGGTAAAGCCTGCCAAAAATAGAAACAACTCATTAGTGCTGCTCTCCACAGAAATCTTTAGTAAAAGGCGAAAGACTTATGAGAAAGAGTTATGAAGAGAAACCAGAGTACGATTATCCGTCACTGCGGGAGCAGGGCATCAGGCTAGTTGGCATAGCCACCTTCCCCATGGTGAGCTTTGCTTGGTTGAGACGCTTGCCCCCCCCCCCCCCCCCCCCCTTGCTCCTCGGCTGACCAAGTAGGAACAATCGGGCCCTATTCGATGGCTGCCTTGTCTTTTACTCTGTGCAAAAGACAAGGCAGCAACAAAAACACCACGAGAATCCCGTATTGAGGCTTTGTTCTGATCGCTCATTCGGTGTCGCGTTTCTTTCAAGCAATTCTCCCGGTTAGCCCACACTCGGCTCGCTCCCATAGCCGTGTTAAAGTCTACTTCGCATTCACTCTCTTTTCTCAGCAGACTCTTGGGATTTTATCTATAAAATGAATTCCTTCACTCAAACTATGTGAAAACTGCTTTGTCCTTAATATTTACCATGTCTAGAAAGATTTAAACAAAAAAAACAACGTTGTACTTTGCAGTAAAAGAAAGAGCAAATCTAAAGTTTCAGGAATCCGAGAATAAGCTTACTTTCATGAGTTCTTCACGATTTCGGATTTTGCTATAAAATGAATTCCTTCACTCAAACTAAATTAAAACTGCTAAACCGCTAATCTGTTATATGTAAGGCAGATGTCAAATTCACCGAAATAGGATCAAAGGGTATTCGGCCAATCGAGCTGTAGCAGCTTCGGTAAAAGAGTATAAGTTGAAGAGTTTGTGAATAAAGGTGTGCGCACACATAGTGTGCTGTACGAAAATAGGCAGGGAGCAATGCCGGCTGGGGTATATGTTCTTGTATGTTGTCTGACTGTTTGATTTGAATGTGTTGTGTAAGTGTCCTGTTGAATGTTACATGTTTGGGCTTTGACACGCTTCACTGTGGTTGTTAACTGTGTGGTGTGTCCTGAAATGTTATATGTTTGGGCTGTGTGACATGCTTAATGCTTGTCAGTAGCTACCCACTTATTCATATATAGCAACTGACAACATAAGAAGTCCGGACATACTTTGATAGTAGTTGTAGAAGTATCCTTATTGATAATAGATCACTAATTCATAGTGATAGAACAGTAGATGAACAGGTGCTTGCACATGTCTCACGAAAATAAAATGGGTGTATGATTGCTGACGGCAGAGCAATACTGCCAAACTTATGAGTTCTTGTGGCAAACTTGATTCAGTGTCTTGACGTGTATACGCTGTTTCGCTGACTTGATTGTCACAAGAAACAAAGTGTGTTTGATAAGATCCGACCATTTTATTACGGGAGGATCAGTATGTATGGATTCTGATGTGACTGATAAACCCATTCGTATCTTAAGCATAATCTAATACGTGAGACAACGCCCTGGCAGACGATAAAAAAAAAAAAAGAGAGAGAGCGGTTTTGTGTCCCCACAGTCCATAATGTAGAAAAGAGAGAAAAAAGCCTTTCTGATTTGGTGTGTGTGCTCATAGTGCAGAGTGTAGAGAAAAGAAAGCCGTTTTGGTGTCACGGGTGTTGTGACTTACACACACACATTTCTAAATTGAGAAAGGAAATTATTTTAGAGGAAGCAGTAGAGTTTAGATCCCACATTTGTTGATAGGCATTCATTTATTTCTTCACTTCTGATGAAGTTTCAACAATAAACAACAAACTTTGTATTATGAGAAAGAACCAGACTCATTCTTCAGGAATCCGAAAATAAGCTCTATTTTATGAGTTATGCACGAATTCGGATTCTCCTATAAAACGAATTCATTAACTCAAACCAAGTTAAGACTGCTTTGTCCTTCATATTTATTCATGTCTAATCAAGTTTCAACGATAAACAACGTTGTACTTTGTAGAATGAGAAAGAACTTCTTCAGCAATAAGCATCTCTCGACATATGACGAAATACAGATTTTGCTATAAAATTAATTCCTTCTATCAGCCTGACTTAAAACTGTTTGTCCTCCTTATTTATCCATTTCAAATCAAGTTTCAACAATTAAAAAAAAATTGTAGTTTGAGAAAGAACAACTTAATCTTCAGCAATCAGTATAAAAAGAAGTGCAAATGCCAACCATACATACCTAAAAGGTGGAGCGGAAGTATTCAGCTGCAAGTAGGTGTGAATGTTCGACCATAATTTGTAAAAAGCGGGTAAGAAAAGGTTCGAATGCCCGACTATATATTAACAAAAGCGGGAGGAGAGGTCTTCGGATGAGAGTGGGTGAGAATTTCCAACCATAATCTATAAAATACGGTGAAAGAAAATATGTGAATGCCTCATAGAACACTAAAAGCGGAAGTGTTCGGCTGCAAGAAGGTGTGAATGTCCGACTATATTTGGTGAAAAGCAGGTGAAGCAAGGTCTGAATGCCCAACCTTACATCATCAAAAGCGAGATCAGAGGTGTTTGGCTGCAAGAAGGCCATAGTTTGCCAAAAGCGGGTAAGGTGCGAATGTCCGACTAAATATCAACAAAATTTGGGGCGGAGGTCTTCGGATGCAAGTGGGTGTGAATGTCCGACTATATTTGGTGAAAAGCAGGTGAAGCAAGGTCTGAATGCCCAACCTTACATCATCAAAAGCGAGATCAGAGGTGTTTGGCTGCAAGAAGGCCATAGTTTGCCAAAAGCGGGTAAGGTGCGAATGACCGACTAAATATCAACAAAAGTGGGGGCGGAGGTCTTCGGATGCAAGTGGGTGTGAATATCCCACCATACAAGTATGGTGGAGAGGAAGCTGTGAATGGCCGACCATAGTAAAAGGCGGGTGAGAGAAGGTGCGAATGTCAAACCATACATAATCAAAACAGGGAGCGGAGGTGTTCTGCTGTAAGAAGGTGTGAATGTCCAACCATAGTTGGTAAAAAGCGGGTAAGAAAAGGTTAAAATACCCGACTGTACACAATCAATAGCGGGAGCGGAGTTGTTCGGCTACTAAAAGGTGTGAAAGTCCGACCATGGTTTGTAAAAAGCGGGTACAAAAAGGTGCGAATGCCCGACAATGTATGATCAAAAGAGGGAGTGGAAGTTTTCGGCTGCAAGAAGGTCTGAATGTCCAACCATAATTTGTAAAAACCGGGGAAGAAAAGGCTTGAAAGCCCGACTATACACCATCAAAAGTGGGAGCGGAGGTGTTCAGCTGCAAGACGGTCTGAATGTCCATCAATAATTGCTAGAAAACATGAAAGAAAATTTTCAAATATCAAACTGCACATGATCATAAGCGGGAGAGGAGGTGTTCAGCTGCAAGAAGGTGTGAATGTCTACCCATAATTACTGAAAAATGGATAAGAAAAGGTGCGAATGTCAAACCATACATAATCAAAACAGGGAGCAGAGGTGTTCTGCTGTAAGAAGGTGTGAATGTCCAACCATAGTTGGTAAAAAGCGGGTAAGAAAAGGTTAAATTACCCGACTGTACACAATCAAAAGAGGGAGCGGAGTTGTTCAGCTAAGAGAAGGTGTGAAAGTCCGACCTTGGTTTGTAAAAAGCGGGTAAGAAAAGGTTCGTATGCCCGAATATACACCATCAAAAGCGGAAGCGGAGGTGTTCGGCTGCAAGATATTGTGAACGTCCGACCAAAGTTTGTAAAAAGCAGTTAAGAAAAGGTTCGAATATCTAACCAAACATAATCAAAAGCGGGAGCAGAGCTGTTCGACTGGAAGTAGGTGTGAATGTCAGATCATAATTTGCAAAAAGCTGATGAGAAAGGGTGAGAATGCCCGACTATACACCATCAAATGCGGTAGCGGAGTTGTTCGGCTGTGAGTAGGTGTGAATCTCCAACCATAATTGCTGAAAAATGTGTTAGAAAAGGTAAAAATGCCGGTCCATACATCATCAAAATCGGGAGAGGTGGTGTTCAGCTGCAAGAAGGTCTAAATGTCCATCAATAATTGCTAGAAAACATGAAAGAAAATTTTCGAAAATCAAACCACACATGATCATAAGTGGGAGGGGAGGTGTTCAGCTGCAAGAAGGTGTGAATGTCCACCCATAATACCTGAAAAATGGGTAAAAAAAAGGTGCGAATGCCCAACCATACATCATCAAAAGCAGGAGTGCATGTGTTCGGCTACAAGAAGGTGTGAACGTCCAACCAAAGTTTGTAAAAAGCAGTTAAGAAAAGGTTCCAATATCCAACCATACATAATCAAAAGCGGGAGCAGAGCTGTTCGACTGCAAGTAGGTGTGAATGTCAGATCATAATTTGCAAAAAGCTGATGAGAAAGGGTGAGAATGCCCGACTATACACCATCAAATGCGGTAGCGGAGTTGTTCGGCTGTGAGTAGGTGTGAATCTCCAACCATAATTGCTGAAAAATGTGTTACAAAAGGTAAAAATGCCGGTCCATACATAATCAAAATCGGGAGAGGTGGTGTTCAGCTGCAAGAAGGTCTAAATGTCCATCAATAATTGCTAGAAAACATGAAAGAAAATTTTCGAAAATCAAACCACACATGATCATAAGTGGGAGAGGAGGTGTTCAGCTGCAAGAAGGTGTGAATGTCCACCCATAATACCTGAAAAATGGGTAAAAAAAAGGTGCGAATGCCCAACCATACATCATCAAAAGCAGGAGTGCATGTGTTCGGCTACAAGAAGGTGTGAACGTCCAACCAAAGTTTGTAAAAAGCAGTTAAGAAAAGGTTCGAATATCCAACCATACATAATCAAAAGCGGGAGCAGAGCTGTTCGACTGCAAGTAGGTGTGAATGTCAGATCATAATTTGCCAAAAGCTTATGAGAAAGGGTGAGAATGCCCGACTATACACCATCAAATGCGGTAGCGGAGTTGTTCGGCTGTGAGTAGGTGTGAATCTCCGACCATAATTGCTGGAAAATGTGTTAGAAAAGGTAAGAATGCCGGTCCATACATCATCAAAAGCGAGAGAGGTTGTGTTCGGCTGCAAGTAGGTGTGAATGTCCAGCCATAATTACTCACAAACGGGTAAGAAAAGGTAGTATTGCCAGACCATATATGATCAAAACAGGGAGCGGAGGTGGTTCAGCTGCAAGAAGGTTTGAATGTCCGACTAAAGTTCAAATATATTAACAAAAGTGGGAGGAGAGGTCTTCGGATGAGAGTGGTTGAAAATTTCCAACCATAATGTATAAAATGCGGTGAAAAAAAGGTGTGATAGAACACTAAAAGGTGGAGCGGAAGTGTTCGGCTGCAAGAAGGTGTGACTGTCCGACTATATTTGGTGAAAAGCAGGTGAAGCAAGGTCTGAATGCCCAACCTTACATCATCAAAAGCGAGATCAGAGGTGTTTGGCTGCAAGAAGGCCATAGTTTGCCAAAAGCGGGTAAGGTGCGAATGTCCGACTAAATATCAACAAAATTTGGGGCGGAGGTCTTCGGATGCAAGTTGGTGTGAATGTCCGACTATATTTGGTGAAAAGCAGGTGAAGCAAGGTCTGAATGCCCAACCTTACATCATCAAAAGCGAGATCAGAGGTGTTTGGCTGCAAGAAGGCCATAGTTTGCCAAAAGCGGGTAAGGTGCGAATGACCGACTAAATATCAACAAAAGTGGGGGCGGAGGTCTTCGGATGCAGGTGGGTGTGAATATCCCACCATACAAGTATGGTGGAGAGGAAGCTGTGAATGGCCGACCATAGTAAAAGGCGGGTGAGAGAAGGTGCGAATGTCAAACCATACATAATCAAAACAGGGAGCGGAGGTGTTCTGCTGTAAGAAGGTGTGAATGTCCAACCATAGTTGGTAAAAAGCGGGTAAGAAAAGGTTAAAATACCCGACTGTACACAATCAATAGCGGGAGCGGAGTTGTTCGGCTACTAAAAGGTGTGAAAGTCCGACCATGGTTTGTAAAAAGCGGGTAAGAAAAGGTGCGAATGCCCGACAATGTATGATCAAAAGAGGGAGTGGAGGTTTTCGGCTGCAAGAAGGTCTGAATGTCCAACCATAATTTGTAAAAACCGGGGAAGAAAAGGCTCGAAAGCCCGACTATACACCATCAAAAGTGGGAGCGGAGGTGTTCAGCTGCAAGACGGTCTGAATGTCCATCAATAATTGCTAGAAAACATGAAAGAAAATTTTCGAATATCAAACTGCACATGATCATAAGCGGGAGAGGAGGTGTTCAGCTGCAAGAAGGTGTGAATGTCTACCCATAATTACTGAAAAATGGGTAAGAAAAGGTGCGAATGCCTAACCATACATCATCAAAAGAGGGAGCGGAGGTGTTCCGCTGTAAGACGGTGTGAATGTCCGACCATAGATGGTAAAAAGCGGGTAAGAAAAGGTTAAATTACCCGACTGTACACAATCAAAAGAGGGAGCGGAGTTGTTCAGCTAAGAGAAGGTGTGAAAGTCCGACCTTGGTTTGTAAAAAGCGGGTAAGAAAAGGTTCGTATGCCCGAATATACACCATCAAAAGCGGGAGCGGAGGTGTTCGGCTGCAAGATATTGTGAACGTCCGACCAAAGTTTGTAAAAAGCAGTTAAGAAAAGGTTCGAATATCTAACCAAACATAATCAAAAGCGGGAGCAGAGCTGTTCGACTGGAAGTAGGTGTGAATGTCAGATCATAATTTGCAAAAAGCTGATGAGAAAGGGTGAGAATGCCCGACTATACACCATCAAATGCGGTAGCGGAGTTGTTCGGCTGTGAGTAGGTGTGAATCTCCAACCATAATTGCTGAAAAATGTGTTAGAAAAGGTAAAAATGCCGGTCCATACATCATCAAAATCGGGAGAGGTGGTGTTCAGCTGCAAGAAGGTCTAAATGTCCATCAATAATTGCTAGAAAACACGAAAGAAAATTTTCGAAAATCAAACCACACATGATCATAAGTGGGAGGGGAGGTGTCCAGCTGCAAGAAGGTGTGAATGTCCACCCATAATACCTGAAAAATGGGTAAAAAAAAGGTGCGAATGCCCAACCATACATCATCAAAAGCAGGAGTGCATGTGTTCGGCTACAAGAAGGTGTGAACGTCCAACCAAAGTTTGTAAAAAGCAGTTAAGAAAAGGTTCGAATATCCAACCAAACATAATCAAAAGCGGGAGCAGAGCTGTTCGACTGCAAGTAGGTGTGAATGTCAGATCATAATTTGCAAAAAGCTGATGAGAAAGGGTGAAAATGCCCGACTATACACCATCAAATGCGGGAGCGGAGTTGTTCAGCTGTGAGTAGGTGTGAATCTCCGACCATAATTGCTGAAAAATGTGTTAGAAAAGGTAAGAATGCCGGTCCATACATCATCAAAAGCGAGAGAGGTTGTGTTCGGCTGCAAGTAGGTGTGACTGTTCGACTAAAGTTTGTAAAAAGTGGGTAAGACAAGGTGCGAATGCCTGACAATGTATGATCAAAAGCGGGAGCGGAGGTGTTCAGCTGCAAGAAGGTCTACATGTCCATCAATAATTGCTAGAAAACATGAAAGAAACTTTTCGAAAATAAAACCACACATGATCATAAGTGGGATAGGAGGTGTTCAGCTGCAAGGTGTGAATGTCCACCAATAATTCCTGAAAAATGGGCAAAAAAAAGGTGTGAATGCCCAACCATACATCATCAAAAGCAGGAGTGGAAGTGTTCGGCTGTTTACTAGGATTCAATGAAAACTAAAAGGTGGAGCGGAAGTGTTCGGCTGCAAGAAGGTGTGAATGTCCGACTATATTTGGTGAAAAGCAGGTGAAGCAAGGTCTGAATGCCCAACCTTACATCATCAAAAGCGAGATCAGAGGTTTTTGGCTGCAAGAAGGCCATAGTTTGCCAAAAGTGGGTAAGGTGCGAATGACCGACTAAATATCAACAAAAGTGGGGGCGGAGGTCTTCGGATGCAAGTGGGTGTGAATATCCCACCATAGAAGTATGGTGGAGAGGAAGCTGTGAATGGCCGACCATAGTTTGCAAAAAGCGGGTGAGAAAAGGTGCGAATGTCCAAGTTCGGCTGAAAAAAACTGTGTTCGGCTGCAAAAAGGTGTGAATGTTTGACTAAAGTTTGTAAGACAAGGTTCGAATGCCTGACAATGTATGATCAAAAGCGGGAGCGGAGGTGTTCAGCTGCAAGAAGGTCTAAATGTCCATCATTAATTGCTAGAAAACATGAAAGAAAATTTTCGAAAATCAATCTGCACATGATCATAAGTGGGAGAGGAGGTGTTCAGCTGCAAGAAGGTGTGAATGTCCTACCATAATTGCTGAAAAATGTGTTAGAAACGGTAAGAATGCCGGACCATACATCATCAAAAGCTAGAGAGGTGGTGTTCGGCTGCAAGTAGGTGTGAATGTCTGACTAAAGTTCAAATATATTAACAAAAGCGGGAGGAGAGGTCTTCGGATGAGTGGTTGAGAATTTCCAACCATAATCTATAAAATGCGGTGAAAAAAAAGGTGTGATAGAAACCTAAAAGGTGGAGCGAAAGTGTTCGGCTGCAAGAAGGTGTGAATGTCCGTCTATAGTTGGTGAAAAGCAGGAAAAGCAAGGTCTGAATGCCCAATCTTACATCATCAAAAGCGAGATCAGAGGTGTTTGGCTGCAAGAAAACGGGTAAGGTGTGAACGACCGACTAAATATCAACAAAAGTGGGGGCGGAGGTCTTCGGATGCAAGTGGGTGTGAATATCCCACCATACAAGTATGGTGGAGAGGAAGCTGTGAATGTCCGACCATGGTTTGTAAAACGCGGGTAAGACAAGGTGCGAATGTCCGACAATGTATGATCAAAAGAGGGAGCGGAGGTGTTCGGCTGCAAGGTCTGAATTTCCAACCATAATTTGTAAACACCGTTGAAGAAAAGCCTCGAAAGCCCGACTATACACCATCAAAAGCGGGAGCAGAGGTGTTCAGCTGCAAGAAGGTCTGAATGTCCACCAATAATTACTGAAAAATGGGTAAGAAGAGGTGTGAATGCCCAACTATACATCATCAAAAGCAGAAGTGGATGTGTTCGGCCACAAGAAGGTTTGAATGTCCGACCATAGTTTGTAAAAGGCGGGTAAGAAAAGGTTTGAATGCCCGAAAATACACCATCAAAAGAGGGAGCGGAGGTGTTCCGCTGTAAGATGGTGCGAATGTCCGACCATAGTTGGTAAAAAGCGGGTAAGAAAAGGTTCGAATGCCCGAATATATACCATCATAAGCGGAAGCGGAGGTGTTCGGCTGCAAGAAGGTGTGAACGTCCGACCAAAGTTTGTAAAAAGCAGTTAAGAAAAGGTTCGAATATCCAACCAAACATAATCAAAAGTGGGAGCAGAGCTGTTCGACTGCAAGTAGGTGTGAATTTCCACCCATAATTCCTGAAAAATGGGTAAGAAAAGGTGCGAATGCCCAACCATACATCATCAAAAGAAGAAGTGGATGTGTTCTGCTACAAGAAGGTTTGAATGTCCGACCATAGCTTGTAAAAAGTGGGTAAGAAAAAGTTCGAATGCTCGAACATACACCATCAAAATTGGGAGCGGAGGTGTTCCGCTGTAAGACGGTGTGAATGTCCGACCATAATTGGTAAAAAGCGGGTAAGAAAAGGTTAAAATACCCGACTGTACACAATCAATAGCGGGAGCGGAGTTGTTCGGCTACAAGAAGGTGTGAAAGTCCGACCATGGTTTGTAAAACGCGGGTAAGACAAGGTGCGAATGCCCGACAATGTATGATCAAAAGAGGGAGCGGAGGTGTTCGGCTGCAAGGTCTGAATTTCCAACCATAATTTGTAAACACCGTTGAAGAAAAGCCTCGAAAGCCCGACTATACACCATCAAAAGCGGGAGCAGAGGTGTTCAGCTGCAAGAAGGTCTGAATGTCCACCAATAATTACTGAAAAATGGGTAAGAAAAGGTGTGAATGCCCAACTATACATCATCAAAAGCAGAAGTGGATGTGTTCGGCCACAAGAAGGTTTGAATGTCCGACCATACTTTGTAAAAGGCGGGTAAGAAAAGGTTTGAATGCCCGAACATACACAATCAAAAGAGGGAGCGGAGGTGTTTCGCTGCAAGAAGGTTTGAATGTCCGAGCATAGTTTGTAAAAAGTGGGTAAGAAAAGTTTCGAATGCCCGAACATACACCATCAAAAGAGGGAGCGGAGGTGTTCCGCTGTAAGAAGGTGTGAATGTCCAACCATAGTTGGTAAAAAGCGGGTAAGAAAAGGTTAAAATACCCGACTCTACACAATCAATAGCGGGAGCGGAGTTGTTCGGCTAAAAGAAGGTGTGAAAGTCCGACCATGGTTTGTAAAAAGCGGGTAAGAAAAGGTTCGAATGCAAAAATATACACCATCAAAAGCGGAAGCTGAGGTGTTCGGCTGCAAGTAGGTCTGAATGTCCACCCATAATTAATGAAAAGCGGGCAACAAGTAGGTTCGAATGCCCAACCATACATCAACAAAAGCAGGAGTGGATGTGTTTGGCTACAAGAAGGTTTGAATGTCCGAGCATTGTTTGTAGAAAGCGGGTAAGAAAAGGTGCGAATGCCCGACAATGTATGATCAAAAGAGGGAGTGGAGGTTTTCGGCTACAAGAAGGTTTGAATGTCCAACCATAGTTTGTAAAAAGCGGGTAAGAAAAGGTGCGAATGCCCGAAAATACACCATCAAAAGAGGGAGCGGAGGTGTTCCGCTGTAAGATGGTGCGAATGTCCGACCATAGTTGGTAAAAAGCGGGTAAGAAAAGGTTCGAATGCCCGAATATATACCATCAAAAGCGGAAACGGAGGTGTTCGGCTGCAAGAAGGTGTGAACGTCCGACAAAAGTTTGTAAAAAGCAGTTAAGAAAAGGTTCGAATATCCAACCAAACATAATCAAAAGTGGGAGCAGAGCTGTTCGACTGCAAATAGGTGTGAATGTCCACCCATAATTCCTGAAAAATGGGTAAGAAAAGGTGCGAATGCCCAACCATACATCATCAAAAGAAGAAGTGGATGTGTTCTGCTACAAGAAGGTTTGAATGTCCGACCATAGTTTGTAAAAAGTGGGTAAGAAAAAGTTCGAATGCCCGAACATACACCATCAAAAGAGGGAGCGGAGGTGTTCCGCTGTAAGACGGTGTGAAAGTCCGACCATAATTGGTAAAAAGCGGGTAAGAAAAGGTTAAAATACCCGACTGTACACAATCAATAGCGGGAGCGGAGTTGTTCGGCTACAAGAAGGTGTGAAAGTCCGACCATGGTTTGTAAAACGCGGGTAAGACAAGGTGCGAATGCCCGACAATGTATGATCAAAAGAGGGAGCGGAGGTGTTCGGCTGCAAGGTCTGAATTTCCAACCATAATTTGTAAACACCGTTGAAGAAAAGCCTCGAAAGCCCGACTATACACCATCAAAAGCGGGAGCAGAGGGGTTCAGCTGCAAGAAGGTCTGAATGTCCACCAATAATTACTGAAAAATGGGTAAGAAAAGGTGTGAATGCCCAACTATACATCATCAAAAGCAGAAGTGGATGTGTTCGGCCACAAGAAGGTTTGAATGTCCGACCATAGTTTGTAAAAAGCGGGTAAGAAAAGGTTCGAATGCCCGAACATACACAATCAAAAGAGGGAGCGGAGGGGTTTCGCTGCAAGAAGGTGTGAATGTCCGAGCATAGTTTGTAAAAAGTGGGTAAGAAAAGGTTCGAATGCCAAAATATACACCATCAAAAACGGAAGCCGAGGTGTTCGGCTGCAAGTAGGTGTGAATGTCAGATCATAATTTGCAAAAAGCTGATGAGAAAGGTGTGAATGACCGACAATAATTATCTAGTTTAATGGATTGGTTTAGACATTTATAACAGCATTTTAAGAACAAAGAGAGAAACAAAAAGGGACAACGCTTCATGGTGGAAGGTGATGTATAAATAACTGTGTATATGATGAAGGAGAGACCATTTGAGCAGCACAGCCATTTCGCAGCACAGGGACAGCAGTCCAAGTTAAAAGATCTCCCATGTGGTATCACCTGTCACACTGTGTCAAGGCATCAAAAGAAGAAAAAATCACCAAACTCAAGGACAAAGAGACGAAGACTCCGGTGAACGAAGAGAGAGGACTTACAAACCAGAAATACAAAAGGATGCTCGATATCAAGATCCAGAAGAAGAGGCTAACAATGCCACGAACACTTACGATGCTGGGAATGATGCCAGCAATGAACAGAGAAGAAGATTCAGTGTCATCAATCTGCAACACGTGCCTCTAATGAGGGGGTGAATATAGAATCCTCAACGATTACAACGTCTCTGGGAACTGTGACAACAACAAGGTTTAAACCATTTTGATATATATTGTAACCTATTGGCTAAGGAATAGTGCTGAAAATGAGGTAAATCTAATCCACCACTGTCCTTGGTCTTCTGTAGGGTTTTTAAACTAATACGTGGTGGTTTGTTTTTCCACAGAAATTTGGAGATGCATGAATCTAGTGACTTAAACCATGTAGCAGATGGTTTTATGGGGATCATTGAGAACAAATAGTTAACTTTTGGTAGTATCATCATTTTAATGGTTGTAACTCTCCCCATAAGTGATATAGGTAAGGACTTCCAACGAGAGAGATCGTCCTCTACTCTCTTTACTAATTGCACATAATCCATCTGTACTTATCAGTTTAATATGTGATATGTCTATGCAAGGACTACATATTAAATGGATTTTTATCAATAGGAGTTGAAAAAGGAGCTTGCTCCGTTCACTCCAAGCATCGACCCGGTACTGCAGTGCCGCTGGGAACGGTGCGCTCTCCTCTGCTCTTGTGAAAAAGCTAACAGCGGTGCAGGATGGAAGTTTCTTTTAGTCTGCTGAGAAAAGAGAGTGAATGCGAAGTAGACTTTAACACGGCTCTGGGAGCGAGCCGAGTGCGGGCTAACCAGGAGAAATGCTTGAAAGAAACGCGACACCGAATGAGCGGTCAGAACAAAGCCTCAATACGGTGTTCCTGTGGTGTTTTTATAAAATGCGGTGAAAATAAAGGTGTGAATGCCCCATAGAAAACTAAAAGGTGGAGCGGAAGTGTTCGGCTGCAAGAAGGTGTGAATGTCCGACTATATTTGGTGAAAAGCAGGTGAAGCAAGGTCTGAATGCCCAACCTTACATCATCAAAAGCGAGATCAGAGGTTTTTGGCTGCAAGAAGGCCATAGTTTGCCAAAAGCGGGTAAGGTGCGAATGACCGACTAAATATCAACAAAAGTGGGGGCGGAGGTCTTCGGATGCAAGTGGGTGTGAATATCCCACCATACAAGTATGGTGGAGAGGAAGCTGTGAATGGCCGACCATAGTTTGCAAAAAGCGGGTGAGAAAAGGTGCGAATGTCCAACCATACATGATCGAAACAGGGTGTTTGGCTGCGACAAGGTGTGAATGTCCACCCATAATTAATGAAAAGCGGGCAACAAGTAGGTTCGAATGCCATACCATACATCATCAAAAGCAGGAGTGGATGTGTTCGGCTACAAGAAGGTTTGAATGTCCGAGCATAGTTTGTAAAAAGCGGGTAAGAAAAGGTTCGAATGCCCGAACATACACCATCAAAAGAGGGAGCGGAGGTGTTCCGCTGTAAGACGGTGTGAATGTCCGACCATAGTTGGTAAAAAGTGGGTATGAAAAGGTGCGAATGCCCAAATTCGGCTGCAAAAAACTGTGTTCGGCTGCAAAAAGGTGTGAATGTTCGACTAAAGTTTGTAAAAAGCGGGTAAGACAAGGTGCGAATGCCTGACAATGTATGATCAAAAGCGGGAGCGGAGGTGTTCAGCTGCAAGAAGGTCTAAATGTCCATAATTAATTGCTAGAAAACATGAAAGAAAATTTTCGAAAATCAATCCGCACATGATCATAAGTGGGAGAGGAGGTGTTAAGCTGCAAGAAGGTGTGAATATCCTACCATAATTGCTGAAAAATGTGTTAGAAACGGTAAGAATCCCGGACCATACCTCATCAAAAGCTAGAGAGGTGGTGTTCGGCTACAAGTAGGTGTGAATGTCTGACTAAAGTTCAAATATATTAACAAAAGCGGGAGGAGAGGTCTTCGGATGAGTGGTTGAGAATTTCCAACCATAATCTATAAAATGCGGTGAAAAAAAAGGTGTGATAGAAACCTAAAAGGTGGAGCGGAAGTGTTCGGCTGCAAGAAGGTGTGAATGTCCATCTATAGTTGGTGAAAAGCAGGAAAAGCAAGGTCTGAATGCCCAATCTTACATCATCAAAAGCGAGATCAGAGGTGTTTGGCGGCAAGAAAACGGGTAAGGTGTGAATGACCGACTAAATATCAACAAAAGTGGGGGCGGAGATCTTCGGATGCAAGTGGGTGTGAATATCCCACCATACAAGTATGGTGGAGAGGAAGCTGTGAATGGCCGACCATAGTTTGCAAAAAGCGGGTGAGAAAAGGTGCGAATGTCCAACCATACATGATCAAAACAGGGAGCGGAGGTGTTTGGCTGTGACAAGGTGTGAATGTCCACCCATAATTAATGAAAAGCGGGCAACAAGTAGGTTCGAATGCCCAACCATACATCAACAAAAGCAGGAGTGGATGTGTTCGGCTACAAGAAGGTTTGAATGTCCGAGCATAGTTTGTAAAAAGCGGGTAAGAAAAGGTGCGAATGCCCGACAAAGTATGATCAAAAGAGGGAGTGGAGGTTTTCGGCTACAAGGTTTGAATGTACGACCATAGTTTGTAAAAAGCGGGTAAGAAAAGGTGCGAATGCCCGAACATACACCATCAAAAGAGGGAGCGGAGGTGTTACACTTGAAAGACGGTGTGAATGTCCGACCATAGTTGGTAAAAAGTGGGTAAGAAAAGGTTCGAATGCCCGAATATATACCATCAAAAGCGGAAGCGGAGGTGTTCGGCTGCAAGAAGGTTTGAACGTCCGACCAAAGTTTGTAAAAAGCAGTTAAGAAAAGGTTCGAATATCCAACCAAACATAATCAAAAGTGGGAGCAGAGCTGTTCGACTGCAAGTAGGTGTGAATATCCACCCATAATTCCTGAAAAATGGGTAAGAAAAGGTGCGAATGCCCAACCATACATCATCAAAAGAAGAAGTGGATGTGTTCTGCTACAAGAAGGTTTGAATGTCCGAGCATAGTTTGTAAAAAGCGGGTAAGAAAAAGTTCGAATGCCCGAACATACACCATCAAAAGAGGGAGCGGAGGTGTTCCGCTGTAAGATGCTGCGAATGTCCGACCATAGTTGGTAAAAAGCGGGTAAGAAAAGGTTAAAAAACCGGACTGTACACAATCAATAGCGGGAGCGGAGTTGTTCGGCTACAAGAAGGTGTGAAAGTCCGACCATGGTTTGTAAAAAGCGGGTAAGACAAGGTGCGAATGCCCGACAATGTATGATCAAAAGAGGGAGCGGAGTGTTTCGAATGCAAGGTCTGAATTTCCAACCATAATTTGTAAACACCGTTGAAGAAAAGGCTCGAAAGCCCGACTATACACCATCAAAAGCGGGAGCGGAGGTGTTCAGCTGCAAGAAGGTCTGAATGTCCACCAATAATTACTGAAAAATGGGTAAGAAAAGGTGTGAATGCCCAACTATACATCATCACAAGCAGAAGTGGATGTGTTCGGCCACAAGAAGGTTTGAATGTCCGACCATAGTTTGAAAAAGGCGGGTAAGAAAAGGTTCGAATGCCCGAACATACACAATCAAAAGAGGGAGCGGAGGTGTTTCACTGCAAGAAGGTGTGAATGTCCGAGCATAGTTTGTAAAAAGTGGGTAAGAAAAGGTTCGAATGCCAGAACATACACCATGAAAAGAGGGAGCGGAGGTGTTCCGCTGTAAGAAGGTGTGAATGTCCGACCATAGTTGGTAAAAAGCGGGTAAGAAAAGGCTAAAATACCCAACTCTACACAATCAATAGCGGGAGCGGAGTTGTTCGGCTAAAAGAAGGTATGAAAGTCCGACCATGGTTTGTAAAAAGCGGGTAAGAAAAGGTTCGAATGCCAAAATATACACCATCAAAAGCGGAAGCCGAGGTGTTCGGCTGCAAGTAGGTGTGAATGTCAGATCATAATTTGTAAAAAGCTGATGAGAAAGGTGTGAATGACCAACAATAATTGCTGAAAAATGTGTTAGAAAAGGTAAGAATGCCGGACCATTCATCATCAAAAGCGGGAGAAGAAGGCTCGGAAGCCCCACTATACACCATCAAAAGCGGGAGCGGAGGTGTTCAGCTGCAAGAAGGTCTCAATGTCCATCAATAATTGCTAGAAAACATGAAAAAAAATGTTCGAATATCCAACCGCACATGATCATAAGTGGGAGAGGAGGTGTTCAGCTGCAAGAAGGTGTTAATGTCCACCCATAATTCCTCAAAAATGGGTAAAAAAAAAGGTGCGAATGCCCAACCATACAACATCAAAAGCAGGTGTGAATGTCAGATCATAATTTGCAAAAACCTGATGAGAAATGGTGAGAATGCCCGACTATACACCATCAAATGCGGGAGCGGAGGTGTTCGGCTGTGAGTAGGTGTGAATGTCCGACCATACTTGCTGAAAAATATGACAAAGCAGTTTTCACTTGGTTTGAGTGAAGGAATTCATTTTATATCAAAATCCGAAATTGTGTAGAACTCGTGGAAATAAGTTTATTCTCGGATTCCTAAAGGTTTAGTGTTGTTCTTTGGTATACTGCAAAGTAATACTTTCTATTTTGTTGAAACCGATTCAGACATGGATAAATATGAAGGACAAAGCAGTTTTAACTTGGTTTGAGTGAAGGAATTCATTTTATATCAAAATCCAAAATTGTGTAGAACTGGTGAAAAGAAGCTTATTCTCGGATTCCTAAAGGTTTAGTGTTGTTCTTTGGTATACTGCAAAGTAATACTTTCTATTTTGTTGAAACCCATTCAGACATGGATAAATATGAAGGACAAAGCAGTTTTAACTTGGTTTGAGTGAAGGAATTCATTTTATATCAAAATCCAAAATTGTGTAGAACTGGTGAAAAGAAGCTTATTCTCGGATTCCTGAAAAGGTTTAGAGTTGTTCTTTCCTATCCTGCAAAGTACAACGTTCTTTTTTGTTTAAAGCTATTTAGACATGAATAAATATGAAGGACAAAGCAGTTTTAACTTGGTTTGAGTGAAGGAATTCATTTTATATCAAAATCCGAAATTGTGTAGAACTCGTGAAAAGAAGATTATTCTCGGATTCCTAAAGGTTTAGTGTTGTTCTTTCCTATCCTGCAAAGTACAACGTTCTTTTTTGTTTAAAGCTATTATGACATGGATAAATATGAAGGACAAAGCAGTTTTAACTTAATCGGTTTCAACAAAATAGAAAGTATTACTTTGCAGTATACCAAAGAACAACACTAAACCTTTAGGAAATCCTTCACTCAAACCAAGTGAAAACTGCTTTGTCATATTTTTCAGCAAGTATGGTCGGACATTCACACCTACTCACAGCCGAACACCTCCGCTCCCGCATTTGATGGTGTATAGTCGGACATTCTCACCATTTCTCATCAGGTTTTTGCAAATTATGATCTGACATTCACACCTGCTTTTGATGATGTATGGTTGGGCATTCGCACCTTTTTTTACCCATTTTTCAGGAATTATGGGTGGACATTCACACCTTCTTGCAGCTGAACACCTCCTCTCCCGCATATGATCATGTGCGATTTGATATTCGAAAATTTTCTTTCATGTTTTTTAGCAATTATTGATGGACATTGAGACCTTCTTGCAGCTGAACACCTCTGCTCCCGCTTTTGATGGTGTATAGTCGGGCTTCCGAGCCTTTTCTTCCCCGGTTTTTACAAATTATGGTTGGACATTCAGACCTTCTTGCAGCCGAAAACCTCCGCTCCCTCTTTTGATCATACATTGTCGGGCATTCACACCTTTTCTTAACCGCTTTTTACAAAACATGGTCGGACTTTCACACCTTCTTGTAGCCGAACACATCCCTTCCCGCTATTGATTGTGTACAGACGGCCATTTTAACCTTTTCTTACCCGCTTTTTACCAACTACGGTCGGACATTCACACCTTCTTATGGCGGAACACCTCCGCTCCCTCTTTTGATGGTGTATGTTCGGGCATTCGCACCTTTTCTTACCCGCTTTTAACAAACTATGCTCGGACATTCAAACCTTGTAGCCGAACACATCCAGTCCTGCTTTTGATGATGTTTGGTTGGCCATTCGAACCTTTTCTTACCCGCTTTTTACCAACTACGGTCGGACATTCACACCTTCTTATGGCGGAACACCTCCGCTCCCTCTTTTGATGGTGTATTTTCGGGCATTCGCACCTTTTCTTACCCGCTTTTTACAAACTATGGTTGGACATTCAAACCTTCTTGTAGCCGAACACATCCAGTTCTGCTTTTGAGGATGTATGGTCGGACTTTCACACCTTTTAGTAGCCAAACAACTCCGCTCCCGCTATTGATTGTGTACAGTCGGGTATTTTAACCTTTTCTTACCCGCTTTTTACCAATTATGGTCGGACATTCACACCTTCTTACAGCGGAACACCTCCGCTCCCTGTTTTGATCATTTATGGTCTGGCAATACTACCTTTTCTTACCCGTTTTTGAGTAATTATGGCTGGACATTCACAGCTTCTTGCATCCGAACACCTCTTCTCTGCTTTTGATGATGAATAGTCCAGCATTCTTACCTTTTCTAACACATTTTTCAGTAATTATTGTCGGTCATTCACACCTTTCTCATCAGCTTTTTGCAAATTATGATCTGACATTCACACCTACTTGCAGCTGAACACCTCGGCTTCCGTTTTTGATGGTGTATATTTTGGCATTCGAACCTTTTCTTACCCACTTTTTACAAACTATGCTCGGACATTCACACCTTCTTGCAGCCGAACACATCCACTTCTGCTTTTTATGATGTATAGTTGGTTATTCACACCTTTTCTTACCCATTTTTCAGTAATTATTGGTTGGAAATTCAGACCTTGCAGCCGAACACCTCCGCTCCCTCTTTTGATCATACATTGTCGGGCATTCGCACCTTGTCTTACCCGCGTTTTACAAACCATGGTCGGACTTTCACACCTTCTTGTAGCCGAACAACTCCGCTCCCGCTATTGATTGTGTAGAGTCGGGTATTCTAACCTTTTCTTACCCGCTTTTTACCAATTATGGTCGGACTTTCACACCGTCTTACAGCGGAACACCTCCGCTCCCTCTTTTGATGGTGTATGTTCGGGCATTCGAACTTTTTCTTACCCACTTTTTACAAACTATGGTCGGACATTCAAACCTTCTTGTAGCAGAACACATCCACTTCTTCTTTTGATGATGTATGGTTGGGCATTCGCACCTTTTCTTACCCATTTTTCAGGAATTATGGGTGGACATTCACACCTACTTGCAGTCGAACAGCTCTGCTCCCACTTTTGATTATGTTTGGTTGGATATTCGAACCTTTTCTTAACTGCTTTTTACAAACTTTGGTCGGACGTTCACACCTTCTTGCAGCCGAACACCTCCGTTTCCGCTTTTGATGGTATATATTCGGGCATTCGAACCTTTTCTTACCCGCTTTTTACCAACTATGGTCGGACATTCGCACCATCTTACAGCGGAACACCTCCGCTCCCTCTTTGGATGGTGTATTTTCGGGCATTCGCACCTTTTCTTACCCGCTTTTTACAAACTATGGTTGGACATTCAAACCTTCTTGTAGCCGAAAACCTCCACTCCCTCTTTTGATCATACATTGTCGGGCATTCGCACCTTTTCTTACCCGCTTTTTGCAAACTATGCTCGGACATTCAAACCTTCTTGTAGCCAAACACATCCACTCCTGCTTTTGTTGATGTATGGTTGGGCATTCGAACCTACTTGTTGCCCGCTTTTCATTAATTATGGGTGGACATTCAGACCTACTTGCAGCCGAACACCTCGGCTTCCGCTTTTGATGGTGTATATTTTTGCATTCGAACCTTTTCTTACCCGCTTTTTACAAACCATGGTCGGACTTTCACACCTTCTTTTAGCCGAACAACTCCGCTCCCGCTATTGATTGTGTAGAGTCGGGTATTTTAACCTTTTCTTACCCGCTTTTTATCAATTATGGTTGGACATTCACACCTTCTTACAGCGGAACACCTCCGCTCCCTCTTTTGATGGTGTATGTTCGGGCATTCGAACATTTTCTTACCCGCTTTTTACAAACTATGCTCGGACATTCACACCTTCTTGCAGCGAAACACCTCCGCTCCCTCTTTTGATTGTGTATGTTCGGGCATTCAAACCTTTTCTTACCCGCCTTTTACAAACTATGGTCGGACATTCAAACCTTCTTGTGGCCGAACACATCCACTTCTGCTTTTGATGATGTATAGTTGGGCATTCACACCTCTTCTTACCCATTTTTCAGTAATTATTGGTGGACATTCAGACCTTCTTGCAGCTGAACACCTCTATGCTCCCGCTTTTGATGGTGTATAGTCGGGCTTTCGAGGCTTTTCTTCAACGGTGTTTACAAATTATGGTTGGAAATTCAGACCTTGCAGCCGAACACCTCCGCTCCCTCTTTTGATCATACATTGTCGGACATTCGCACCTTGTCTTACCCGCGTTTTACAAACCATGGTCGGACATTCACAGCTTCCTCTCCACCATACTTGTATGGTGGGATATTCACACCCACTTGCATTCGAAGACCTCCGCCCCCACTTTTGTTGATATTTAGTCGGTCATTCACACCTCACCCGTTTTCTTGCAGCCAAACACCTCTGATCTCGCTTTTGATGATGTAAGATTGGGCATTCAGACCTTGCTTTTCCTGCTTTTCACCAACTATAGACGGACATTCACACCTTCTTGCAGCCGAACACTTCCGCTCCACCTTTTAGGTTTCTATCACACCTTTTTTTTCACCGCATTTTATAGATTATGGTTGGAAATTCTCAACCACTCATCCGAAGACCTCTCCTCCCGCTTTTATTAATATATTTGAACTTTAGTCAGACATTCACACCTACTTGCAGCCGAACACCACCTCTCTAGCTTTTGATGATGTATGGTCCGGCATTCTTACCGTTTCTAACACATTTTTCAGCAATTATGGTAGGATATTCACACCTTCTTGCAGCTGAACACCTCCTCTCCCACTTATGATCATGTGCAGATTGATTTTCGAAAATTTTCTTTCATGTTTTCTAGCAATTAATGATGGACATTTAGACCTTCTTGCAGCTGAACACCTCCGCTCCCGCTTTTGATCATACATTGTCAGGCATTCGAACCTTGTCTTACAAACTTTAGTCAAACATTCACACCTTTTTGCAGCCGAACACAGTTTTTTTCAGCCGAAGTTGGGCATTCGAACCTTTTCATACCCACTTTTTACCAACTATGGTCGGACATTCAAACCTTCTTGTAGCCGAACACATCCAGTCCTGCTTTTGATGATGTATGTTCAGGCATTCGCACCTTTTCTTACCAGCTTTTTACAAACTATGCTCGGACATTCAAACCTTCTTGTAGCCGAAAACCTCCACTCCCTCTTTTGATCATACTTTGTCGGGCATTCGCACCTTTTCTTACCCGCTTTTTACAAACTATGCTCGGACATTCAAACCTTCTTGTAGCCAAACACATCCACTCCTGCTTTTGTTGATGTATGGTTGGGCATTCGAACCTACTTGTTGCCCGCTTTTCATTAATTATGGGTGGACATTCACACCTTGTCGCAGCCAAACACCTCCGCTCCCTGTTTTGTATGGTTGGACATTCGCACCTTTTCTCACCCGCTTTTTGCAAACTATGGTCGGCCATTCACAGCTTCCTCTCCACCATACTTGTATGGTGGGATATTCACACCCACTTGCATCCGAAGATCTCCGCCCCCACTTTTGTTGATATTTAGTCGGTCATTCACACCTTACCCGTTTTCTTGCCGCCAAACACCTCTGATCTCGCTTTTGATGATGTATGGTTGGGCATTCGAACCTACTTGTTGCCCGCTTTTCATTAATTATGGGTGGACATTCACACCTTGTCGCAGCCAAACACCTCCGCTCCCTGTTTTGATCATGTATGGTTGGACATTCGCACTTTTTCTCACCCGCTTTTTGCAAACTATGGTCGGCCATTCACAGCTTCCTCTCCACCATACTTGTATGGTGGGATATTCACACCCACTTGCATCCGAAGATCTCCGCCCCCACTTTTGTTGATATTTAGTCGGTCATTCACACCTTACCCGCTTTCTTGCCGCCAAACACCTCTGATCTCGCTTTTGATGATGTAAGATTGGGCATTCAGACCTTGCTTTTCCTGCTTTTCACCAACTATAGATGGACATTCACACCTTCTTGCAGCCGAACACTTCCGCTCCACCTTTTAGGTTTCTATCACACCTTTTTTTTCACCGCATTTTATAGATTATGGTTGGAAATTCTCAACCACTCATCCGAAGACCTCTCCTCCCGCTTTTGTTAATATATTTGAACTTTAGTCAGACATTCACACCTACTTGTAGCCGAACACCACCTCTCTGGCTTTTGATGAGGTATGGTCCGGGATTCTTACCGTTTCTAACACATTTTTCAGCAATTATGGTAGGATATTCACACCTTCTTGCAGCTGAACACCTCCTCTCCAACTTATGATCATGTGCGGATTGATTTTCGAAAATTTTCTTTCATGTTTTCTAGCAATTAATAATGGACAATTAGACTTTCTTGCAGCTGAACACCTCCGCTCCCGCTTTTGATCATACATTGTCAGGCATTCGCACCTTGTCTTACCCGCTTTTTACAAACTTTAGTCGAACATTCACACCTTTTTGCAGCCGAACACAGTTTTTTGCAGCCGAATTTGGGCATTCGCACCTTTTCATACCCACTTTTTACCAACTATGGTCGGACATTCACACCTTCTTGTAGCCGAACACATCCAGTCCTGCTTTTGATGATGTATGGTTGGGCATTCGCACCTTTTTTTTTTACCCATTTTTGAGGAATTATGGGTGGACATTCACACCTTCTTGCAGCTGAACACCTCCTCTCCCACTTATGATCAGGTGCGGTTGGATATTCGAAAATTTTTTTTCATGTTTTCTAGAAATTATTAATGGACATTCAGACCTTCTTGTAGCCGAACAACTCCGCTCCCGCTATTGATTGTGTACAGTCCGGTTTTTTAACCTTTTCTTACCCGCTTTTTACCAACTATGGTCGGACATTCGCAGCATCTTACAGCGGAACACCTCCGCTCCCTCTTTTGATGGTGTATGTTCGGGCATTCGAACTTTTTCTTACCCGCTTTTTGCAAACTATGGTCGGACATTCAAACCTTCTCGTAGCAGAACACATCCACTTCTTCTTTTGATGATGTATGGTTGGGCATTGGCACCGTTTCTAACACATTTTTCAGCAATTATGGTAGGACATTCACACCTTCTTGCAGCTGAACACCTCCTCTCCCACTTATGATCATGTGCAGATTGATTTTCGAAAATTTTCTTTCATGTTTTCTAGCAATTAATGATGGACATTTAGACCTTCTTGCAGCTGAACACCTCCGCTCCCGCTTTTGATCATACATTGTCAGGCATTCGAACCTTGTCTTACAAACTTTAGTCAATCATTCACACCTTTTTGCAGCCGAACACAGTTTTTTTCAGCCGAACTTGGGCATTCGAACCTTTTCATACCCACTTTTTACCAACTATGGTCGGACATTCAAACCTTCTTGTAGCCGAACACATCCAGTCCTGCTTTTGATGATGTATGTTCAGGCATTCGAACCTTTTCTTACCAGCTTTTTACAAACTATGCTCGGACATTCAAACCTTCTTGTAGCCGAACACATCCACTCCTGCTTTTGATGATGTATGGTTGGGCATTCGAACCTACTTGTTGCCCGCTTTTCATTAATTATGGGTGGACATTCACACCTTGTCGCAGCCAAACACCTCCGCTCCCTGTTTTGATCATGTATGGTTGGACATTCGCACCTTTTCTCACCCGCTTTTTGCAAACTATGGTCGGCCATTCACAGCTTCCTCTCCACCATACTTCTATGGTGGGATATTCACACCCACTTGCATCCGAAGACCTCCGCCCCCACTTTTGTTGATATTTAGTCGGTCATTCGCACCTTACCCACTTTTGGCAAACTATGGCCTTCTTGCAGCCAAAAACCTCTGATCTCGCTTTTGATGATGTAAGGTTGGGCATTCAGACCTTGCTTCACCTGCTTTTCACCAAATATAGTCGGACATTCACACCTTCTTGCAGCCGAACACTTCCGCTCCACCTTTTAGTTTTCTATGGGGCATTCACACCTTTTTTTTCACCACATTTTATAAAAACACCACAGGAACACCGTATTGAGGCTTTGTTCTGACCGCTCATTCGGTGTCGCGTTTCGTTCAAGCAATTCGCCTGGTTAGCCCGCACTCGGCTCGCTCCCAGAGCCGTGTTAAAGTCTACTTCGCATTCACTCTCTTTTCTCAGCAGACTAAAAGAAAGTTTCATCTTGGGCTCCCTGAAACTTCCATCCTGCACCGCTGTTTGCTTTTTCACAAGAGCAGAGGAGAGCGCACCGTTCCCAGGGGCACTACAGTACCGGGTCGATGCTTGGAGTGAACGGAGCAAGCTCCTTTTTCAACTCCTATTGATACAAATCCATTTAATATGTAGTCCTCGCATAGAGGACACATCAGACATTAAACTGATAAGAACAGATACTACACTTGAATCATGCAGAACTCCTCAAAAGGGAGGTATGGCTTAATCACAAGTGTGGCTCTTTCTCATTCAGGGTAATATGAGGAAGTTTATGCTTGAAATATATGTAGAAATGGGTACATATGAAGGACAAAGCAGTGTTAACTTAGTTTGCGTGAAGAAATTCATTTTATACATAAAATCCGAAATCGTGCAGAACTCATGAAAATAAGCTTATTCTCGGATTCCTAAAACTTTTGATTTGCACTTTCTTTTACTGCAAAGTACAACGTTGTTTTTTGTTGAAATCTATCTAGACATTGATAAATACCAGCCAAAACTCTGCTGCCACTTTTGATAATTTATGGTTGGGCATTCTTACCTTTTCTTACCCGCTTTTTACAAATTATGATCTTACATTCACACCTACTTGCAGTCGAACACCTTCTCATCCACTTATGATCATGTGCGGTTGGGCTTTCGCACCTTTTCTTACCCATTTTTCAGTAATTATGGGTGGATATTCAGACCTTCTTGCAGCTGAAAACCTCCGCACCTCTTTTGATCATACATTGTCGGGCATTCACACCTTGTCTTACCCGCTTTTTACAAACTTTAGTCGGACATTCAAACCTTCTTGCAGCTGAACCACCTCCGCTCCCTGTTTTGATCATATATGGTCTGGCAATAGTACCTTTTCTTACCCGTTTGTGAGTAATTATGGCTGGACATTCACACCTTCTTGCAGCCGAACACAACCTCTCCCGCTTTTGATGATATATGGTCCGGCATTCTTACCTTTTCTAACACATTTTTCAGTATTTGAACCTTCTCTTACCCGCTTTTTACAAACCATGGTTGGACTTTCATACCTTCTTGTAGCTGAACAACTCCGCTCCCGCTATTGATTGTGTAGAGTTGGGTATTTTAGCCTTTTCTTACCCGCTTTTTACCAGCTATGGTCGGACATTCACACCTTCTTACAGCGGAACACCTCCGCTCCCTCTTTTGATGGTGTATGTTCTGGCATTCGAACCTTTTCTTACCCACTTTTTACAAACTATGCTCGGACATTCACACCTTCTTGCAGTGAAACACCTCCGCTCCCTCTTTTGATTGTGTATGTTCGGGCATTCGAACCTTTTCTTACCCGCCTTTTACAAACTATGGTCGGACATTTAAACCTTCTTGTGGCCGAACACATCCACTTCTGCTTGTGATGATGTATAGTTGGGCATTCACACCTTTTCTTACCCATTTTTCAGTAATTATTGGTGGACATTCAGACCTTCTTGCAGCTGAACACCTCCGCTCCCGCTTTTGATGGTGTATAGTCGGGCTTTCGAGCCTTTTCTTCAACGGTGTTTACAAATTATGGTTGGAAATTCAGACCTTGCAGCCGAACAACTCCGCTCCCTCTTTTGATCATACATTGTCGGGCATTCGCACCTTGTCTTACCCGCTTTTTACAAACCATGGTCGGACTTTCACACCTTCTTGTAGCCGAACAACTCCGCTCCCGCTATTGATTGTGTACAGTCCGGTTTTTTAACCTTTTCTTACCCGCTTTTTACCAACTATGGTCGGACATTCGCAGCATCTTACAGCGGAACACCTCCGCTCCCTCTTTTGATGGTGTATGTTCGGGCATTCGAACTTTTTCTTACCCGCTTTTTACAAACTATGGTTGGACATTCAAACCTTCTTGTAGCAGAACGCATCCACTTCTTCTTTTGATGATGTATGGTTGGGCATGCGCACCTTTTCTTACCCATTTTTCAGGAATTATGGGTGGATATTCACACCTACTTGCAGTCGAACAGCTCTGCTCCCACTTTTGATTATGTTTGGTTGGATATTCGAACCTTTTCTTAACTGCTTTTTACAAACTTTGGTCGGACGTTCACACCTTCTTGCAGCCGAACACCTCCGCTTCCGCTTTTGATGGTATATATTCGGGCATTCGAACCTTTTCTTACCCACTTTTTACCAACTATGGTCGGACATTCACACCGTCTTTCAAGTGTAACACCTCCGCTCCCTCTTTTGATGGTGTATGTTCGGGCATTCGCACCTTTTCTTACCCGCTTTTTACAAACTATGGTCGTACATTCAAACCTTCTTGTAGCCGAAAACCTCCACTCCCTCTTTTGATCATACTTTGTCGGGCATTCGCACCTTTTCTTACCCGCTTTTTACAAACTATGCTCGGACATTCAAACCTTCTTGTAGCCAAACACATCTACTCCTGCTTTTGTTGATGTATGGTTGGGCATTCGAACCTACTTGTTGCCCGCTTTTCATTAATTATGGGTGGACATTCACACCTTGTCACAGCCAAACACCTCCGCTCCCTGTTTTGATCATGTATGGTTGGACATTCGCACCTTTTCTCACCCGCTTTTTGCAAACTATGGTCGGCCATTCACAGCTTCCTCTCCACCATACTTGTATGGTGGGATATTCACACCCACTTGCATCCGAAGATCTCCGCCCCCACTTTTGTTGATATTTAGTCGGTCATTCACACCTTACCCGTTTTCTTGCCGCCAAACACCTCTGATCTCGCTTTTGATGATGTAAGATTGGGCATTCAGACCTTGCTTTTCCTGCTTTTCACCAACTATAGATGGACATTCACACCTTCTTGCAGCCGAACACTTCCGCTCCACCTTTTAGGTTTCTATCACACCTTTTTTTTCACCGCATTTTATAGATTATGGTTGGAAATTCTCAACCACTCATCCGAAGACCTCTCCTCCCGCTTTTGTTAATATATTTGAACTTTAGTCAGACATTCACACCTACTTGTAGCCGAACACCACCTCTCTAGCTTTTGATGAGGTATGGTCCGGGATTCTTACCGTTTCTAACACATTTTTCAGCAATTATGGTAGGATATTCACACCTTCTTGCAGCTGAACACCTCCTCTCCCACTTATGATCATGTGCGGATTGATTTTCGAAAATTTTCTTTCATGTTTTCTAGCAATTAATTATGGACATTTAGACCTTCTTGCAGCTGAACACCTCCGCTCCCGCTTTTGATCATACATTGTCAGGCATTCGCACCTTGTCTTACCCGCTTTTTACAAACTTTAGTCGAACATTCACACCTTTTTGCAGCCGAACACAGTTTTTTGCAGCCGAATTTGGGCATTCGCACCTTTTCATACCCACTTTTTACCAACTATGGTCGGACATTCACACCGTCTTAAAGCGGAACACCTCCGCTCCCTCTTTTGATGGTGTATGTTCGGGCATTCGAACCTTTTCTTACCCGCTTTTTACAAACTATGCTCGGACATTCAAACCTTCTTGTAGCCGAACACATCCACTCCTGCTTTTGATGATGTATGGTATGGCATTGGAACCTACTTGTTGCCCGCTTTTCATTAATTATGGGTGGACATTCACACCTTGTCGCAGCCAAACACCCTGTTTCGATCATGTATGGTTGGACATTCGCACCTTTTCTCACCCGCTTTTTGCAAACTATGGTCGGCCATTCACAGCTTCCTCTCCACCATACTTGTATGGTGGGATATTCACACCCACTTGCATCCGAAGACCTCCGCCCCCACTTTTGTTGATATTTAGTCGGTCATTCGCACCTTACCCGCTTTTGGCAAACTATGGCCTTCTTGCAGCCAAAAACCTCTGATCTCGCTTTTGATGATGTAAGGTTGGGCATTCAGACCTTGCTTCACCTGCTTTTCACCAAATATAGTCGGACATTCACACCTTCTTGCAGCCGAACACTTCCTTCCGCTCCACCTTTTAGTTTTCTATGGGGCATTCACACCTTTATTTTCACCGCATTTTATAAAAACACCACAGGAACACCGTATTGAGGCTTTGTTCTGACCGCTCATTCGGTGTCGCGTTTCTTTCAAGCATTTCTCCTGGTTAGCCCGCACTCGGCTCGCTCCCAGAGCCGTGTTAAAGTCTACTTCGCATTCACTCTCTTTTCTCAGCAGACTAAAAGAAACTTCCATCCTGCACCGCTGTTAGCTTTTTCACAAGAGCAGAGGAGAGCGCACCGTTCCCAGCGGCACTGCAGTACCGGGTCGATGCTTGGAGTGAACGGAGCAAGCTCCTTTTTCAACTCCTATTGATAAAAATCCATTTAATATGTAGTCCTTGCATAGACATATCACATATTAAACTGATAAGTACAGATGGATTATGTGCAATTAGTAAAGAGAGTAGAGGACGATCTCTCTCGTTGGAAGTCCTTACCTATATCACTTATGGGGAGAGTTACAACCATTAAAATGATGATACTACCAAAAGTTAACTATTTGTTCTCAATGATCCCCATAAAACCATCTGCTACATGGTTTAAGTCACTAGATTCATGCATCTCCAAATTTCTGTGGAAAAACAAACCACCACGTATTAGTTTAAAAACCCTACAGAAGACCAAGGACAGTGGTGGATTAGATTTACCTCATTTTCAGCACTATTCCTTAGCCAATAGGTTACAATATATATCAAAATGGTTTAAACCTTGTTGTTGTCACAGTTCCCAGAGACGTTGTAATCGTTGAGGATTCTATATTCACCCCCTCATTAGAGGCACGTGTTGCAGATTGATGACACTGAATCTTCTTCTCTGTTCATTGCTGGCATCATTCCCAGCATCGTAAGTGTTCGTGGCATTGTTAGCCTCTTCTTCTGGATCTTGATATCGAGCATCCTTTTGTATTTCTGGTTTGTAAGTCCTCTCTCTTCGTTCACCGGAGTCTTCGTCTCTTTGTCCTTGAGTTTGGTGATTTTTTCTTCTTTTGATGCCTTGACACAGTGTGACAGGTGATACCACGTGGGAGATCCTTTAACTTGGACTGCTGTCCCTGTGCTGCGAAATGGCTGTGCTGCTCAAATGGTCTCTCCTTCATCATATACACAGTTATTTATACATCACCTTCCACCATGAAGCGTTGTCCCTTTTTGTTTCTCTCTTTGTTCTTAAAATGCTGTTATGCATGTCTAAACCAATCCATTAAACTAGATCATTTTGGCAGTAAAGCGATCTACAATGTGCTTGGTCGCAAAGCTGCTCATCTGTGGTAAACAGCTCTTCAGAAAGGCATTCTTCAATTGATTTCACTAATTTTATGTAATAATTTTGTGATTTCCTACAAAACTACACTTCTTCTCCCATCTGTCTGAGTATTTAATATTGTCTGGGTCCCGTTAAAACATGTATTTTTCCCATCTAATTCCTTGTTTGCTTTAAAACAAGTATTCCCCATTTTCTATCCCTTCAGTAGCCAACCAGTTTGTATGGAGTACACTGGAGCAACTTGACTGATCAGTAAAACACTGCTTTTGTTGTCACCGCAAGGCTTCCCCCGTCGGTTGTTTCACTGAGACACTACTGAGTAACTACAACTCAACACAGTTTATACACATAACATTCATATACATACTAACAAACAATAATTTATCGCAATTTTCTCATCTCTGTTTGAACGTACACCCAGGTAAATATTCCTGTAGTCTTCTCATACCGACTATGGACCCATTCATTGTTTAACTTCACTGTTTTGCAAATCCTAATTGAATATTACACATTGACATTGAACTTTACTGGATAAGCAGGTCTTCATTGCATTCAGCAGCCTATATTTGAGCATCTATGTGTAAGCTGTTCTTCTTTGCATTTATCAGCAGCAAGCAATTCTTCACTGCACATGCATATGTAAATAGTAAAACAATTCCAATGTGTTAGCGAAACCTTCTATATCACAGTGGTTTCTAAGATCTATTTTAAGTTCTTTGCCATCAGTGAGATGACATAGTTTACAAAGTGTGTCAAATTATCACTGAAGATCTTTTCAGGAATTTCAAATCTAGAAATGAGTTATTTTACGCGTGATTTTGCTACTGAGAGTGCATCTGCTTGTGCACATGGAAATATTTCAGACCATTTGGTAAAAACCTCTGTTGTCACTGAGCAGAATCGTTTCCCTTAACATTAATTTAGTTCAATGAAATCTACACAATAATGAAATAATGAAATACAAACAAATATGTTGAAAAAGATACACTGGCTTAGGGAATTATCTTCGTTTTGGTCTTAGATTGCCCTGTGGAATGTATTTTGCACATATTTGACCTGCTAGACAAAACTTTATTCATTTATTTATTCTAAAAAAAAAAATTCAATAATTAGTAAAACCATATGCTGTAAAAACCTTGTTCATTATTGCTTCCATCCCTCCTGTTGAGACATGACATGGTCCGTGGCTCAATACTGCAGCATATTTAAACAAATTCTTTGGCAGTATGGTTTTCCTTCCGGTCATTCATACGAGTCTATTGTAGATGGCAATTGAATAACATCTAATAATGCTAAAATATTTGTAGTTTATACATTTAGCTGTGGATGTCAACATACCTGTTTTTCCAATGCTGTGTTAACACATGTACAGTTGAGAAGGCATACTGACTGTCAGTGTAAACGTTAACAACCTTTTTGTTATTTAATTTACAAGCTTCAGTTAAAGCTACCAATTCGACTGCTTGAACAGAGTAATTTTTTGGTAGTGGTTGTTTTAAGAAAACTTCAGTTTCTGTTACTACTGCAAATCCTGTAGCATTTGTGCCATCAGGGTTTTTTGCTTGACCTGTTGAATAAATATAGTTATTTCTGCATTTTCATAACGTATATCAGTTAAGTCTGGCCTGGGTAAAACACTTGTGGTTATTTCTGACATGCAATCATGAGGCTTTCCATCTGTGGGGTAGGTAGCAGTGTGGATGGATTAAGTGTAGCACATCTCTCGACAACAAGGTGTGGCTGTGAAAGAAGAACTGTTATGTAGGAGAGATGTCTGGTAAAGATATTTTGTTAAGTAACCATATCACAGCCACTGCATGAGGTACCTTAAGTGTTAATGGGTGAAATAACACCATTATTGTTGATGCCTGCACTGCCAATGGCTTCTGGCCATTGATTCAAAAGTACGATCTTGTCCCTGTTTCCCCCTTTCAGTGGACACTTGCCCCTAATTACCGCAATTCAGCAGGGGGTCTTTCATTAGGAGTACTGGACTCCCCCGTGCACGGTTTCAGCTCCGACCCTGGAAAGCGGAAAAAACGTTGAGATCTGGTTTGAGGACCCAATTGTTGAGAAAAGTCTCTCAATGAGACTCAGAGTTGCTGGAGTCAGTTAATGCAAATGTTTAATCTTGCAGCAAGTTCAAGAATGTGTGTGTGAATGGGTGTATGTGTGCGAACGTGTGTGAGTTTAATGAACCTGTTATCCACAGGCAGGTCTTAACTAGTATGGCACAGGTCCAGCCTGTCTCATCTTTTTTGGAAGGTCCAGCGCTCGGCCGTAACCCTTCTGTCTGTTTGGACTCTCACATACATTCGGTTAATCATAGAAAAACGAGAACAAAACTTTTTAGCCCCTTAAATTCATAAAACAGACATGGTGCAGTTATTTCCATTCTAGAAAATAAGAGTAATCACCACCATTCCTATAAATTCTGGATATTCTAACAATCTGAATCTTTTTTAAATGTTCGATGAAGCCCTTTGCTGTTCTGTTTAGAGACTCAGCTGATCATAAACCAAGTTTTGCTCTTGAACCAAGCTTCTAAACTCTTCACCTTTTTCATTTCTCAGTTAGTATTCACTTTAAAACTGATTAAAAGAAAAATTAAATGAATGCCTATCAACAAATGTGGGATCTAAACTCTAGTGCTTTCTCTAAAATAATTTCCTTTCTCAATTCAGAAATGTGTGTGTGTAAGTCACAACACCTGTGACACCAAAACGGCTTTCTTTTCTCTCTTTTCTCTACACTCTGCACTGTGAGCACACACACCAAATCAGAAAGGCTTTTTTCTCTCTTTTCTACATTATGGACTGTGGGGACACAAAACCGCTCTCTCTCTTTTTTTTTTTGATTGTGTGCCAGGGCGTTGTCTCACGTATTAGATTATGCTTAAGATACGAATGGGTTTATCAGTCACATCAGAATCCGTACATACTGATCCTCCCGTAATAAAATGGTCGGATCTTATCAAACACACTTTGTTTCTTGTGACAAGTCAGCGAAACAGCGTATACACGTCAAGACACTGAATCAAGTTTGCCACAAGACCTCATAAGTTTGGCAGTATTGCTCTGCTGTCAGCAATCATACACCCATTTTATTTTCATGAGACATGTGCAGGCACCTGTTCATCTACTGTTCTATCACTATGAATTAGTTTATCTATTATCAATAAGGATACTTCTACAACTACTATCAAAGTATGTCTTCTTATGTTGTCAGTTGCTATATATGAATAAGTGGGTTGCTACTGAAAAGCATTAAGCATGTCACACAGCCCAAACATATAACATATCAGGACACACCACACAATTAACAACCACAGTGAAGCGTGTCAAAGCCCAAACATGTAACATTCAACAGGACACTTACACAACACATTCAAATCAAACAGTCAGACAACATACAAGAACATATACCCCAGCCGGGTAGGAAGGTCCAGCGCTCGGCCGTAACCCTTCTGTCTGTTTGGACTCTCACATACATTCGGTTAATCATAGAAAAACGAGAACAAAACTTTTTAGCCCCTTAAATTCATAAAACAGACATGATAGTCTGAGACGATAGGACTGCTTTTTAGTTTTTATTTGAATAAAAGAGGGTTTCCCGGTTGTGTCATTAGTGAGACAGAGATTTCATGGGTAAGTGAAACTTTTGAAGCAGTCCGAAGAAGTGTGAAGTACTCCGAAGAAGTGTGAGTACAGATTAAGGTCCTCATTGGAGACGTCCTTTGAGTGAAGGAATATATTTCCCCATTCCAAGTCTGAGAATGGGAAACAGTAGGTCTCAGACTTTTGACCCTACCGGGGGACCTAAGCATGATAAAATGAAAAAGACATATGGTCCAGAGGTTTTCCACCAGAAGGTTCTTTTAGTATGTTAGAAATAAGAAAATTAGAAGAAAAGTTTTGCAAATATGAGAAAGAGATGAAGCAAAAAAAAAGAAAATTAAGTTTAAATAAGAAGTAAGAAAGGTATAGAATTTTGGAAAAAATAAAGTGTATTAAGAGAAAGAAAGGAAAATGTTAAACAAATGCCATGACGGAATGATGATAATAATTTAGTATTAGCTGTGCCGGATCCAGACCTGGACTCCTGCCCTCCACAACGCCTGCAACAACAACAGCCAGCCCTGCCACAAGCCTCTGGCTCTCGGGAAGAAGGGACTTCTTCCATCCTCCCTCGGGAAGAAATTCCATCATTCTCACAACATCAGCTACATAGGTCTGATGATGAGGAAAAGGAAGACGTTTGGTTCTCCAGCGTACCTGCCCAAGAACTTTTAACGCAAGTGACAAAAATCCTTTACCCACAATCTGGACTTCAGAGATCTAAACGTGAGAAAAAACAAAACCAGATTCAAACCATGCCTATGGTTAAAGTTGCAGTTCCCACTGGACCATTACTGGTTTATCGACCCTGGACTGAGACTGACATCATGGAAGCATAACAATGCTTACCAGATCCAGAGATTTCTGGACCCCATTTTGCTGACGAGTTGCGAGATTTCTGCGCACAATTCTGCCCGACTGGGGTTGAATTGCGTCGCATATTGGCAAAAAAGTTCAAACCGTCCGACCTCTGCAAAATAGAGGCCAGTATGCTACAACTGGATTTGCGACCTACCAACAGTGAACGAGGACATAATGATAACGCTCAATATGAAGCAGCCAACCAAAGACTGTGTCAAGCCATCACCACTCAATTTCCAACCAAAATCAATATGTCCCACATTTACACCTGCAAACAGAAACCTGGTGAAGGGACTGATGATTTTGTACACCGCATCCTTGAGGAAGTCAGCAAGCACAGCGGTCATCAGAGACCAAGGGATTTGGGTAATGAATCAGGACCATGGGAGAGTATTGCATGCAATGCAATAATTAAAGGCCTCATGCCAGATGTCGCCACTGAAGTAAAGAACATTTACGTGGGATGGTGTGAGGGTCCTCGTTTGGCTGACGTTCGCCGATATGCTCGCCATGCTCATAACCAAATTGAGACGCGTAAGACAACCAAAAGGGACAAGTGTGAAAAGGAGCTGCATTTGGCAGCCATGACCATGTATTACGCAGTTGGTGTAAACAGAGGACGAGGCCGAAGTCGAAGACGTGGACGTGTGGGATCAGAGCTATGATCCGAATATTTGTTTTTACTGTGGCCAGACTGGACACTGGAAGAAGGACTGTCCACAGCTGAAAAGTGATGAAATTGGGCAAAAGGCTGACTGAGGGTGGGAGGCAGGTTCTGGACGTCACGCAGCAGCGGAGCCTCCACTAATGGGTGATAGCACAAACACACTCACACATTTTTCCTGCTCTGTGTAGTGAAGAAACGCTTGCCGACTGTGATTCACGTAGTAAAGTTTTGCATGCTATTTCCGTCCTAGAGCAAAGATATTTCTCTCAGAATATGGGAACTTATGTTCATCAGTAGTGACGTCAGGGGAGTTTTATTGTCCTCCAAAGTTAAGTGGAAACCACGTTTACTCTATGTCTGCCTCAGGCCAGGTTGTGAAGGAGAAAATGACAATGCCCATTGCGTGTTGTCACTCCCGATGAGCTCTCCTTCAAACACTAATTTTTGTTATCAGAGTTGTGTCCCATTAACCTGATGGGCTGTGATCTCATGTGTAAATTAGGCATTATTTTAACTTCTACACCAGAGGGTGTTAAGGTTATGTTACAGCCTGACAAAGTTTTCACAGCAGTGCAGTTTGATTCATCGGCACTTACATATGCTTATGAGTGGAAACTTCCCAGCTCTCCTTTTTCACAACAACTAGTGGAAGAAGCAAAAGTGTTAGTTTCACCCCTTTCTGATTTCATGCAACCTACTGATTTGCACTGCACATCACACATTTCTTTGGGGCCTGACAATGACTATGAGAAGAAGTGAAAAAATATGTGCGCCTACTTTATTGGCTGTGTCGCTCACTCCAGAGCACTTCGATTTTTTTAATGTTTGTGGTACTCGCCCTCACATTTCCTTGGCCAAACGTACACACTGGCAGTGACAAGGTGTGGGAGAGTTTGTTGCTACATGTCAGAAATAAATGGAGTGGACTGTTTCACCTGCTGATCCAAATTTGATGTTTTCTGAACGATTGTCAGCATACAAAAAAACATTTTTGAGTACAATGCATTGTCAAAGAACTGTGGACTTAATTCCTACCACAGAATCACATTTTGAAGCATGTTTTTTATCTGAAACAGATTTGTCTTCGATACCCATGTTGGCTGAAGTGCCCAATGATCTTTGGGCTAAGAGCAAATATGATGTGGGGTTGATAAAAGGCTGTGAACCAGTAATTGTCACCCCTAAATCAGACTTTTGTCCATGTAAAAAACAGTACCCTTTTAAGCCTGAAGCAATTAAAGGGATTAAACCTGTTTTTCAATCTTTTCAGAAAACAGGCGTTATTGTTCCTTTTGAAAATTCACCTGTGCTTACTCCATTGTTTCCTGTTAAAAAGATTAAAGATGCTGGCCAGCCAGATGAATGGCGTTTTGTACAGGACCTCCAAGCGGTGAATGCTGCAGTTCAGCCACATGCTCCTACTGTGCCCAACCCACACACTATTTTGTCTCAAATTACATCAGATGCACAGTTTTTCTCAGTGGTTGACTTGTCGCCAGTGCACCCTGATAGCCCATTTTGGTTTGCTTTTTAGTTTGAAGGGAGATCTTGGACTTTTACCCGGTTATGCCAGGGGTACTGTGAAAGTCCCACTATTTACAATGCTGCCCTCAAAGCTAGTCTGGATTAACTTCAATCAACCACAGGCTCTGCTCTTTTGCAGTATGTGGATGACATCCTTTTATGTGGTCCATCTAAACAACAGTGTGAAAAAGACAGTGAATCTGTTGAAACATCTTCCTTCTTATGGCCATAAAGCCAGCCTTTCTAAATTACAGTTTGTACAGGACGAAGTCACCTTTTTGGGTCATGTGATTTCTAAGGATGGGCGCTCACTTTCTCCTAAACGTGTTGCTGCAGTTCAGATCATTCCTAAACCGGTTACTAAAAAACAGCTTATGTCATTCTTAGGTATAACATCTTACTGCAGGAACTTTATTCCTAACTACTCTTTTCTCGAAGCTCTCTTAGGTGCTCTTATCCATGGTAAAGGCAGCTGCAGTTCTGACATGCAGCTCCAGCCTTTAGTCAGCTTAAGCTGGCTCTTCAAACAGCACCAACACTTGGCATTCCAGATCCTCATAAACCTTTCATACAGGCAGTTGATGAGAAGCATGGTTGTATGACATCTGTTCTTATGCAGGAACATGGGGCAGGCAAAGGCCAGTGGCTCATTTCTCAGCAAAACTGGACTCTGTGGCTGCAGGCCTGCCTGGTTGTCTTCGTGCTGTTGCAGCTGCAGAGAAAGCTGTCCTGGCCTCCCAAGATATTGTGGGCTACGCTAATTTGACTGTTTTGGTTCCTCATACTGTTGCCATTATTCTTCTCGAGCAGAAAACTTCACATCTTTCAACTGCTTGTTGGCTCAGATACACCTCTGTGCTCCGTGATATGCCAAATGTCACTGTTAAACGTTGTACTGTTCTGAATCCTGCTACTTTGCTTCCGACTCCTGAGGATGGGGAGCCTCATGACTGTGAAGCTGTTTTGGAACAAGTTTGTACACCCCGACCTGATCTTTTAGAGACTCCTCTTCCAAACTCTGACATGATTCTTTTTGTAGATGGATCAGCTTTGCGTGATCCAGCCACAGGTACTAACTGTGTTTGGTTTGCAGTATGTTCTTCACATGACACTTTGTTGTCTGGTTCTCTTCCTAAACATTTCTCCGCTCAAACTACTGAACTTATTGCACTTACTGAAGCTTGTAAGTTGGCAGCTGGTAAGTCTGTCACTATTTACACAGATTCCAGATATGCTTTTGGTGTTGTTCATGACTTTGGTGCGCTGTGGAAACACAGGCATTTCCTTAAATCAGATGGTAAAACTATTCTGAACTCCAAGCAGGTTTCTGATCTTCTTGATGCGATCCATTTGCCTACAGCAATCTCGGTCTGTAAGTGTGCGGCTCACACTAACTCAGACGATCCTGTTGCTTGTGGTAATGCCAGAGCTGATGCTGCAGCTAAGCAAGCAGCTAATTTTTTTCCTGTTTTTGCTTCCCTCTCTTTGCAGGCAGAAGACTCCCTCACAGATGTCCATGCTTTGCAAACTTTTGCCTCTGCAGATGAAATTTGGTCCTCTGGACGCATTTGGTCCTCTGTGGGTGCAACTCATACGGATGGTGTTTGGATGGGACCTGAGGGTAAACCCTGTCTACCTAAACATTTTTTTCCTCATTTTTCAAAATTGACACATGGGTTGAACCATGTGTCAAAAGGAGGGATGCTGAATGCACTCACTGCTCAGTGGTTCACAAAAGGGTTCAGTTCATATGCGCAAAAATACTGTCAGTCATGTATGGTTTGTGCCACACATAATGTAGGAAAGGCATTACACACATCGCAAGTTGCACACCCTCCACCAGAGAAACCTTTTGAACATTTGATGATGGATTTTGTTGAACTCACACCAGCTGAAGGAAAGAAATATGCACTAGTAATAGTGGACGTGTTTAGTAAATGGGTTGAAGTTTTCCCTGCAAAACATGCAAACAGTAATGCAGTGACTAAAGCACTGCTAAACAGAAATCATTCCTAGATGGGGCATTCCAGAGAAGATCAGCAGTGATAATGGCACACATTTTGTAAACACTGCATTGACTGAGGTTGGTAAATTCCTGGGAATAAGCTTGCGCACACATTGTGCTTATCATCCACAGAGTGGAGGTGCTGTGGAAAAAGAAAATGGTACATTAAAGTCCAAGTTAGCCAAATGTTGTGAAGAAACAGGTCTGCCATGGACAAAAGCATTACCTATTGTGCTTACCTACATGAGAATGAGAATCAGAGCTCAAGTGAATCTCAGCCCATTTGAAATTTTATTTGGCAGACCTCCTAACCTGGGATTGGGACCTGTAACCAGACCCCTCCCTTCCACAACTGTTTGTGATGATGCTATGTTGTCTTACTGTCGAAACCTTTCCACTGTTCTATCTCAAGTTTCACAGGCAGTAAAAGCAGCCCTTCCAGCCACAGAAAACACACCACTCCAACCAGATGACAGGTGGTGAAGGAACTTCGCAGGAAACATTGGAAGTCCAAACGTTGGCAAGGCCCGTTCCAGGTGCTACTGGTCACTCACACAGCTGTTAAAGTTGCAGAGAGAGCAACCTGGATTCATGCCAGTCACTGTAAGAAGGTACCAGAACCAGTAGATGACTTCCACCCTGACATACATCAGCCTAACCAACACGCCCGGAAGGACAAAGATAAGAGTCAGCAGTAAAAGCTGTACTCCACCGGTGTGTTAAGTGCTAGTAACCTCTGACACCGAAGATTGAAACATCCTTACTGAGACCAGCGATGAAGATGATCATACACATGCTGTGAACCATGGAAGAAACTGTTTGTTGTTTGTATTTTCTTATTTGTAACCAGCATGTGCACATTGTATCTTGATTTCACAGGAAGCAATAATACAGGGCTGCTGTATTTCCCCACGACCCGAGAGACCACCAGACGCCCGAAGCCACACAGCCCCCCCCAGCACACACCCAACCGCCCAGAGCGACGGGACAGCAACCCACCACCACCACTATGTGATCAAGCTAATCAGAAGGGACCAGAGAGAATTAAATTCAGCCAATTGATGTTTTGAGGAAGCAGACATTGTTTCCATGCTAATATAATCTAAAAGAAAATTTCTAAACTGGTTAATACACAGATTGTTCTTCGCTTTCCAGTTCATGAGAATAGTTTTCTTTGCTATACATAACACTGTGAGGATCATGTGTGCTAAGCTAAATTCCACGTTGATGTTGTCTAAGTCACCCAGTATGCACAGTGTGGGGCATGCAGGAATGCTACACTTTAGTCATGTTGATAGGTCCGCACAGACTTCAAGCCAGAACTTCTGGACAGGCGCACAAAACCACAAAGCGTGTGCATAATCATCAGGTGTGTTATCTGTGCAATGTGAGCAGATGTTTGAGTGTGTTAAACCCATCCTGAACATCCTTTGTCCTGTATAGTGTGTTCTATGAAGAATTTTGTATTGTATGAGCTGTAAATTAGGATTTCGAGTCATTCTGAAGGTGTTCAAACATATATGTGGCCAGAAGCTATGACTAGAACTGATGGATAAATCTGCCTCCCATTTTGAGGACGGTAGAGACATTGTGTCATCTATCTTAGACAATAATTTATATATTTTTGATAGTAGTTTTGGGGTGCAGATGCTTAGAAATTCTACTACCCTAATCGGGAGTTGTAAGTCTGGTTGGTGGAGGATATATTTCTTTTTTATTATAGACTTAAGTTGTTGATATTCTAGGAATTTATTGCTGCCTATCTCATGTTGTGATATGAGCTCATCAAATAAAATAAAATGTCCATTTTGGATTATATGTTCCAGATGTTTGATTCCTTTGATCTTCCAGAGAGTAAAGTTTAGCATTTTTTTGTTTTGCAGGATGTCAGGATTGTTCCAGATGGGTGTAAGCTTACACGGGACAAGTGAAGACTATGTTATTTTAAGAAATTCCCACCAGGCTGTCAGAGAGGTGCTGATGTTAATGCTTTTTAAACATTTGTGATTTTTTACGTTTTGACTAATAAGTGGCAGGTCAGAGATTTCCAGATTATCACACAATGCTTGTTCTATATTTATCCATGGTTCATCTATTGGGCTAGGTTTAAACCATTTTGATATATACTGTAACCTATTGGCTAAGGAATAGTGCTGAAAATTAGGTAAATCTAATCCACCCTGTCCTTGGTCTTCTGTAGGGTTTTTAAACTAATACGTGGTGGTTTGTTTTTCCACAGAAATTTGGAGATGCATGAACCTAGTGACTTAAACCAAGTAGCAGATGGTTTTATGGGGATCATTGAGAACAAATAGTTAACTTTTGGTAGTATCATCATTTTAATGGTTGTAACTCTCCCCATAAGTGATATAGGTAAGGACTTCAAACGAGAGAGATCGTCCTCTACTGTCTTTAATAATTGCACATAATTTAGCTTTGTTAGCCCTGAGAGCCTGGAGGAAATGTTTATTCCTAAATATCTAATATTTCCTGACTGTAAAGTGATCGCAGGTATATTCTGGTCCCTATAGTTAATGGGCAGAACTGTGGTCTTAGACCAATTGATAGAGTAGTCAGAAAGTGCTGAGAATTTATTTATGAGTGTGATCGTGTGAGTGAGAGACGTTTGTGAGTTCTGAAGGAAAAGTAATACATCATCAGCATAAAGACTTATTTTATGCTCAATATTTTGGGGTTGGATGCCTTTAATATTTCTATCTTGTCTGATAGCAGCTGCTAAAGGTTCGATGAAAATAGCAAAAAGTGAGGGCGAAAGTGGGCAACCCTGTCTTGTACCTCTCTGCAGACTGAAGCTTGGAGAAGTTTGATCATTTGTCCTGACACTTGCACTTGGGGAGTCAGTTATTTTCTTTTGAGGAGATAAGAGGCTTTAATAATAATATCTTGCAAGAGAGAACAACACAGTACAGAATACAGAGTTGCTCTGACCACTGAAGCAAAAACACACAGTTATATTGCCCACTCATCACGTCATCTGTTTTTGGGTATAGTTGATTGTTCTTCTAACTTTCCTCCCCAACCATTAGTTGAGGTTACCCAGACACACTCGTAAATACCAGCCTAACCCTGTCCCCCCTAAAGTGCAGCTATCTCATAATAACAAGCCCACCATTGTAAAGAGGAATTTAAGAAAACAGGGCAGGGTGGTACCTTGCAGCTCAGTGTTTTGCAGGTTATACACAGTAACACTCAATGCAATGCATATAAGAATTATTTTCCATTACATTCCTCCCTTTTGATTATAATAATACCATTATATTAATCAACCCAAAAGAAACAAGGAAAATAATAACTTTATCTGTAAAACATCAGCCTGCATTTGCACACAACGTGAGTTTAAAATGCAGGCATCATAGTGATAAAGGGTCCAATGATAAACAATCAAAACATGAACAATTAAATATGATTATCTTCATCCCTCTCTAAGTCAGCGTCACTAGAGGAAAAATTTTGAAAGCAAAAAAGTTCTTTGAGTCATTTGAATCATTTGGTGAGATACATACAATGAGGCCTTTCACACAGGGAAAAATACAGCAGCCCTGTATTATTGCTTCCTGTGAAATCAAGATACAATGTGCACATGCTGGTTACAAATAAGAAAATACAAACAACAAACAGTTTCTTCCATGGTTCACAGCATGTGTATGATCATCTTCATCACAGGTCTCAGTAAGGATGTTTCAATCTTCGGTGTCAGAGGTTACTAGCACTTAACACACCGGTGGAGTACAGCTTTTACTGCTGACTCTTATCTTTGTCCTTCCGGGCGTGTTGGTTAGGCTGATGTATGTCAGGGTGGAAGTCATCTACTGGTTCTGGTACCTTCTTACAGTGACTGGCATGAATCCAGGTTGCTCTCTCTGCAACTTTAACAGCTGTATGAGTGACCAGTAGCACCTGGAACGGGCCTTGCCAACGTTTGGACTTCCAATGTTTCCTGCGAAGTTCCTTCACCACCTGTCATCTGGTTGGAGTGGTGTGTTTTCTGTGGCTGGAAGGGCTGCTTTTACTGTCTGTGAAACTTGAGATAGAACAGTGGAAAGGTTTCGACAGTAAGACAACATAGCATCATCACAAACAGTTGTGGAAGGGAGGGGTCTGGTTACAGGTCCCAATCCCAGGTTAGGAGGTCTGCCAAATAAAATTTCAAATGGGCTGAGATTCACTTGAGCTCTGATTCTCATTCTCATGTAGGTAAGCACAATAGGTAATGTTTTTGTCCATGGCAAACCTGTTTCTTCACAACATTTGGCTAACTTGGACTTTAATGTACCATTTTCTCTTTCCACAGCACCTCCACTCTGTGGATGATAAGCACAATGTGTGCGCAAGGTTATTCCCAGGAATTTACCAACCTCAGTCAATGCAGTGTTTACAAAATGTGTGCCATTATCACTGCTGATCTTCTCTGGAATGCCCCATCTAGGAATGATTTCTGTTTAGCAGTGCTTTAGTCACTGCATTACTGTTTGCATGTTTTGCAGGGAAAACTTCAACCCATTTACTAAACACGTCCACTATTACTAGTGCATATTTCTTTCCTTCAGCTGGTGTGAGTTCAACAAAATCCATCATCAAATGTTCAAAAGGTTTCTCTAATGGAGGGTGTGCAACTTGCGATGTGTGTAATGCCTTTCCTACATTATGTGTGGCACAAACCATACATGACTGACAGTATTTTTGCGCATATGAACTGAACCCTTTTGTGAACCACTGAGCAGTGAGTGCATTCAGCATTCCCCCTTTTGACACATGGTCCAACCCATGTGTCAATTTTGAAAAATGAGGAAAAAAATGTTTAGGTAGACAGGGTTTACCATCAGGTCCCATCCAAACACCATCCATATAAGTTGCACCCACAGAGGACCAAATGCGTCCAGAGGACCAAATTTCATCTGCAGAGGCAAAAGTTTGCAAAGCATGGACATCTGTGAGGGAGTCTTCTGCCTGCAAAGAGAGGGAAGCGAAAACAGGAAAAGATTTAGCTGCTTGCTTAGCTGCAGCATCAGCTCTGGCATTGCCACAAGCAACAGGATTGTCTGAGTTAGTGTGAGCCGCACACTTACAGACCGAGATTGCTGTAGGCAAAAGGATCGCATCAAGAAGATCAGAAACCTGCTTGGAGTTCAGAATAGTTTTACCATCTGATTTAAGGAAATGCCTGTGTTTCCACAGCGCACCAAAGTCATGAACAACACCAAAAGCATATCTGGAATCTGTGTAAATAGTGACAGACTTACCAGCTGCCAACTTACAAGCTTCAGTAAGTGCAATAAGCTCAGTAGTTTGAGCAGAGAAATGTTTAGGAAGAGAACCAGACAACAAAGTGTCATGTGAAGAACATACTGCAAACCAAACACAGTTAGTACCTGTGGCTGGATCACGCAAAGCTGATCCATCTACAAAAAGAATCATGTCAGAGTTTGGAAGAGGAGTCTCTAAAAGATCAGGTCGGGGTGTACAAACTTGTTCCAAAACAGCTTCACAGTCATGAGGCTCCCCATCCTCAGGAGTCGGAAGCAAAGTAGCAGGATTCAGAACAGTACAACGTTTAACAGTGACATTTGGCATATCACAGAGGTGTATCTGAGCCAACGAGCAGTTGAAAGATGTGAAGTTTTCTGCTCGAGAAGAATAAAGGCAACAGCATGAGGAACCAAAACAGTCAAATTAGCGTAGCCCACAATATCTTGGGAGGCCAGGACAGCTTTCTCTGCAGCTGCAACAGCACGAAGACAACCAGGCAGGCCTGCAGCCACAGAGTCCAGTTTTGCTGAGAAATGAGCCACTGGCCTTTGCCTGCCCCATGTTCCTGCATAAGAACAGATGTCATACAACCATGCTTCTCATCAACTGCCTGTATGAAAGGTTTATGAGGATCTGGAATGCCAAGTGTTGGTGCTGTTTGAAGAGCCAGCTTAAGCTGACTAAAGGCTGGAGCTGCATGTCAGAACTGCAGCTGCCTTTACCATGGATAAGAGCACCTAAGAGAGCTTCGAGAAAAGAGTAGTTAGGAATAAAGTTCCTGCAGTAAGATGTTATACCTAAGAATGACATAAGCTGTTTTTTAGTAACCGGTTTAGGAATGATCTGAACTGCAGCAACACGTTTAGGAGAAAGTGAGCGCCCATCCTTAGAAATCACATGACCCAAAAAGGTGACTTCGTCCTGTACAAACTGTAATTTAGAAAGGCTGGCTTTATGGCCATAAGAAGGAAGATGTTTCAACAGATTCACTGTCTTTTTCACACTGTTGTTTAGATGGACCACATAAAAGGATGTCATCCACATACTGCAAAAGAGCAGAGCCTGTGGTTGATTGAAGTTAATCCAGACTAGCTTTGAGGGCAGCATTGTAAATAGTGGGACTTTCACAGTACCCCTGGCATAACCGGGTAAAAGTCCAAGATCTCCCTTCAAACTAAAAAGCAAACCAAAATGGGCTATCAGGGTGCACTGGCGACAAGTCAACCACTGAGAAAAACTGTGCATCTGATGTAATTTGAGACAAAATAGTGTGTGGGTTGGGCACAGTAGGAGCATGTGGCTGAACTGCAGCATTCACCGCTTGGAGGTCCTGTACAAAACGCCATTCATCTGGCTGGCCAGCATCTTTAATCTTTTTAACAGGAAACAATGGAGTAAGCACAGGTGAATTTTCAAAAGGAACAATAACGCTTGTTTTCTGAAAAGATTGAAAAACAGGTTTAATCCCTTTAATTGCTTCAGGCTTAAAAGGGTATTGTTTTTTACATCGACAAAAGTCTGATTTAGGGGTGACAATTACTGGTTCACAGCCTTTTATCAACCCCACATCATATTTGCTCTTAGCCCAAAGATCATTGGGCACTTCAGCCAACATGGGTATCGAAGACAAATCTGTTTCAGATAAAAAACATGCTTCAAAATGTGATTCTGTGGTAGGAATTAAGTCCACAGTTCTTTGACAATGCATTGTACTCAAAAATATTTTTTTGTATGCTGACAATCGTTCAGAAAACATCAAATTTGGATCAGCAGGTGAAACAGTCCACTCCATTTCTTTCTGACATGTAGCAACAAACTCTCCCACACCTTGTCACTGCCAGTGTGTACGTTTGGCCAAGGAAATGTGAGGGCGAGTACCACAAACATTAAAAAAATCGAAGTGCTCTGGAGTGAGCGACACAGCCAATAAAGTAGGCGCACATATTTTTTCACTTCTTCTCATAGTCATTGTCAGGCCCCAAAGAAATGTGTGATGTGCAGTGCAAATCAGCAGGTTGCATGAAATCAGAAAGGGGTGAAACTAACGCTTTTGCTTCTTCCACTAGTTGTTGTGAAAAAGGAGAGCTGGGAAGTTTCCACTCATAAGCATATGTAAGTGCCGATGAATCAAACTGCACTGCTGTGAAAACTTTGTCAGGCTGTAACATAACCTTAACACCCTCTGGTGTAGAAGTTAAAATAATGCCTAATTTACACATGAGATCACAGCCCATCAGGTTAATGGGACACAACTCTGATAACAAAAATGAGTGTTTGAAGGAGAGCTCATCGGGAGTGACAACACGCAATGGGCATTGTCATTTTCTCCTTCACAACCTGGCCTGAGGCAGACATACAGTAAACGTGGTTTCCACTTAACTTTGGAGGACAATCAAACTCCCCTGACGTCACTACTGATGAACATAAGTTCCTATATTCTGAGAGAAATATCTTTGCTCTAGGACGGAAATAGCATGCAAAACTTTACTACGTGAATCACAGTCGGCAAGCGTTGCTTCACTACACAGAGCAGGAAAAATGTGTGAGTGTGTTTGTGCTATCACCCATTAGTGGAGGCTCCGCTGCCGCGTGACGTCCAGAACCTGCCTCCCACCCTCAGTCAGCCTTTTGCCCAATTTCATCACTTTTTAGCTGTGGACAGTCCTTCTTCCAGTGTCCAGTCTGGCCACAGTAAAAACAAATATTCGGATCATAGCTCTGGCGTGGCTCCTCTCCCACACGTCCACGTCTTCGACTTCGGCCTCGTCCTCTGTTTACACCAACTGCGTAATACATGGTCATGGTTGCCACATGCAGCTCCTTTTCACACTTGTCCCTTTTGGTTGTCTTACGCGTCTCAACTGGGTTCTGAGCATGGCGAGCATATCGGCGAACGTCAGCCAAACGAGGACCCTCACACCATCCCACGTAAATGTTCTTTACTTCAGTGGCGACATCTATATAATATTGTCTGGGTCCCGTTAAAACATGTATTTTTCCCATCTAATTCCTTGTTTGCTTTAAAACAAGTATTCCCCATTTTCTATCCCTTCAGTAGCCAACCAGTTTGTATGGAGTACACTGGAGCAACTTGACTGATCAGTAAAACACTGCTTTTGTTGTCACCGCAAGGCTTCCCCCGTCGGTTGTTTCACTGAGACACTACTGAGTAACTACAACTCAACACAGTTTATACACATAACATTCATATACATACTAACAAACAAACAAACAATAATTTATCGCAATTTTCTCATCTCTGTTTGAACGTACACCCAGGTAAATATTCCTGTAGTCTTCTCATACCGACTATGGACCCATTCATTGTTTAACTTCACTGTTTTGCAAATCCTAATTGGATATTACACATTGACATTGAACTTTACTGGATAAGCAGGTCTTCATTGCATTCAGCAGCCTATATGTGAGCATTTATGTGTAAGCTGTTCTTCTTTGCATTTATCAGCAGCAAGCAATTCTTCACTGCACATGCATATGTAAATAGTAAAACAATTCCAATGTGTTAGCGAAACCTTCTATATCACAGTGGTTTCTAAGGTCTATTTTAAGTTCTTTGCCATCAGTGAGATGACATTGTTTACAAAGTGTGTCAAATTATCACTGAAGATCTTTTCAGGAATTTCAAATCTAGAAATGAGTTATTTTACGCGTGATTTTGCTACTGAGAGTGCATCTGCTTGTGCACATGGAAATATTTCAGACCATTTGGTAAAAACCTCTGTTGTCACTGAGCAGAATCGTTTCCCTTAACATTAATTTAGTTCAATAAAATCTCCAAAATAATGAAATAATGAAATCCAAACAAATATGTTGAAAAAGATACACTGGCTTAGGGAATTATCTTCGTTTTGGTCTTAGATTGCCCTGTGGAATGTATTTTGCACATATTTGACCTGCTAGACAAAACTTTATTCATTTATTTATTCTAAAAAAATGTTTTTAATAATTAGTAAAACCATATGCTGTAAAAACCTGGTTCATTATTGCTTCCATCCCTCCTGTTGAGACATGACATGGTCCGTGGCTCAATACTGCAGCATATTTAAACAAATTCTTTGGCAGTATGGTTTTCCTTCCGGTCATTCATACGAGTCTATTGTAGATGGCAATTGAATAACATCTAATAATGCTAAAATATTTGTAGTTTATACATTTAGCTGTGGATGTCAACATACCTGTTTTTCCAATGCTGTGTTAACACATGTACAGTTGAGAAGGCATACTGACTGTCAGTGTAAACGTTAACAACCTTTTTGTTATTTAATTTACAAGCTTCAGTTAAAGCTACCAATTCGACTGCTTGAACAGAGTAATTTTTTGGTAGTGGTTGTTTTAAGAAAACTTCAGTTTCTGTTACTACTGCAAATCCTGTAGCATTTGTGCCATCAGGGTTTTTTTCTTTGATCTGTTGAATAAATATAGTTATTTCTGCATTTTCATAATGTATATCAGTTAAGTCTGGCCTGGGTAAAACACTGATGGTTATTTCTGACATGCAATCATGAGGCTTTCCATCTGTGGGGTAGGTAGCAGTGTGGATGGATTAAGTGTAGCACATCTCTCGACAACAAGGTGTGGCTGTGAAAGAAGAACTGTTATGTAGGAGAGATGTCTGGTAAAGATATTTTGTTAAGTAACCATATCACAGCCACTGCATGAGGTACCTTAAGTGTTAATGGGTGAAATAACACCATTATTGTTGATGCCTGCACTGCCAATGGCTTCTGGCCATTGATTCAAAAGTACGATCTCGTCCCTTTTTCCCCTTTCAGTGGACACTGGCCCCTAATTACCGCAATTCAGCAGGGGGTCTTTCATTAGGAGTACTGGACTCCCCCGTGCACGGTTTCAGCTCCGACCCTGGACAGCGGAAAAAACGTTGAGATCTGGTTTGAGGACCCAATTGTTGAGAAAAGTCTCTCAATGAGACTCAGAGTTGCTGGAGTCAGTTAATGCAAAGGTTTAATCTTGCAGCAAGTTCAAGAATGTGTGTGTGTATGGGTGTATGTGTGCGAACGTGTGTGAGTTTGTGTGTGTGAGAGTTTAAAGAACCTGTAATCCACAGGCAGGCCTTAACTAGTATGGCACGGGTCCAGCCTGTCTCATCTTTTTTGGAAGGTCCAGCGCTCGGCCGTAACCCTTCTGTCTGTTTGGACTCTCACATACATTCGGTTAATCATAGAAAAACGAGAACAAAACTTTTTAGCCCCTTAAATTCATAAAACAGACATGGTGCAGTTATTTCCATTGTAGAAAATAAGAGTAATCACCACCATTCCTATAAATTCTGGATATTCTAACAATCTGAATCTTTTTTAAATGTTCGATGAAGCCCTTTGCTGTTCTGTTTAGAGACTCAGCTGATCATAAACCAAGTTTTGCTCTTGAACCAAGCTTCTAAACTCTTCACCTTTTTCATTTCTCAGTTAGTATTCACTTTAAAACTGATTAAAAGAAAAATTAAATGAATGCCTATCAACAAATGTGGGATCTAAACTCTAGTGCTTCCTCTAAAATAATTTCCTTTCTCAATTCAGAAATGTGTGTGTGTAAGTCACAACACCCGTGACACCAAAACGGCTTTCTTTTCTCTCTTTTCTCTACACTCTGCACTGTGAGCACACACAACAAATCAGAAAGGCTTTTTTCTCTCTTTTCTACATTATGGACTGTGGGGACACAAAACCGCTCTCTCTTTTTTTTTTTTTGATTGTGTGCCAGGGCGTTGTCTCACGTATTAGATTATGCTTAAGATACGAATGAGTTTATCAGTCACATCAGAATCCATATATACTGATCCTCCCGTAATAAAATGGTCGGATCTTATCAAACACACTTTGTTTCTTGTGACAAGTCAGCGAAACAGCGTATACACGTCAAGACACTGAATCAAGTTTGCCACAAGAACTCATAAGTTTGGCAGTATTGCTCTGCCGTCAGCAATCATACACCCATTTTATTTTCATGAGACATGTGCAGGCACCTGTTCATCTACTGTTCTATCACTATGAATTAGTTTATCTATTATCAATAAGGATACTTCTACAACTACTATCAAAGTATGTCCGGACTTCTTATGTTGTCAGTTGCTATATATGAATAAGTGGGTTGCTACTGAAAAGCATTAAGCATGTCACACAGCCCAAACATATAACATTTCAGGACACACCACACAGTTAACAACCACAGTGAAGCGTGTCAAAGCCCAAACATGTAACATTCAACAGGACACTTACACAACACATTCAAATCAAACAGTCAGACAACATACAAGAACCTATACCCCAGCCGGCATTGCTCCCTGCCTATTTTCCTACAACTCACTATGTGTGTGCACACCTTTATTCACAAACTCTTCAACTTATACTCTTTTACCGAAGCTGCTACAGCTCGATTGGCCAAATACCCTTAGATCCTATTTCGGTGAATTTGACATCTGCCTTGCATGTAACAGATTAGCGGTTTAGCAGTTTTAATTTAGTTTGAGTGAAGGAATTCATTTTATAGCAAAATCCGAAATCGTGAAGAACTCATGGAAGTAAGCTTATTCTCGGATTCCTGAATCTTTAGATTTGCTCTTTCTTTTACTGCAAAGTACAACGTTGAGCAGCACTAATGAGTTGTTTCTATTTTTGGCAGGCTTTACCTTTGCGGATGAAGCCCTTTCTGTCTGTGCAAAAGAAATCTTGTTACTGTGCAGAGTGACTTCTCTGAGTAGAGTCGCCTTACTTGTTGCGACTGTGCCAATGTTCGAAGCTGGAGTGCAAAGTTGTTGCTTGAATGGTGCTCGCTGGAGCGTGCGGTAGTGTAAAGTTATACCATTTAAAAGGGCTGAAGAGTGCTCAGTGCAGCGGGTGGGCCGAGGTGCAAAGTGACACTATGGCCATAAAAAGAACACCGCTACAAGTGCGCATTGTGCCAGGAAGGGCCCTCGGACGTGAACCAGTGGACAGTTATCGCTTCTCGGCCTTTTGGCTAAGATCAAGTGTAGTATCTGTTCTTATCAGTTTAATGTCTGATGTGTCCTCTATGCGAGGACTACATATTAAATGGATTTGTATCAATAGGAGTTGAAAAAGGAGCTTGCTCCGTTCACTCCAAGCATCGACCCGGTACTGTAGTGCCCCTGGGAACGGTGCGCTCTCCTCTGCTCTTGTGAAAAAGCAAACAGCGGTGCAGGATGGAGGTTTCAGGGAGCCCAAGATGAAACTTTCTTTTAGTCTGCTGAGAAAAGAGAGTGAATGCGAAGTAGACTTTAACACGGCTCTGGGAGCGAGCCGAGTGCGGGCTAACCAGGCGAATTGCTTGAAAGAAACGCGACACCGAATGAGCGGTCAGAACAAAACCTCAATACGGTGTTCCTGTGGTGTTTTTATAAAATGCGGTGAAAAAAAAGGTGTGAATGCCCCATAGAAAACTAAAAGGTGGAGCGGAAGTGTTCGGCTGCAAGAAGGTGTGAATGTCCGACTATATTTGGTGAAAAGCAGGTGAAGCAAGGTCTGAATGCCCAACCTTACATCATCAAAAGCGAGATCAGAGGTTTTTGGCTGCAAGAAGGCCATAGTTTGCCAAAAGTGGGTAAGGTGCGAATGACAAACTAAATATCAACAAAAGGGGGGGCGGAGGTCTTCGGATGCAAGTGGGTGTGAATATCCCACCATAGAAGTATGGTGGAGAGGAAGCTGTGAATGGCCGACCATAGTTTGCAAAAAGCGGGTGAGAAAAGGTGCGAATGTCCAACCATACATGATCAAAACAGGGAGCGGAGGTGTTTGGCTGCGACAAGGTGTGAATGTCCACCCATAATTAATGAAAAGCGGGCAACAAGTAGGTTCGAATGCCATACCATACATCATCAAAAGCAGGAGTGGATGTGTTCGGCTACAAGAAGGTTTGAATGTCCGAGCATAGTTTCTAAAAAGCTGGTAAGAAAAGGTTCGAATGCCTGAACATACATCATCAAAAGCAGGACTGGATGTGTTCGGCTACAAGAAGGTTTGAATGTCCGACCATAGTTGGTAAAAAGTGGGTATGAAAAGGTTCGAATGCCCAAGTTCGGCTGAAAAAAACTGTGTTCGGCTGCAAAAAGGTGTGAATGTTTGACTAAAGTTTGTAAGACAAGGTTCGAATGCCTGACAATGTATGATCAAAAGCGGGAGCGGAGGTGTTCAGCTGCAAGAAGGTCTAAATGTCCATCATTAATTGCTAGAAAACATGAAAGAAAATTTTCGAAAATCAATCTGCACATGATCATAAGTGGGAGAGGAGGTGTTCAGCTGCAAGAAGGTGTGAATGTCCTACCATAATTGCTGAAAAATGTGTTAGAAACGGTAAGAATTCCGGACCATACATCATCAAAAGCTAGAGAGGTGGTGTTCGGCTGCAAGTAGGTGTGAATGTCTGACTAAAGTTCAAATATATTAACAAAAGCGGGAGGAGAGGTCTTCGGATGAGTGGTTGAGAATTTCCAACCATAATCTATAAAATGCGGTGAAAAAAAAGGTGTGATAGAAACCTAAAAGGTGGAGCGGAAGTGTTCGGCTGCAAGAAGGTGTGAATGTCCGTCTATAGTTGGTGAAAAGCAGGAAAAGCAAGGTCTGAATGCCCAATCTTACATCATCAAAAGCGAGATCAGAGGTGTTTGGCTGCAAGAAAACGGGTAAGGTGTGAATGACCGACTAAATATCAACAAAAGTGGGGGCGGAGGTCTTCGGATGCAAGTGGGTGTGAATATCCCACCATACAAGTATGGTGGAGAGGAAGCTGTGAATGTCCGACCATGGTTTGTAAAACGCGGGTAAGACAAGGTGCGAATGTCCGACAATGTATGATCAAAAGAGGGAGCGGAGGTGTTCGGCTGCAAGGTCTGAATTTCCAACCATAATTTGTAAACACCGTTGAAGAAAAGCCTCGAAAGCCCGACTATACACCATCAAAAGCGGGAGCAGAGGTGTTCAGCTGCAAGAAGGTCTGAATGTCCACCAATAATTACTGAAAAATGGGTAAGAAGAGGTGTGAATGCCCAACTATACATCATCAAAAGCAGAAGTGGATGTGTTCGGCCACAAGAAGGTTTGAATGTCCGACCATAGTTTGTAAAAGGCGGGTAAGAAAAGGTTTGAATGCCCGAACATACACAATCAAAAGAGGGAGCGGAGGTGTTTCGCTGCAAGAAGGTGTGAATGTCCGAGCATAGTTTGTAAAAAGCGGGTAAGAAAAGGTTCGAATGCCCGAACATACACCATCAAAAGAGGGAGCGGAGGTGTTCCGCTGTAAGAAGGTGTGAATGTCCAACCATAGTTGGTAAAAAGCGGGTAAGAAAAGGTTAAAATACCCGACTCTACACAATCAATAGCGGGAGCGGAGTTGTTCGGCTAAAAGAAGGTGTGAAAGTCCGACCATGGTTTGTAAAAAGCGGGTAAGAAAAGGTTCGAATGCAAAAATATACACCATCAAAAGCGGAAGCCGAGGTGTTCGGCTGCAAGTAGGTCTGAATGTCCACCCATAATTAATGAAAAGCGGGCAACAAGTAGGTTCGAATGCCCAACCATACATCAACAAAAGCAGGAGTGGATGTGTTTGGCTACAAGAAGGTTTGAATGTCCAACCATAGTTTGTAAAAAGCGGGCAAGAAAAGGTGCGAATGCCCGAAAATACACCATCAAAAGAGGGAGCGGAGGTGTTCCGCTGTAAGATGGTGCGAATGTCCGACCATAGTTGGTAAAAAGCGGGTAAGAAAAGGTTCGAATGCCCGAATATATACCATCATAAGCGGAAGCGGAGGTGTTCGGCTGCAAGAAGGTGTGAACGTCCGACCAAAGTTTGTAAAAAGCAGTTAAGAAAAGGTTTGAATATCCAACCAAACATAATCAAAAGTGGGAGCAGAGCTGTTCGACTGCAAGTAGGTGTGAATTTCCACCCATAATTCCTGAAAAATGGGTAAGAAAAGGTGCGAATGCCCAACCATACATCATCAAAAGAAGAAGTGGATGTGTTCTGCTACAAGAAGGTTTGAATGTCCGACCATAGCTTGTAAAAAGTGGGTAAGAAAAAGTTCGAATGCTCGAACATACACCATCAAATTTGGGAGCGGAGGTGTTCCGCTGTAAGACGGTGTGAATGTCCGACCATAATTGGTAAAAAGCGGGTAAGAAAAGGTTAAAATACCCGACTCTACACAATCAATAGCGGGAGCGGAGTTGTTCGGCTACAAGAAGGTGTGAAAGTCCGACCATGGTTTGTAAAACGCGGGTAAGACAAGGTGCGAATGCCCGACAATGTATGATCAAAAGAGGGAGCGGAGGTGTTCGGCTGCAAGGTCTGAATTTCCAACCATAATTTGTAAACACCGTTGAAGAAAAGCCTCGAAAGCCCGACTATACACCATCAAAAGCGGGAGCAGAGGTGTTCAGCTGCAAGAAGGTCTGAATGTCCACCAATAATTACTGAGAAATGGGTAAGAAAAGGTGTGAATGCCCAACTATACATCATCACAAGCAGAAGTGGATGTGTTCGGCCACAAGAAGGTTTGAATGTCCGACCATGGTTTGTAAAAGGCGGGTAAGAAAAGGTTTGAATGCCCGAACATACACAATCAAAAGAGGGAGCGGAGGTGTTTCGCTGCAAGAAGGTGTGAATGTCCGAGCATAGTTTGTAAAAAGTGGGTAAGAAAAGGTTCGAATGCCAGAACATACACCATCAAAAGAGGGAGCGGAGGTTTTCCGCTGTAAGAAGGTGTGAATGTCCGACCATAGTTGGTAAAAAGCGGGTAAGAAAAGGTTAAAATACCCGACTCTACACAATCAATAGCGGGAGCGGAGTTGTTCGGCTAAAAGAAGGTGTGAAAGTCCGACCATGGTTTGTAAAAAGCGGGTAAGAAAAGGTTCGAATGCAAAAATACACACCATCAAAAGCGGAAGCCGAGGTGTTCGGCTGCAAGTAGGTGTGAATGTCCACCCATAATTAATGAAAAGCGGGCAACAAGTAGGTTCGAATGCCCAACCATACATCAACAAAAGCAGGAGTGGATGTGTTTGGCTACAAGAAGGTTTGAATGTCCGAGCATAGTTTGTAAAAAGCGGGTAAGAAAAGGTGCGAATGCCCGACAATGTATGATCAAAAGAGGGAGTGGAGGTTTTCGGCTACAAGAAGGTTTGAATGTCCAACCATAGTTTGTAAAAAGCGGGTAAGAAAAGGTGCGAATGCCCGAAAATACACCATCAAAAGAGGGAGCGGAGGTGTTCCGCTGTAAGATGGTGCGAATGTCCGACCATAGTTGGTAAAAAGCGGGTAAGAAAAGGTTCGAATGCCCGAATATATACCATCATAAGCGGAAGCGGAGGTGTTCGGCTGCAAGAAGGTGTGAACGTCTGACCAAAGTTTGTAAAAAGCAGTTAAGAAAAGGTTCGAATATCCAACCAAACATAATCAAAAGTGGGAGCAGAGCTGTTCGACTGCAAGTAGGTGTGAATTTCCACCCATAATTCCTGAAAAATGGGTAAGAAAAGGTGCGAATGCCCAACCATACATCATCAAAAGAAGAAGTGGATGTGTTCTGCTACAAGAAGGTTTGAATGTCCGACCATAGCTTGTAAAAAGTGGGTAAGAAAAAGTTCGAATGCTCGAACATACACCATCAAATTTGGGAGCGGAGGTGTTCCGCTGTAAGACGGTGTGAATGTCCGACCATAATTGGTAAAAAGCGGGTAAGAAAAGGTTAAAATACCCGACTGTACACAATCAATAGCGGGAGCGGAGTTGTTCGGCTACAAGAAGGTGTGAAAGTCCGACCATGGTTTGTAAAACGCGGGTAAGACAAGGTGCGAATGCCCGACAATGTATGATCAAAAGAGGGAGCGGAGGTTTTCGGCTGCAAGGTCTGAATTTCCAACCATAATTTGTAAACACCGTTGAAGAAAAGCCTCGAAAGCCCGACTATACACCATCAAAAGCGGGAGCAGAGGTGTTCAGCTGCAAGAAGGTCTGAATGTCCACCAATAATTACTGAGAAATGGGTAAGAAAAGGTGTGAATGCCCAACCATACATCATCAAAAGAAGAAGTGGATGTGTTCTGCTACAAGAAGGTTTGAATGTCCGACCATAGCTTGTAAAAAGTGGGTAAGAAAAAGTTCGAATGCTCGAACATACACCATCAAATTTGGGAGCGGAGATGTTCCGCTGTAAGACGGTGTGAATGTCCGACCATAATTGGTAAAAAGCGGGTAAGAAAAGGTTAAAATACCCGACTGTACACAATCAATAGCGGGAGCGGAGTTGTTCGGCTACAAGAAGGTGTGAAAGTCCGACCATGGTTTGTAAAACGCGGGTAAGACAAGGTGCGAATGCCCGACAATGTATGATCAAAAGAGGGAGCGGAGGTTTTCGGCTGCAAGGTCTGAATTTCCAACCATAATTTGTAAACACCGTTGAAGAAAAGCCTCGAAAGCCCGACTATACACCATCAAAAGCGGGAGCAGAGGTGTTCAGCTGCAAGAAGGTCTGAATGTCCACCAATAATTACTGAGAAATGGGTAAGAAAAGGTGTGAATGCCCAACTATACATCATCACAAGCAGAAGTGGATGTGTTCGGCCACAAGAAGGTTTGAATGTCCGACCATAGTTTGTAAAAGGCGGGTAAGAAAAGGTTTGAATGCCCGAACATACACAATCAAAAGAGGGAGCGGAGGTGTTTCGCTGCAAGAAGGTGTGAATGTCCGAGCATAGTTTGTAAAAAGTGGGTAAGAAAAGGTTCGAATGCCAGAACATACACCATGAAAAGAGGGAGCGGAGGTGTTCCGCTGTAAGAAGGTGTGAATGTCCGACCATAGTTTGTAAAAAGCGGGTAAGAAAAGGTTAAAATACCCGACTCTACACAATCAATAGCGGGAGCGGAGTTGTTCGGCTAAAAGAAGGTGTGAAAGTCCGACCATGGTTTGTAAAAAGCGGGTAAGAAAATGTTCGAATGCAAAAATACACACCATCAAAAGCGGAAGCCGAGGTGTTCGGCTGCAAGTAGGTGTGAATGTCCACCCATAATTAATGAAAAGCGGGCAACAAGTAGGTTCGAATGCCCAACCATACATCAACAAAAGCAGGAGTGGATGTGTTTGGCTACAAGAAGGTTTGAATGTCCGAGCATAGTTTGTAAAAAGCGGGTAAGAAAAGGTGCGAATGCCCGACAATGTATGATCAAAAGAGGGAGTGGAGGTTTTCGGCTACAAGAAGGTTTGAATGTCCAACCATAGTTTGTAAAAAGCGGGTAAGAAAAGGTGCGAATGCCCGAAAATACACCATCAAAAGAGGGAGCGGAGGTGTTCCGCTGTAAGATGGTGCGAATGTCCGACCATAGTTGGTAAAAAGCGGGTAAGAAAAGGTTCGAATGCCCGAATATATACCATCATAAGCGGAAGCGGAGGTGTTCGGCTGCAAGAAGGTGTGAACGTCCGACCAAAGTTTGTAAAAAGCAGTTAAGAAAAGGTTCGAATATCCAACCAAACATAATCAAAAGTGGGAGCAGAGCTGTTCGACTGCAAGTAGGTGTGAATTTCCACCCATAATTCCTGAAAAATGGGTAAGAAAAGGTGCGAATGCCCAACCATACATCATCAAAAGAAGAAGTGGATGTGTTCTGCTACAAGAAGGTTTGAATGTCCGACCATAGCTTGTAAAAAGTGGGTAAGAAAAAGTTCGAATGCTCGAACATACACCATCAAATTTGGGAGCGGAGGTGTTCCGCTGTAAGACGGTGTGAATGTCCGACCATAATTGGTAAAAAGCGGGTAAGAAAAGGTTAAAATACCCGACTGTACACAATCAATAGCGGGAGCGGAGTTGTTCGGCTACAAGAAGGTGTGAAAGTCCGACCATGGTTTGTAAAACGCGGGTAAGACAAGGTGCGAATGCCCGACAATGTATGATCAAAAGAGGGAGCGGAGGTGTTCGGCTGCAAGGTCTGAATTTCCAACCATAATTTGTAAACACCGTTGAAGAAAAGCCTCGAAAGCCCGACTATACACCATCAAAAGCGGGAGCAGAGGTGTTCAGCTGCAAGAAGGTCTGAATGTCCACCAATAATTACTGAGAAATGGGTAAGAAAAGGTGTGAATGCCCAACTATACATCATCACAAGCAGAAGTGGATGTGTTCGGCCACAAGAAGGTTTGAATGTCCGACCATAGTTTGTAAAAGGCGGGTAAGAAAAGGTTTGAATGCCCGAACATACACAATCAAAAGAGGGAGCGAAGGTGTTCCGCCATAAGAAGGTGTGAATGTCCGACCGTAGTTGCTAAAAAGTGGGTAAGAAAAGGTTAAAATACCCGACTGTACACAATCAATAGCGGGAGCGAATGTGTTCGGCTACAAGAAGGTGTGAAAGTCCGACCATGTTTTGTAAATAGCGGGTAAGAAAAGGTGCGAATGCCCGACAATGTATGATCAAAAGAGGGAGCGGAGGTTTTCGGCTAAAAGAAGGTCTGAATGTCCAACCATAATTTGTAAAAACCGGGGAAGAAAAGGCTCGAAAGCCCGACTATACACCATCAAAAGCGGGAGCAGAGGGGTTCAGCTGCAAGAAGGTCTGAATGTCCATCAATAATTGCTAGAAAACATGAAAGAAAATTTTCGAATATCAAACCGCACATGATCATAAGTGGGAGCGGAGGTGTTTAGCTGCAAGAAGGTGTGAATGTCCACCCATAATTCCTCAAAAATGGGTAAAAAAAAGGTGCGAATGCCCAACCATACATCATCAAAAGCAGGACTGGATGTGTTCGGCTACAAGGTTTCAATGTCCGAGCATAGTTTGTTAAAAGCGGGTAAGAAAAGGTTCGAATGCCCGAACATACACCATCAAAAGAGGGAGCGGAGGTGTTCAGCCATAAGAAGGTGTGAATGTCCGACCGTAGTTGGTAAAAAGCGGGTAAGAAAAGGTTAAAATGGCCGTCTGTACACAATCAATAGCGGGAAGGGATGTGTTCGGCTACAAGAAGGTGTGAAAGTCCGACCATGTTTTGTAAAAAGCGGTTAAGAAAAGGTGTGAATGCCCGACAATGTATGATCAAAAGAGGGAGCGGAGGTTTTCGGCTGCAAGAAGGCCTGAATGTCCAACCATAATTTGTAAAAACCGGGGAAGAAAAGGCTCGGAAGCCCGACTATACACCATCAAAAGCGGGAGCAGAGGTGTTCAGCTGCAAGAAGGTCTCAATGTCCATCAATAATTGCTAAAAAACATGAAAGAAAATTTTCGAATATCAAACCGCACATGATCATATGCGGGAGAGGAGGTGTTCAGCTGCAAGAAGGTGTGAATGTCCACCCATAATTCCTGAAAAATGGGTAAAAAAAGGTGCGAATGCCCAACCATACATCATCAAAAGCAGGTGTGAATATCAGATCATAATTTGCAAAAACCTGATGAGAAATGGTGAGAATGCCCGACTATACACCATCAAATGCGGGAGCGGAGGTGTTCGGCTGTGAGTAGGTGTGAATGTCCGACCATACTTGCTGAAAAAAATGACAAAGCAGTTTTCACTTGGTTTGAGTGAAGGATTTCATTTTATATAGAAATCCGAAATTGTGTAGAACTCGTGGAAATAAGTTTATTCTCGGATTCCTAAAGGTTTAGTGTTGTTCTTTGGTATACTGCAAAGTAATACTTTTTATTTTGTTGAAACCGATTCAGACATGGATAAATATCAAGGAAAAAGCAGTTTTAACTTGGTTTGAGTGAAGGAATTCATTTTATATCAAAATCCGAAATTGTGTAGAACTCGTGGAAATAAGTTTATTCTCGGATTCCTAAAGGTTTAGTGTTGTTCTTTGGTATACTGCAAAGTAATACTTTCTATTTTGTTGAAACCGATTAAGTTAAAACTGCTTTGTCCTTCATATTTATCCATGTCATAATAGCTTTAAACAAAAAAGAACGTTGTACTTTGCAGGATAGGAAAGAACAACACTAAACCTTTAGGAATCCGAGAATAATCTTCTTTTCACGAGTTCTACACAATTTCGGATTTTGATATAAAATGAATGCCTTCACTCAAACCAAGTTAAAACTGCTTTGTCCTTCATATTTATTCATGTCTAAATAGCTTTAAACAAAAAAGAACGTTGTACTTTGCAGGATAGGAAAGAACAACTCTAAACCTTTTCAGGAATCCGAGAATAAGCGTCGATTGACGAGTTCTACACAATTTCGGATTTTGATATAAAATGAATTCGTTCACTCAAACCAAGTTAAAACTGCTTTTGTCCTTCATATTTATCCATGTCTGAATAGGTTTCAACAAAAAAGAAAGTATTACTTTGCAGTATACCAAAGAACAACACTAAACCTTTAGAAATCCGAAAATAAGCTTCTTATCACCAGTTCTACACAATTTCGGATTTTGATATAAAATGAATTCCTTCACTCAAACCAAGTTAAAACTGCTTTGTCCTTAATATTTATCCATGTCTGAATAGGTTTCAACAAAAAAGAAAGTATTACTTTGCAGTATACCAACGAACAACACTAAACCTTTAGGAATCCGAGAATAAGCTTCTTTTCACCAGTTCTACACAATTTTGGATTTTGATATAAAATGAATTCCTTCACTCAAACCAAGTTAAAACTGCTTTGTCCTTCATATTTATCCATGTCTGAATGGGTTTCAACAAAATAGAAAGTATTACTTTGCAGTATACCAAAGAACAACACTAAACCTTTAGGAATCCGAGAATAAGCTTCTTTTCACCAGTTCTACAAAATTTTGGATTTTGATATAAAATGAATTCCTTCACTCAAACCAAGTTAAAACTGCTTTGTCCTTCATATTTATCCATGTCTGAATCGGTTTCAACAAAATAGAAAGTATTACTTTGCAGTATACCAAAGAACAACACTAAACCTTTAGGAATCCGAGAATAAACTTATTTCCACGAGTTCTACACAATTTCGGATTTCTATATAAAATGAAATCCTTCACTCAAACCAAGTGAAAACTGCTTTGTCATTTTTTTCAGCAAGTATGGTCGGACATTCACACCTACTCACAGCCGAACACCTCCGCTCCCGCATTTGATGGTGTATAGTCGGGCATTCTCACCATTTCTCATCAGGTTTTTGCAAATTATGATCTGATATTCACACCTGCTTTTGATGATGTATGGTTGGGCATTCGCACCTTTTTTTTACCCATTTTTCAGGAATTATGGGTGGACATTCACACCATCTTGCAGCTGAACACCTCCTCTCCCGCATATGATCATGTGCGGTTTGATATTCGAAAATTTTCTTTCATGTTTTCTAGCAATTATTGATGGACATTGAGACCTTCTTGCAGCTGAACACCTCCGCTCCCGCTTTTGATGATGTATAGTCGGGCTTTCGAGCCTTTTCTTCCCCGGTTTTTACAAATTATGGTTGGACATTCAGACCTTCTTGCAGCCGAAAACCTCCGCTCCCTCTTTTGATCATACATTGTCGGGCATTCGCACCTTTTCTTAACCACTTTTTACAAAACATGGTTGGACTTTCACACTTTCTTGTAGCCGAACACATCCCTTCCCGCTATTGATTGTGTACAGTCGGGTATTTTAACCTTTTCTTACCCGCTTTTTACCAACTACGGTCGGACATTCACACCTTCTTATGGCGGAACACCTCCGCTCCCTCTTTTGATGGTGTAGGTTCGGGCATTCGAACCTTTTCTTACCCGCTTTTTACAAACTATGCTCGGACATTCAAACCTTCTTGTAGCCGAACACATCCAGTCCTGCTTTTGATGATGTATGGTTGGGCATTCGCACCTTTTTTTTTACCCATTTTTGAGGAATTATGGGTGGACATTCACACCTTCTTGCAGCTGAACACCTCCTCTCCCACTTATGATCATGTGCGGTAGGATATTCGAACATTTTTTTTCATGTTTTCTAGCAATTATTGATGGACATTCAGACCTTCTTGCAGCTGAACACCTCCGCTCCCGCTTTTGATGGTGTATAGTCGGGCTTCCGAGCCTTTTCTTCCCCGGTTTTTACAAATTATGGTTGGACATTTAGACCTTCTTGCAGCCGAAAACCTCCGTTCCCTCTTTTGATCATACATTGTCCGGCATTCGCAACTTTTCTTACCCGCTTTTTACAAACCATGGTCGGACTTTCACACCTTTTAGTAGCCAAACAACTCCGCTCCCGCTATTGATTGTGTACAGTCGGGTATTTTAACCTTTTCTTACCCGCTTTTTACCAATTATGGTGGGACATTCACACCTTCTTACAGCGGAACACCTCCGCTCCCTGTTTTGATCATTTATGGTCTGGCAATACTACCTTTTCTTACCCGTTTTTGAGTTATTATGGCTGGACATTCACAGCTTCTTGCAGCCGAACACCTCTTCTCCCTTTTTTGATGATGAATGGTCCGGCATTCTTACCTTTTCTAACACATTTTTCAGCAATTATTGTTGGTCATTCACACCTTTCTCATCAGCTTTTTACAAATTATGATCTGACATTCACACCTACTTGCAGCCGAACACCTCGGCTTCCGCTTTTGATGGTGTATATTTTGGCAATCGAACCTTTTCTTACCCGCTTTTTACAAACCATGGTCGGACTTTCATACCTTCTTTTAGCCGAACAACTCCGCTCCCGCTATTGATTGTGTAGAGTTGGGTATTTTAGCCTTTTCTTACCCGCTTTTTACCAACTATGGTCGGACATTCACACCTTCTTACAGCGGAACACCTCCGCTCCCTCTTTTGATGGTGTATGTTCTGGCATTCGAACCTTTTCTTACCCACATTTTACAAACTATGCTCGGACATTCACACCTTCTTGCAGTGAAACACCTCCGCTCCCTCTTTTGATGGTGTATGTTCGGGCATTTGCACCTTTACTTACCCGCTTTTTACAAACTATGGTCGTACATTCAAACCTTGTAGCCGAAAACCTCCACTCCCTCTTTTGATCATACTTTGTCGGGCATTCGCACCTTTTCTTACCCGCTTTTTACAAACTATGCTCGGACATTCAAACCTTCTTGTATCCAAACACATCCACTCCTGCTTTTGTTGATGTATGGTTGGGCATTCGAACCTACTTGTTGCCCGCTTTTCATTAATTATGGGTGGACATTCACACCTTGTCACAGCCAAACACCTCCGCTCCCTCTTTTGATCATGTATGGTTGGACATTCGCACCTTTTCTCACCCGCTTTTTGCAAACTATGGTCGGCCATTCACAGCTTCCTCTCCACCATACTTGTATGGTGGGATATTCACACCCACTTGCATCCGAAGATCTCCGCCCCCACTTTTGTTGATATTTAGTCGGTCATTCACACCTTACCTGTTTTCTTGCCGCCAAACACCTCTGATCTCGCTTTTGATGATGTAAGATTGGGCATTCAGACCTTGCTTTTCCTGCTTTTCACCAACTATAGATGGACATTCACACCTTCTTGCAGCCGAACACTTCCGCTCCACCTTTTAGGTTTCTATCACACCTTTTTTTTCACCGCATTTTATAGATTATGGTTGGAAATTCTCAACCACTCATCCGAAGACCTCTCCTCCCGCTTTTGTTAATATATTTGAACTTTAGTCAGACATTCACACCTACTTGTAGCCGAACACCACCTCTCTAGCTTTTGATGAGGTATGGTCCGGGATTCTTACCGTTTCTAACACATTTTTCAGCAATTATGGTAGGATATTCACACCTTCTTGCAGCTGAACACCTCCTCTCCCACTTATGATCATGTGCGGATTGATTTTCGAAAATTTTCTTTCATGTTTTCTAGCAATTAATTATGGACATTTAGACCTTCTTGCAGCTGAACACCTCCGCTCCCGCTTTTGATCATACATTGTCAGGCATTCGCACCTTGTCTTACCCGCTTTTTACAAACTTTAGTCGAACATTCACACCTTTTTGCAGCCGAACACAGTTTTTTGCAGCCGAATTTGGGCATTCACACCTTTTCATACCCACTTTTTACCAACTATGGTCGGACATTCACACCGTCTTACAGCGGAACACCTCCGCTCCCTCTTTTGATGGTGTATGCTCGGACATTCAAACCTTCTTGTAGCCGAACACATCCACTCCTGCTTTTGATGATGTATGGTATGGCATTCGAACCTACTTGTTGCCCGCTTTTCATTAATTATGGGTGGACATTCACACCTTGTCGCAGCCAAACACCCTGTTTCGATCATGTATGGTTGGACATTCGCACTTTTTCTCACCCGCTTTTTGCAAACTATGGTCGGCCATTCACAGCTTCCTCTCCACCATACTTGTATGGTGGGATATTCACACCCACTTGCATCCGAAGACCTCCGCCCCCACTTTTGTTGATATTTAGTCGGTCATTCGCACCTTACCCGCTTTTGGCAAACTATGGCCTTCTTGCAGCCAAAAACCTCTGATCTCGCTTTTGATGATGTAAGGTTGGGCATTCAGACCTTGCTTCACCTGCTTTTCACCAAATATAGTCGGACATTCACACCTTCTTGCAGCCGAACACTTCCGCTCCACCTTTTAGTTTTCTATGGGGCATTCACACCTTTATTTTCACCGCATTTTATAAAAACACCACAGGAACACCGTATTGAGGCTTTGTTCTGACCGCTCATTCGGTGTCGCGTTTCTTTCAAGCATTTCTCCTGGTTAGCCCGCACTCGGCTCGCTCCCAGAGCCGTGTTAAAGTCTACTTCGCATTCACTCTCTTTTCTCAGCAGACTAAAAGAAACTTCCATCCTGCACCGCTGTTAGCTTTTTCACAAGAGCAGAGGAGAGCGCACCGTTCCCAGCGGCACTGCAGTACCGGGTCGATGCTTGGAGTGAACGGAGCAAGCTCCTTTTTCAACTCCTATTGATAAAAATCCATTTAATATGTAGTCCTTGCATAGACATATCACATATTAAACTGATAAGTACAGATGGATTATGTGCAATTAGTAAAGAGAGTAGAGGACGATCTCTCTCGTTGGAAGTCCTTACCTATATCACTTATGGGGAGAGTTACAACCATTAAAATGATGATACTACCAAAAGTTAACTATTTGTTCTCAATGATCCCCATAAAACCATCTGCTACTTGGTTTAAGTCACTAGATTCATGCATCTCCAAATTTCTGTGGAAAAACAAACCACCACGTATTAGTTTAAAAACCCTACAGAAGACCAAGGACAGTGGTGGATTAGATTTACCTCATTTTCAGCACTATTCCTTAGCCAATAGGTTACAATATATATCAAAATGGTTTAAACCTTGTTGTTGTCACAGTTCCCAGAGACGTTGTAATCGTTGAGGATTCTATATTCAACCCCTCATTAGAGGCACGTGTTGCAGATTGATGACACTGAATCTTCTTCTCTGTTCATTGCTGGCATCATTCCCAGCATCGTAAGTGTTCGTGGCATTGTTAGCCTCTTCTTCTGGATCTTGATATCGAGCATCCTTTTGTATTTCTGGTTTGTAAGTCCTCTCTCTTCGTTCACCGGAGTCTTCGTCTCTTTGTCCTTGAGTTTGGTGATTTTTTCTTCTTTTGATGCCTTGACACAGTGTGACAGGTGATACCACATGGGAGATCCTTTAACTTGGACTGCTGTCCCTGTGCTGCGAAATGGCTGTGCTGCTCAAATGGTCTCTCCTTCATCATATACACAGTTATTTATACATCACCTTCCACCATGAAGCGTTGTCCCTTTTTGTTTCTCTCTTTGTTCTTAAAATGCTGTTATAAATGTCTAAACCAATCCATTAAACTAGATCATTTTGGCAGTAAAGCGATCTACAATGTGCTTGGTCGCAAAGCTGCTCATCTGTGGTAAACAGCTCTTCAGAAAGGCATTCTTCAATTGATTTCACTCATTTTATGTAATAATTTTGTGATTTCCTACAAAACTACACTTCTTCTCCCATCTGTCTGAGTATTTAATATTGTCTGGGTCCCGTTAAAACATGTATTTTTCCCATCTAATTCCTTGTTTCCTTTAAAACAAGTATTCCCCATTTTCTATCCCTTCAGTAGCCAACCAGTTTGTATGGAGTACACTGGAGCAACTTGACTGATCAGTAAAACACTGCTTTTGTTGTCACCGCAAGGCTTCCCCCGTCGGTTGTTTCACTGAGACACTACTGAGTAACTACAACTCAACACAGTTTATACACATAACATTCATATACATACTAACAAACAAACAAACAATAATTTATCGCAATTTTCTCATCTCTGTTTGAACGTACACCCAGGTAAATATTCCTGTAGTCTTCTCATACCGACTATGGACCCATTCATTGTTTAACTTCACTGTTTTGCAAATCCTAATTGAATATTACACATTGACATTGAACTTTACTGGATAAGCAGGTCTTCATTGCATTCAGCAGCCTATATGTGAGCATTTATGTGTAAGCTGTTCTTCTTTGCATTTATCAGCAGCAAGCAATTCTTCACTGCACATGCATATGTAAATAGTAAAACAATTCCAATGTGTTAGCGAAACCTTCTATATCACAGTGGTTTCTAAGGTCTATTTTAAGTTCTTTGCCATCAGTGAGATGACATTGTTTACAAAGTGTGTCAAATTATCACTGAAGATCTTTTCAGGAATTTCAAATCTAGAAATGAGTTATTTTACGCGTGATTTTGCTACTGAGAGTGCATCTGCTTGTGCACATGGAAATATTTCAGACCATTTGGTAAAAACCTCTGTTGTCACTGAGCAGAATCGTTTCCCTTAACATTAATTTAGTTCAATGAAATCTACAAAATAATGAAATAATGAAATCCAAACAAATATGTTGAAAAAGATACACTGGCTTAGGGAATTATCTTTGTTTTGGTCTTAGATTGCCCTGTGGAATGTATTTTGCACATATTTGACCTGCTAGACAAAACTTTATTCATTTATTTATTCAAAAAAAATGTTTTTAATAATTAGTAAAACCATATGCTGTAAAAACCTGGTTCATTATTGCTTCCATCCCTCCTGTTGAGACATGACATGGTCCGTGGCTCAATACTGCAGCATATTTAAACAAATTCTTTGGCAGTATGGTTTTCCTTCCGGTCATTCATACGAGTCTATTGTAGATGGCAATTGAATAACATCTAATAATGCTAAAATATTTGTAGTTTATACATTTAGCTGTGGATGTCAACATACCTGTTTTTCCAATGCTGTGTTAACACATGTACAGTTGAGAAGGCATACTGACTGTCAGTGTAAACGTTAACAACCTTTTTGTTATTTAATTTACAAGCTTCAGTTAAAGCTACCAATTCGACTGCTTGAACAGAGTAATTTTTTGGTAGTGGTTGTTTTAAGAAAACTTCAGTTTCTGTTACTACTGCAAATCCTGTAGCATTTGTGCCATCAGGGTTTTTTTCCTTGATCTGTTGAATAAATATAGTTATTTCTGCATTTTCATAACGTATATCAGTTAAGTCTGGCCTGGGTAAAACACTGATGGTTATTTCTGGCTTTCCATCTGTGGGGTAGGTAGCAGTGTGGATGGATTAAGTGTAGCACATCTCTCGACAACAAGGTGTGGCTGTGAAAGAAGAACTGTTATGTAGGAGAGATGTCTGGTAAAGATATTTTGTTAAGTAACCATATCACAGCCACTGCATGAGGTACCTTAAGTGTTAATGGGTGAAATAACACCATTATTGTTGATGCCTGCACTGCCAATGGCTTCTGGCCATTGATTCAAAAGTACGATCTCGTCCCTTTTTCCCCCTTTCAGTGGACACTGGCCCCTAATTACCGCAATTCAGCAGGGGGTCTTTCATTAGGAGTACTGGACTCCCCCGTGCACGGTTTCAGCTCCGACCCTGGACAGCGGAAAAAACGTTGAGATCTGGTTTGAGGACCCAATTGTTGAGAAAAGTCTCTCAATGAGACTCAGAGTTGCTGGAGTCAGTTAATGCAAAGGTTTAATCTTGCAGCAAGTTCAAGAATGTGTGTGTGTATGGGTGTATGTGTGCGAACGTGTGTGAGTTTGTGTGTGTGAGAGTTTAAAGAACCTGTTATCCACAGGCAGGCCTTAACTAGTATGGCACGGGTCCAGCCTGTCTTATCTTTTTTGGAAGGTCCAGCGCTCGGCCGTAACCCTTCTGTCTGTTTGGACTCTCACATACATTCGGTTAATCATAGAAAAACGAGAACAAAACTTTTTAGCCCCTTAAATTCATAAAACAGACATGGTGCAGTTATTTCCATTCTAGAAAATAAGAGTAATCACCACCATTCCTATAAATTCTGGATATTCTAACAATCTGAATCTTTTTTAAATGTTCGATGAAGCCCTTTGCTGTTCTGTTTAGAGACTCAGCTGATCATAAACCAAGTTTTGCTCTTGAACCAAGCTTCTAAACTATTCACCTTTTTCATTTCTCAGTTAGTATTCACTTTAAAACTGATTAAAAGAAAAATTAAATGAATGCCTATCAACAAATGTGGGATCTAAACTCTAGTGCTTCCTCTAAAATAATTTCCTTTCTCAATTCAGAAATGTGTGTGTGTAAGTCACAACACCCGTGACACCAAAACGGCTTTCTTTTCTCTCTTTTCTCTACACTCTGCACTGTGAGCACACACAACAAATCAGAAAGGCTTTTTTTCTCTCTTTTCTACATTATGGACTGTGGGGACACAAAACCGCTCTCTCTTTTTTTTTTTTTTTGATTGTGTGCCAAGGCGTTGTCTCACGTATTAGATTATGCTTAAGATACGAATGAGTTTATCAGTCACATCAGAATCCATACATACTGATCCTCCCGTAATAAAATGGTCGGATCTTATCAAACACACTTTGTTTCTTGTGACAAGTCAGCGAAACAGCGTATACACGTCAAGACACTGAATCAAGTTTGCCACAAGAACTCATAAGTTTGGCAGTATTGCTCTGCCGTCAGCAATCATACACCCATTTTATTTTTATGAGACATGTGCAGGCACCTGTTCATCTACTGTTCTATCACTATGAATTAGTTTATCTATTATCAATAAGGATACTTCTACAACTACTATCAAAGTATGTCCGGACTTCTTATGTTGTCAGTTGCTATATATCAATAAGTGGGTTGCTACTGAAAAGCATTAAGCATGTCACACAGCCCAAACATATAACATTTCAGGACACACCACACAGTTAACAACCACAGTGAAGCGTGTCAAAGCCCAAACATGTAACATTCAACAGGACACTTACACAACACATTCAAATCAAACAGTCAGACAACATACAAGAACCTATACCCCAGCCGGCATTGCTCCCTGCCTATTTTCCTACAACTCACTATGTGTGCGCACACCTTTATTCACAAACTCTTCAACTTATACTCTTTTACCGAAGCTGCTACAGCTCGATTGGCCAAATACCCTTAGATCCTATTTCGGTGAATTTGACATCTGCCTTGCATGTAACAGATTAGCGGTTTAGCAGTTTTAATTTAGTTTGAGTGAAGGAATTCATTTTATAGCAAAATCCGAAATCGTGAAGAACTCATGGAAGTAAGCTTATTCTCGGATTCCTGAATCTTTAGATTTGCTCTTTGTTTTACTGCAAAGTACAACGTTGAGCAGCACTAATGAGTTGTTTCTATTTTTGGCAGGCTTTACCTTTGCGGATGAAGCCCTTTCTGTCTGTGCAAAAGAAATCTTGTTACTGTGCAGAGTGACTTCTCTGAGTAGAGTCGCCTTACTTGTTGCGACTGTGCCAATGTTCGAAGCTGGAGTGCAAAGTTGTTGCTTGAATGGTGCTCACTGGAGCGTGCGGTAGTGTAAAGTTATACCATTTAAAAGGGCTGAAGAGTGCTCAGTGCAGCGGGTGGGCCGAGGTGCAAAGTGACACTATGGCCATAAAAAGAACACCGCTACAAGTGCGCATTGTGCCAGGAAGGGCCCTCGGACGTGAACCAGTGGACAGTTATCGCTTCTCGGCCTTTTGGCTAAGATCAAGTGTAGTATCTGTTCTTATTAGTTTAATGTCTGATGTGTCCTCTATGCGAGGACTACATATTAAATGGATTTGTATCAATAGGAGTTGAAAAAGGAGCTTGCTCCGTTCACTCCAAGCATCGACCCGGTACTGTAGTGCCCCTGGGAACGGTGCGCTCTCCTCTGCTCTTGTGAAAAAGCAAACAGCGGTGCAGGATGGAAGTTTCAGGGAGCCCAAGATGAAACTTTCTTTTAGTCTGCTGAGAAAAGAGAGTGAATGCGAAGTAGACTTTAACACGGTTCTGGGAGCGAGCCGAGTGCGGGCTAACCAGGAGAATTGCTTGAAAGAAACGCGACACCGAATGAGCGGTCAGAACAAAGCCTCAATACGGTGTTCCTGTGGTGTTTTTATAAAATGCGGTGAAAAAAAAGGTGTGAATGCCCCATAGAAAACTAAAAGGTGGAGCGGAAGTGTTCGGCTGCAAGAAGGTGTGAATGTCCGACTATATTTGGTGAAAAGCAGGTGAAGCAAGGTCTGAATGCCCAACCTTACATTATCAAAAGCGAGATCAGAGGTTTTTGGCTGCAAGAAGGCCATAGTTTGCCAAAAGTGGGTAAGGTGCGAATGACCGACTAAATATCAACAAAAGTGGGGGCGGAGGTCTTCGGATGCAAGTGGGTGTGAATATCCCACCATAGAAGTATGGTGGAGAGGAAGCTGTGAATGGCCGACAATAGTTTGCAAAAAGCGGGTGAGAAAAGGTGCGAATGTCCAACCATACATGATCAAAACAGGGAGCGGAGGTGTTTGGCTGCGACAAGGTGTGAATGTCCACCCATAATTAATGAAAAGCGGGCAACAAGTAGGTTCGAATGCCCAACCATACATCATCAAAAGCAGGAGTGGATGTGTTCGGCTACAAGAAGGTTTGAATGTCCGAGCATAGTTTGTAAAAAGCGGGTAAGAAAAGGTTCGAATGCCTGAACATACATCATCAAAAGCAGGACTGGATGTGTTCGGCTACAAGAAGGTTTGAATGTCCGACCATAGTTGGTAAAAAGTGGGTATGAAAAGGTTTGAATGCCCAAAATCGGCTGAAAAAAACTGTGTTCGGCTGCAAAAAGGTGTGAATGTTTGACTAAAGTTTGTAAGACAAGGTTCGAATGCCTGACAATGTATGATCAAAAGCGGGAGCGGAGGTATTCAGCTGCAAGAAGGTCTAAATGTCCATCATTAATTGCTAGAAAACATGAAAGAAAATTTTCGAAAATCAATATGCATATGATCATAAGTGGGAGAGGAGGTGTTCAGCTGCAAGAAGGTGTGAATGTCCTACCATAATTGCTGAAAAATGTGTTAGAAACGGTAGGAATGCCGGACCATACATCATCAAAAGCTAGAGAGGTGGTGTTCGGCTGCAAGTAGGTGTGAATGTCTGACTAAAGTTCAAATATATTAACAAAAGCGGGAGGAGAGCTCTTCGGATGAGTGGTTGAGAATTTCCAACCGTAATCTATAAAATGCGGTGAAAAAAAAGGTGTGATAGAAACCTAAAAGGTGGAGCGGAAGTGTTCGGCTGCAAGAAGGTGTGAATGTCCGTCTATAGTTGGTGAAAAGCAGGAAAAGCAAGGTCTGAATGCCCAATCTTACATCATCAAAAGCGAGATCAGAGGTGTTTGGCTGCAAGAAAACGGGTTAGGTGTGAATGACCGACTAAATATCAACAAAAGTGGGGGCGGAGGTCTTCGGATGCAAGTGGGTGTGAATATCCCACCATACAAGTATGGTGGAGAGGAAGCTGTGAATGTCCGACCATGGTTTGTAAAACGCGGGTAAGACAAGGTGCGAATGTCCGACAATGTATGATCAAAAGAGGGAGCGGAGGTATTCGGCTGCAAGGTCTGAATTTCCAACCATAATTTGTAAACACCGTTGAAGAAAAGCCTCGAAAGCCCGACTATACACCATCAAAAGCGGGAGCAGAGGTGTTCAGCTGCAAGAAGGTCTGAATGTCCACCAATAATTACTGAAAAATGGGTAAGAAAAGGTGTGAATGCCCAACTATACATCATCAAAAGCAGAAGTGGATGTGTTCGGCCACAAGAAGGTTTGAATGTCCGACCATAGTTTGTAAAAGGCGGGTAAGAAAAGGTTTGAATGCCCGAACATACACAATCAAAAGAGGGAGCGGAGGTGTTTCGCTGCAAGAAGGTGTGAATGTCCGAGCATAGTTTGTAAAAAGTGGGTAAGAAAAGTTTCGAATGCCCGAACATACACCATCAAAAGAGGGAGCGGAGGTGTTCCGCTGCAAGAAGGTGTGAATGTCCGAGCATAGTTTGTAAAAAGCGGGTAAGAAAAGGTTTGAATGCCCGGACATACACCATCAAAAGAGGGAGCGGAGGTGTTCCGCTGTAAGAAGGTGTGAATGTCCAACCATAGTTGGTAAAAAGCGGGTAAGAAAAGGTTAAAATAACCGACTCTACACAATCAATAGCGGGAGCGGAGTTGTTCGGCTAAAAGAAGGTGTGAAAGTCCGACCATGGTTTGTAAAAAGCGGGTAAGAAAAGGTTCGAATGCAAAAATATACACCATCAAAAGCGGAAGCCGAGGTGTTCGGCTGCAAGTAGGTCTGAATGTCCACCCATAATTAATGAAAAGCGGGCAACAAGTAGGTTCGAATGCCCAACCATACATCAACAAAAGCAGGAGTGGATGTGTTTGGCTACAAGAAGGTTTGAATGTCCGAGCATAGTTTGCAAAAAGCGGGTAAGAAAAGGTGCGAATGCCCGACAATGTATGATCAAAAGAGGGAGTGGAGGTTTTCGGCTACAAGAAGGTTTGAATGTCCAACCATAGTTTGTAAAAAGCGGGTAAGAAAAGGTGCGAATTCCCGAACATACACCATCAAAAGAGGGAGCGGAGGTGTTCCGCTGTAAGATGGTGCGAATGTCCGACCATAGTTGGTAAAAAGCGGGTAAGAAAAGGTTCGAATGCCCGAATATATACCATCATAAGCGGAAGCGGAGGTGTTCGGCTGCAAGAAGGTGTGAACGTCCGACCAAAGTTTGTAAAAAGCAGTTAAGAAAAGGTTCGAATATCCAACCAAACATAATCAAAAGCGGGAGCAGAGCTGTTCGACTGCAAGTAGGTGTGAATTTCCACCCATAATTCCTGAAAAATGGGTAAGAAAAGGTGCGAATGCCCAACCATACATCATCAAAAGAAGAAGTGGATGTGTTCTGCTACAAGAAGGTTTGAATGTCCGACCATAGCTTGTAAAAAGTGGGTAAGAAAAAGTTCGAATGCTCGAACATACACCATCAAAATTGGAAGCGGAGGTGTTCCGCTGTAAGACGGTGTGAATGTCCGACCATAATTGGTAAAAAGCGGGTAAGAAAAGGTTAAAATACCCGACTGTACACAATCAATAGCGGGAGCGGAGTTGTTCGGCTACAAGAAGGTGTGAAAGTCCGACCATGGTTTGTAAAACGCGGGTAAGACAAGGTGCGAATGCCCGACAATGTATGATCAAAAGAGGGAGCGGAGGTGTTCGGCTGCAAGGTCTGAATTTCCAACCATAATTTGTAAACACCGTTGAAGAAAAGCCTCGAAAGCCCGACTATACACCATCAAAAGCGGGAGCAGAGGTGTTCAGCTGCAAGAAGGTCTGAATGTCCACCAATAATTACTGAGAAATGGATAAGAAAAGGTGTGAATGCCCAACTATACATCATCACAAGCAGAGGTGGATGTGTTCGGCCACAAGAAGGTTTGAATGTCCGACCATAGTTTGTAAAAGGCGGGTAAGAAAAGGTTTGAATGCCCGAACATACACAATCAAAAGAGGGAGCGGAGGTGTTTCGCTGCAAGAAGGTGTGAATGTCCGAGCATAGTTTGTAAAAAGTGGGTAAGAAAAGGTTCGAATGCCAGAACATACACCATCAAAAGAGGGAGCGGAGGTTTTCCGCTGTAAGAAGGTGTGAATGTCCGACCATAGTTGGTAAAAAGCGGGTAAGAAAATGTTAAAATACCCGACTCTACACAATCAATAGCGGGAGCGGAGTTGTTCGGCTAAAAGAAGGTGTGAAAGTCCGACCATGGTTTGTAAAAAGCGGGTAAGAAAAGGTTCGAATGCAAAAATACACACCATCAAAAGCGGAAGCCGAGGTGTTCGGCTGCAAGTAGGTGTGAATGTCCACCCATAATTGATGAAAAGCGGGCAAGAAGTAGGTTCGAATGCCCAACCATACATCAACAAAAGCAGGAGTGGATGTGTTTGGCTACAAGAAGGTTTGAATGTCCGAGCATAGTTTGTAAAAAGCGGGTAAGAAAAGGTGCGAATGCCCGACAATGTATGATCAAAAGAGGGAGTGGAGATTTTCAGCTACAAGAAGGTTTGAATGTCCAACCATAGTTTGTAAAAAGCGGGTAAGAAAAGGTGCGAATGCCCGAAAATACACCATCAAAAGAGGGAGTGGAGGTGTTCCGCTGTAAGATGGTGCGAATGTCCGACCATAGTTGGTAAAAAGCGGGTAAGAAAAGGTTCGAATGCCCGAATATATACCATCAAAAGCGGAAGCGGAGGTGTTCGGCTGCAAGAAGGTGTGAACGTCCGACCAAAGTTTGTAAAAAGCAGGTAAGAAAAGGTTCGAATATCCAACCAAACGTAATCAAAAGTGGGAGCAGAGCTGTTCGACTGCAAGTAGGTGTGAATGTCCACCCATAATTCCTGAAAAATGGGTAAGAAAAGGTGCGAATGCCCAACCATACATCATCAAAAGAAGAAGTGGATGTGTTCTGCTACAAGAAGGTTTGAATGTCCGACCATAGTTTGTAAAAAGTGGGTAAGAAAAAGTTCGAATGCCCGAACATACACCATCAAAAGAGGGAGCGGAGGTGTTCCGCTGTAAGACGGTGTGAAAGTCCGACCATAATTGGTAAAAAGCGGGTAAGAAAAGGTTAAAATACCCGACTCTACACAATCAATAGCGGGAGCGGAGTTGTTCGGCTACAAGAAGGTGTGAAAGTCCGACCATGGTTTGTAAAACGCAGGTAAGACAAGGTGCGAATGCCCGACAATGTATGATCAAAAGAGGGAGCGGAGGTGTTCGGCTGCAAGGTCTGAATTTCCAACCAATAATTACTGAAAAATGGGTAAGAAAAGGTGTGAATGCCCAACTATACATCATAAAAAGCAGAAGTGGATGTGTTCGGCTGCAAGAAGGTGTGAATGTCCGAGCATAGTTTGTAAAAAGTGGGTAAGAAAAGGTTCGAATGCCAAAATATACACCATCAAAAACGGAAGCCGAGGTGTTCGGCTGCAAGTAGGTGTGAATGTCAGATCATAATTTGCAAAAAGCTGATGAGAAAGGTGTGAATGACCGACAATAATTACTGAAAAATGTGTTAGAAAAGGTAAGAATGCCGGACTATTCATCATCAAAAGCAGAGAAGAGGTGTTCGGATGCAAGAAGCTGTGAATGTCCAGCCATAATTACTCAAAAACGGGTAAGAAAAGGTAGTATTGCCAGACCATAAATGATCAAAACAGGGAGCGGAGGTGTTCCGCTGTAAGAAGGTGTGAATGTCCGACCATAATTGGTAAAAAGCGGGTAAGAAAAGGTTAAAATACCCGACTGTACACAATCAATAGCGGGAGCGGAGTGGTTTGGCTACTAAAAGGTGTGAAAGTCCGACCATACATCCTCAAAAGCAGAACTGGATGTGTTCGGCTACAAGAAGGTTTGAATGTCTGACCATAGTTTGTAAAAAGCGGGTAAGAAAAGGTTCGAATGCCCAAACATACACCATCAAAAGAGGGAGCGGAGGTGTTCCGCCATAAGAAGGTGTGAATGTCCGACCGTAGTTGGTAAAAAGCGGGTAAGAAAAAGTTCGAATGGCCAACCATACATCATAAAAAGCAGGACTGGATGTGTTCGGCTACAAGGTTTGAATGTCCGAGCATAGTTTGTTAAAAGCGGGTAAGAAAAGGTTCGAATGCCCGAACATACACCATCAAAAGAGGGAGCGGAGGTGTTCAGCCATAAGAAGGTGTGAATGTCCGACCACAGTTGGTAAAAAGTGGGTATGAAAAGGTTCGAATATCCAACCAAACATAATCAAATGCGGGAGCGGAGGTGTTCGGCTGTGAGTAGGTGTGAATGTCCGACCATACTTGCTGAAAAATATGACAAAGCAGTTTTCACTTGGTTTGAGTGAAGGATTTCCTAAAGGTTTAGTGTTGTTCTTTGGTATACTGCAAAGTAATACTTTCTATTTTGTTGAAACCGATTAAGTTAAAACTGCTTTGTCCTTCATATTTATCCATGTCATAATAGCTTTAAACAAAAAAGAACGTTGTACTTTGCAGGATAGGAAAGAACAACACTAAACCTTTAGGAATCCGAGAATAATCTTCTTTTCACGAGTTCTACACAATTTCGGATTTTGATATAAAATGAATTCCTTCACTCAAACCAAGTTAAAACTGCTTTGTCCTTCATATTTATTCATGTCTAAATAGCTTTAAAAAAAAAAGAACGTTGTACTTTGCAGGATAGGAAAGAACAACTCTAAACCTTTTCAGGAATCCGAGAATAAGCGTCGATTGACGAGTTCTACACAATTTCGGATTTTGATATAAAATGAATTCGTTCACTCAAACCAAGTTAAAACTGCTTTTGTCCTTCATATTTATCCATGTCTGAATAGGTTTCAACAAAAAAGAAAGTATTACTTTGCAGTATACCAAAGAACAACACTAAACCTTTAGGAATCCGAGAATAAGCTTCTTTTCACCAGTTCTACACAATTTTGGATTTTGATATAAAATGAATTCCTTCACTCAAACCAAGTTAAAACTGCTTTGTCCTTCATATTTATCCATGTCTGAATGGGTTTCAACAAAATAGAAAGTATTACTTTGCAGTATACCAAAGAACAACACTAAACCTTTAGGAATCCGAGAATAAGCTTCTTTTCACCAGTTCTACACAATTTTGGATTTTGATATAAAATGAATTCCTTCACTCAAACCAAGTTAAAACTGCTTTGTCCTTCATATTTATCCATGTCTGAATCGGTTTCAACAAAATAGAAAGTATTACTTTGCAGTATACCAAAGAACAACACTAAACCTTTAGGAATCCGAGAATAAACTTATTTCCACGAGTTCTACACAATTTCGGATTTTGATATAAAATGAATTCCTTCACTCAAACCAAGTGAAAACTGCTTTGTCATATTTTTCAGCAAGTATGGTCGGACATTCACACCTACTCACAGCCGAACACCTCCGCTCCCGCATTTGATGGTGTATAGTCGGGCATTCTCACCATTTCTCATCAGGTTTTTGCAAATTATGATCTGACATTCACACCTGCTTTTGATGTTGTATGGTTGGGCATTCGCACCTTTTTTTACCCATTTTTCAGGAATTATGGGTGGACATTCACACCATCTTGCAGCTGAACACCTCCTCTCCCGCATATGATCATGTGCGGTTTGATATTCGAAAATTTTCTTTCATGTTTTCTAGCAATTATTGATGGACATTGAGACCTTCTTGCAGCTGAACACCTCTGCTCCCGCTTTTGATGGTGTATAGTCGGGCTTTCGAGCCTTTTCTTCCCCGGTTTTTACAAATTATGGTTGGACATTCAGACCTTCTTGCAGCCGAAAACCTCCGCTCCCTCTTTTGATCATACATTGTCGGGCATTCGCACCTTTTCTTAACCACTTTTTACAAAACATGGTTGGACTTTCACACTTTCTTGTAGCCGAACACATCCCTTCCCGCTATTGATTGTGTACAGTCGGGTATTTTAACCTTTTTTTACCCGCTTTTTACCAACTACGGTCGGACATTCACACCTTCTTATGGCGGAACACCTCCGCTCCCTCTTTTGATGGTGTAGGTTCGGGCATTCGAACCTTTTCTTACCCGCTTTTTACAAACTATGCTCGGACATTCAAACCTTCTTGTAGCCGAACACATCCAGTCCTGCTTTTGATGATGTATGGTTGGGCATTCGCACCTTTTTTTTTACCCATTTTTGAGGAATTATGGGTGGACATTCACACCTTCTTGCAGCTGAACACCTCCTCTCCCACTTATGATCATGTGCGGTTGGATATTCGAACATTTTTTTTCATTTTTTCTAGCAATTATTGATGGACATTCAGACCTTCTTGCAGCTGAACACCTCCGCTCCCGCTTTTGATGGTGTATAGTGGGGCTTCCGAGCCTTTTCTTCCCCGGTTTTTACAAATTATGGTTGGACATTTAGACCTTCTTGCAGCCGAAAACCTCCGTTCCCTCTTTTGATCATACATTGTCCGGCATTCGCACCTTTTCTTACCCGCTTTTTACAAACCATGGTCGGACTTTCACACCTTTTAGTAGCCAAACAACTCCGCTCCCGCTATTGATTGTGTACAGTCGGGTATTTTAACCTTTTCTTACCCGCTTTTTACCAATTATGGTGGGACATTCACACCTTCTTACAGCGGAACACCTCCACTCCCTGTTTTGATCATTTATGGTCTGGCAATACTACCTTTTCTTACCCGTTTTTGAGTTATTATGGCTGGACATTCACAGCTTCTTGCAGCCGAACACCTCTTCTCCCGCTTTTGATGATGACTGGTCCGGCATTCTTACCTTTTCTAACACATTTTTCAGCAATTATTGTTGGTCATTCACACCTTTCTCATCAGCTTTTTACAAATTATGATCTGACATTCACACCTACTTGCAGCCGAACACCTCGGCTTCCGCTTTTGATGGTGTATATTTTGGCATTCGAACCTTTTCTTACCCGCTTTTTACAAACCATGGTCGGACTTTCATACCTTCTTTTAGCCGAACAACTCCGCTCCCGCTATTGATTGTGTAGAGTTGGGTATTTTAGCCTTTTCTTACCCGCTTTTTACAAACTATGGTCGGACATTCACACCTTCTTACAGCGGAACACCTCCGCTCCCTCTTTTGATGGTGTATGTTCTGGCATTCGAACCTTTTCTTACCCACTTTTTACAAACTATGCTCGGACATTCACACCTTCTTGCAGTGAAACACCTCCGCTCCCTCTTTTGATTGTGTATGTTCGGGCATTCGAACCTTTTCTTACCCGCCTTTTACAAACTATGGTCGGACATTCAAACCTTCTTGTGGCCGAACACATCCACTTCTGCTTGTGATGATGTATAGTTGGGCATTCACACCTTTTCTTACCCATTTTTCAGTAATTATTGGTGGACATTCAGACCTTCTTGCAGCTGAACACCTCCGCTCCCGCTTTTGATGGTGTATAGTCGGGCTTTCGAGCCTTTTCTTCAACGGTGTTTACAAATTATGGTTGGAAATTCAGACCTTGCAGCCGAAACACTCCGCTCCCTCTTTTGATCATACATTGTCGGGCATTCGCACCTTGTCTTACCCGCTTTTTACAAACCATGGTCGGACTTTCACACCTTCTTGTAGCCGAACAACTCCGCTCCCGCTATGGATTGTGTACAGTCCGGTTTTTTAACCTTTTCTTACCCGCTTTTTACCAACTATGGTCGGACATTCGCAGCATCTTACAGCGGAACACCTCCGCTCCCTCTTTTGATGGTGTATGTTCGGGCATTCGAACTTTTTCTTACCCGCTTTTTACAAACTATGGTCGGACATTCAAACCTTCTTGTAGCAGAACACATCCACTTCTTCTTTTGATGATGTATGGTTGGGCATTCGCACCTTTTCTTACCCATTTTTCAGGAATTATGGGTGGATATTCACACCTACTTGCAGTCGAACAGCTCTGCTCCCACTTTTGATTATGTTTGGTTGGATATTCGAACCTTTTCTTAACTGCTTTTTACAAACTTTGGTCGGACGTTCACACCTTCTTGCAGCCGAACATCTCCGCTTCCGCTTTTGATGGTATATATTCGGGCATTCGAACCTTTTCTTACCCACTTTTTACCAACTATGGTCGGACATTCACACCGTCTTTCAAGTGTAACACCTCCGCTCCCTCTTTTGATGGTGTATGTTCGGGCATTCGCACCTTTTCTTACCCGCTTTTTACAAACTATGGTCGTACATTCAAACCTTGTAGCCGAAAACCTCCACTCCCTCTTTTGATCATACTTTGTCGGGCATTCGCACCTTTTCTTACCCGCTTTTTACAAACTATGCTCGGACATTCAAACCTTCTTGTAGCCAAACACATCCACTCCTGCTTTTGTTGATGTATGGTTGGGCATTCGAACCTACTTGTTGCCCGCTTTTCATTAATTATGGGTGGACATTCACACCTTGTCACAGCCAAACACCTCCGCTCCCTGTTTTGATCATGTATGGTTGGACATTCGCACCTTTTCTCACCCGCTTTTTGCAAACTATGGTCGGCCATTCACAGCTTCCTCTCCACCATACTTGTATGGTGGGATATTCACACCCACTTGCATCCGAAGACCTCCGCCCCCACTTTTGTTGATATTTAGTCGGTCATTCACACCTTACCCGTTTTCTTGCCGCCAAACACCTCTGATCTCGCTTTTGATGATGTAAGATTGGGCATTCAGACCTTGCTTTTCCTGCTTTTCACCAACTATAGATGGACATTCACACCTTCTTGCAGCCGAACACTTCCGCTCCACCTTTTAGGTTTCTATCACACCTTTTTTTTCACCGCATTTTATAGATTATGGTTGGAAATTCTCAACCACTCATCCGAAGACCTCTCCTCCCGCTTTTGTTAATATATTTGAACTTTAGTCAGACATTCACACCTACTTGTAGCCGAACACCACCTCTCTAGCTTTTGATGAGGTATGGTCCGGGATTCTTACCGTTTCTAACACATTTTTCAGCAATTATGGTAGGATATTCACACCTTCTTGCAGCTGAACACCTCCTCTCCCACTTATGATCATGTGCGGATTGATTTTCGAAAATTTTCTTTCATGTTTTCTAGCAATTAATTATGGACATTTAGACCTTCTTGCAGCTGAACACCTCCGCTCCCGCTTTTGATCATACATTGTCAGGCATTCGCACCTTGTCTTACCCGCTTTTTACAAACTTTAGTCGAACATTCACACCTTTTTGCAGCCGAACACAGTTTTTTGCAGCCGAATTTGGGCATTCGCACCTTTTCATACCCACTTTTTACCAACTATGGTCGGACATTCACACCGTCTTACAGCGGAACACCTCCGCTCCCTCTTTTGATGGTGTATGTTCGGGCATTCGAACCTTTTCTTACCCGCTTTTTACAAACTATGCTCGGACATTCAAACATTCTTGTAGCCAAACACATCCACTCCTGCTTTTGATGATGTATGGTATGGCATTCGAACCTACTTGTTGCCCGCTTTTCATTAATTATGGGTGGACATTCACACCTTGTCGCAGCCAAACACCCTGTTTCGATCATGTATGGTTGGACATTCGCACCTTTTCTCACCCGCTTTTTGCAAACTATGGTCGGCCATTCACAGCTTCCTCTCCACCATACTTGTATGGTGGGATATTCACACCCACTTGCATCCGAAGACCTCCGCCCCCACTTTTGTTGATATTTAGTCGGTCATTCGCACCTTACCCGCTTTTGGCAAACTATGGCCTTCTTGCAGCCAAAAACCTCTGATCTCGCTTTTGATTATGTAAGGTTGGGCATTCAGACCTTGCTTCACCTGCTTTTCACCAAATATAGTCGGACATTCACACCTTCTTGCAGCCGAACACTTCCGCTCCACCTTTTAGTTTTCTATGGGGCATTCACACCTTTATTTTCACCGCATTTTATAAAAACACCACAGGAACACCGTATTGAGGCTTTGTTCTGACCGCTCATTCGGTGTCGCGTTTCTTTCAAGCATTTCTCCTGGTTAGCCCGCACTCGGCTCGCTCCCAGAGCCGTGTTAAAGTCTACTTCGCATTCACTCTCTTTTCTCAGCAGACTAAAAGAAACTTCCATCCTGCACCGCTGTTAGCTTTTTCACAAGAGCAGAGGAGAGCGCACCGTTCCCAGCGGCACTGCAGTACCGGGTCGATGCTTGGAGTGAACGGAGCAAGCTCCTTTTTCAACTCCTATTGATAAAAATCCATTTAATATGTAGTCCTTGCATAGACATATCACATATTAAACTGATAAGTACAGATGGATTATGTGCAATTAGTAAAGAGAGTAGAGGACGATCTCTCTCGTTGGAAGTCCTTACCTATATCACTTATGGGGAGAGTTACAACCATTAAAATGATGATACTACCAAAAGTTAACTATTTGTTCTCAATGATCCCCATAAAACCATCTGCTACTTGGTTTAAGTCACTAGATTCATGCATCTCCAAATTTCTGTGGAAAAACAAACCACCACGTATTAGTTTAAAAACCCTACAGAAGACCAAGGACAGTGGTGGATTAGATTTACCTCATTTTCAGCACTATTCCTTAGCCAATAGGTTACAATATATATCAAAATGGTTTAAACCTTGTTGTTGTCACAGTTCCCAGAGACGTTGTAATCGTTGAGGATTCTATATTCACCCCCTCATTAGAGGCACGTGTTGCAGATTGATGACACTGAATCTTCTTCTCTGTTCATTGCTGGCATCATTCCCAGCATCGTAAGTGTTCGTGGCATTGTTAGCCTCTTCTTCTGGATCTTGATATCGAGCATCCTTTTGTATTTCTGGTTTGTAAGTCCTCTCTCTTCGTTCACCGGAGTCTTCGTCTCTTTGTCCTTGAGTTTGGTGATTTTTTCTTCTTTTGATGCCTTGACACAGTGTGACAGGTGATACCACATGGGAGATCCTTTAACTTGGACTGCTGTCCCTGTGCTGCGAAATGGCTGTGCTGCTCAAATGGTCTCTCCTTCATCATATACACAGTTATTTATACATCACCTTCCACCATGAAGCGTTGTCCCTTTTTGTTTCTCTCTTTGTTCTTAAAATGCTGTTATAAATGTCTAAACCAATCCATTAAACTAGATCATTTTGGCAGTAAAGCGATCTACAATGTGCTTGGTCGCAAAGCTGCTCATCTGTGGTAAACAGCTCTTCAGAAAGGCATTCTTCAATTGATTTCACTCATTTTATGTAATAATTTTGTGATTTCCTACAAAACTACACTTCTTCTCCCATCTGTCTGAGTATTTAATATTGTCTGGGTCCCGTTAAAACATGTATTTTTCCCATCTAATTCCTTGTTTGCTTTAAAACAAGTATTCCCCATTTTCTATCCCTTCAGTAGCCAACCAGTTTGTATGGAGTACACTGGAGCAACTTGACTGATCAGTAAAACACTGCTTTTGTTGTCACCGCAAGGCTTCCCCCGTCGGTTGTTTCACTGAGACACTACTGAGTAACTACAACTCAACACAGTTTATACACATAACATTCATATACATACTAACAAACAAACAAACAATAATTTATCGCAATTTTCTCATCTCTGTTTGAACGTACACCCAGGTAAATATTCCTGTAGTCTTCTCATACCGACTATGGACCCATTCATTGTTTAACTTCACTGTTTTGCAAATCCTAATTGAATATTACACATTGACATTGAACTTTACTGGATAAGCAGGTCTTCATTGCATTCAGCAGCCTATATGTGAGCATTTATGTGTAAGCTGTTCTTCTTTGCATTTATCAGCAGCAAGCAATTCTTCACTGCACATGCATATGTAAATAGTAAAACAATTCCAATGTGTTAGCGAAACCTTCTATATCACAGTGGTTTCTAAGGTCTATTTTAAGTTCTTTGCCATCAGTGAGATGACATTGTTTACAAAGTGTGTCAAATTATCACTGAAGATCTTTTCAGGAATTTCAAATCTAGAAATGAGTTATTTTACGCGTGATTTTGCTACTGAGAGTGCATCTGCTTGTGCACATGGAAATATTTCAGACCATTTGGTAAAAACCTCTGTTGTCACTGAGCAGAATCGTTTCCCTTAACATTAATTTAGTTCAATGAAATCTACAAAATAATGAAATAATGAAATCCAAACAAATATGTTGAAAAAGATACACTGGCTTAGGGAATTATCTTCGTTTTGGTCTTAGATTGCCCTGTGGAATGTATTTTGCACATATTTGACCTGCTAGACAAAACTTTATTCATTTATTTATTCTAAAAAAATGTTTTTAATAATTAGTAAAACCATATGCTGTAAAAACCTGGTTCATTATTGCTTCCATCCCTCCTGTTGAGACATGACATGGTCCGTGGCTCAATACTGCAGCATATTTAAACAAATTCTTGGGCAGTATGGTTTTCCTTCCGGTCATTCATACGAGTCTATTGTAGATGGCAATTGAATAACATCTAATAATGCTAAAATATTTGTAGTTTATACATTTAGCTGTGGATGTCAACATACCTGTTTTTCCAATGCTGTGTTAACACATGTACAGTTGAGAAGGCATACTGACTGTCAGTGTAAACGTTAACAACCTTTTTGTTATTTAATTTACAAGCTTCAGTTAAAGCTACCAATTCGACTTCTTGAACAGAGTAATTTTTTGGTAGTGGTTGTTTTAAGAAAACTTCAGTTTCTGTTACTACTGCAAATCCTGTAGCATTTGTGCCATCAGGGTTTTTTGCTTGACCTGTTGAATAAATATAGTTATTTCTGCATTTTCATAACGTATATCAGTTAAGTCTGGCCTGGGTAAAACACTGATGGTTATTTCTGACATGCAATCATGAGGCTTTCCATCTGTGGGGTAGGTAGCAGTGTGGATGGATTAAGTGTAGCACATCTCTCGACAACAAGGTGTGGCTGTGAAAGAAGAACTGTTATGTAGGAGAGATGTCTGGTAAAGATATTTTGTTAAGTAACCATATCACAGCCACTGCATGAGGTACCTTAAGTGTTAATGGGTGAAATAACACCATTATTGTTGATGCCTGCACTGCCAATGGCTTCTGGCCATTGATTCAAAAGTACGATCTTGTCCCTGTTTCCCCTTTTCAGTGGACACTTGCCCCTAATTACCGCAATTCAGCAGGGGGTCTTTCATTAGGAGTACTGGACTCCCCCGTGCACGGTTTCAGCTCCGACCCTGGAAAGCGGAAAAAACGTTGAGATCTGGTTTGAGGACCCAATTGTTGAGAAAAGTCTCTCAATGAGACTCAGAGTTGCTGGAGTCAGTTAATGCAAATGTTTAATCTTGCAGCAAGTTCAAGAATGTGTGTGTGAATGGGTGTATGTGTGCGAACGTGTGTGAGTTTGTGTATGTGAGAGTTTAATGAACCTGTTATCCACAGGCAGGTCTTAACTAGTATGGCACAGGTCCAGCCTGTCTCATCTTTTTTGGAAGGTCCAGCGCTCGGCCGTAACCCTTCTGTCTGTTTGGACTCTCACATACATTCGGTTAATCATAGAAAAACGAGAACAAAACTTTTTAGCCCCTTAAATTCATAAAACAGACATGGTGCAGTTATTTCCATTCTAGAAAATAAGAGTAATCACCACCATTCCTATAAATTCTGGATATTCTAACAATCTGAATCTTTTTTAAATGTTCGATGAAGCCCTTTGCTGTTCTGTTTAGAGACTCAGCTGATCACAAACCAAGTTTTGCTCTTGAACCAAGCTTCTAAACTCTTCACCTTTTTCATTTCTCAGTTAGTATTCACTTTAAAACTGATTAAAAGAAAAATTAAATGAATGCCTATCAACAAATGTGGGATCTAAACTCTAGTGCTTTCTCTAAAATAATTTCCTTTCTCAATTCAGAAATGTGTGTGTGTAAGTCACAACACCTGTGACACCAAAACGGCTTTCTTTTCTCTCTTTTCTCTACACTCTGCACTGTGAGCACACACACCAAATCAGAAAGGCTTTTTTCTCTCTTTTCTACATTATGGACTGTGGGGACACAAAACCGCTCTCTCTCTTTTTTTTTTTGATTGTGTGCCAGGGCGTTGTCTCACGTATTAGATTATGCTTAAGATACGAATGGGTTTATCAGTCACATCAGAATCCGTACATACTGATCCTCCCGTAAGAAAATGGTCGGATCTTATCAAACACACTTTGTTTCTTGTGACAAGTCAGCGAAACAGCGTATACACGTCAAGACACTGAATCAAGTTTGCCACAAGAACTCATAAGTTTGGCAGTATTGCTCTGCCGTCAGCAATCATACACCCATTTTATTTTCATGAGACATGTGCAGGCACCTGTTCATCTACTGTTCTATCACTATGAATTAGTTTATCTATTATCAATAAGGATACTTCTACAACTACTATCAAAGTATGTCTTCTTATGTTGTCAGTTGCTATATATGAATAAGTGGGTTGCTACTGAAAAGCATTAAGCATGTCACACAGCCCAAACATATAACATTTCAGGACACACCACACAGTTAACAACCACAGTGAAGCGTGTCAAAGCCCAAACATGTAACATTCAACAGGACACTTACACAACACATTCAAATCAAACAGTCAGACAACATACAAGAACATATACCCCAGCCGGGTAGGAAGGTCCAGCGCTCGGCCGTAACCCTTCTGTCTGTTTGGACTCTCACATACATTCGGTTAATCATAGAAAAACGAGAACAAAACTTTTTAGCCCCTTAAATTCATAAAACAGACATGATAGTCTGAGACGATAGGACTGCTTTTTAGTTTTTATTTGAATAAAAGAGGGTTTCCCGGTTGTGTCATTAGTGAGACAGAGATTTCATGGGTAAGTGAAACTTTTGAAGCAGTCCGAAGAAGTGTGAAGTACTCCGAAGAAGTGTGAGTACAGATTAAGGTCCTCATTGGAGACGTCCTTTGAGTGAAGGAATATATTTCCCCATTCCAAGTCTGAGAATGGGAAACAGTAGGTCTCAGACTTTTGACCCTACCGGGGGACCTAAGCATGATGAAATGAAAAAGACATATGGTCCAGAGGTTTTCCACCAGAAGGTTCTTTTAGTATGTTAGAAATAAGTAAATTAGAAGAAAAGTTTTGCAAATATGAGAAAGAGATGAAGCAAAAAAAAAGAAAATTAAGTTTAAATAAGAAGTAAGAAAGGTATAGAATTTTGGAAAAAATAAAGTGTATTAAGAGAAAGAAAGGAAAATGTTAAACAAATGCCATGACGGAATGATGATAATAATTTAGTATTAGCTGTGCCGGATCCAGACCTGGACTCCTGCCCTCCACAACGCCTGCAACAACAACAGCCAGCCCTGCCACAAGCCTCTGGCTCTCGGGAAGAAGGGACTTCTTCCATCCTCCCTCGGGAAGAAATTCCATCATTCTCACAACATCAGCTACATAGGTCTGATGATGAGGAAAAGGAAGACGTTTGGTTCTCCAGCGTACCTGCCCAAGAACTTTTAACGCAAGTGACAAAAATCCTTTACCCACAATCTGGACTTCAGAGATCTAAACGTGAGAAAAAAAAAACCAGATTCAAACCATGCCTATGGTTAAAGTTGCAGTTCCCACTGGACCATTACTGGTTTATCGACCCTGGACTGAGACTGACATCATGGAAGCATAACAATGCTTACCAGATCCAGAGATTTCTGGACCCCATTTTGCTGACGAGTTGCGAGATTTCTGCGCACAATTCTGCCCGACTGGGGTTGAATTGCGTCGCATATTGGCAAAAAAGTTCAAACCGTCCGACCTCTGCAAAATAGAGGCCAGTATGCTACAACTGGATTTGCGACCTACCAACAGTGAACGAGGACATAATGATAACGCTCAATATGAAGCAGCCAACCAAAGACTGTGTCAAGCCATCACCACTCAATTTCCAACCAAAATCAATATGTCCCACATTTACACCTGCAAACAGAAACCTGGTGAAGGGACTGATGATTTTGTACACCGCATCCTTGAGGAAGTCAGCAAGCACAGCGGTCATCAGAGACCAAGGGATTTGGGTAATGAATCAGGACCATGGGAGAGTATTGCATGCAATGCAATAATTAAAGGCCTCATGCCAGATGTCGCCACTGAAGTAAAGAACATTTACGTGGGATGGTGTGAGGGTCCTCGTTTGGCTGACGTTCGCCGATATGCTCGCCATGCTCATAACCAAATTGAGACGCGTAAGACAACCAAAAGGGACAAGTGTGAAAAGGAGCTGCATTTGGCAGCCATGACCATGTATTACGCAGTTGGTGTAAACAGAGGACGAGGCCGAAGTCGAAGACGTGGACGTGTGGGATCAGAGCTATGATCCGAATATTTGTTTTTACTGTGGCCAGACTGGACACTGGAAGAAGGACTGTCCACAGCTGAAAAGTGATGAAATTGGGCAAAAGGCTGACTGAGGGTGGGAGGCAGGTTCTGGACGTCACGCAGCAGCGGAGCCTCCACTAATGGGTGATAGCACAAACACACTCACACATTTTTCCTGCTCTGTGTAGTGAAGAAACGCTTGCCGACTGTGATTTCCGTCCTAGAGCAAAGATATTTCTCTCAGAATATGGGAACTTATGTTCATCAGTAGTGACGTCAGGGGAGTTTTATTGTCCTCCAAAGTTAAGTGGAAACCACGTTTACTCTATGTCTGCCTCAGGCCAGGTTGTGAAGGAGAAAATGACAATGCCCATTGCGTGTTGTCACTCCCGATGAGCTCTCCTTCAAACACTAATTTTTGTTATCAGAGTTGTGTCCCATTAACCTGATGGGCTGTGATCTCATGTGTAAATTAGGCATTATTTTAACTTCTACACCAGAGGGTGTTAAGGTTATGTTACAGCCTGACAAAGTTTTCACAGCAGTGCAGTTTGATTCATCGGCACTTACATATGCTTATGAGTGGAAACTTCCCAGCTCTCCTTTTTCACAACAACTAGTGGAAGAAGCAGAAGTGTTAGTTTCACCCCTTTCTGATTTCATGCAACCTACTGATTTGCACTGCACATCACACATTTCTTTGGGGCCTGACAATGACTATGAGAAGAAGTGAAAAAATATGTGCGCCTACTTTATTGGCTGTGTCGCTCACTCCAGAGCACTTCGATTTTTTTAATGTTTGTGGTACTCGCCCTCACATTTCCTTGGCCAAACGTACACACTGGCAGTGACAAGGTGTGGGAGAGTTTGTTGCTACATGTCAGAAATAAATGGAGTGGACTGTTTCACCTGCTGATCCAAATTTGATGTTTTCTGAACGATTGTCAGCATACAAAAAAACATTTTTGAGTACAATGCATTGTCAAAGAACTGTGGACTTAATTCCTACCACAGAATCACATTTTGAAGCATGTTTTTTATCTGAAACAGATTTGTCTTCGATACCCATGTTGGCTGAAGTGCCCAATGATCTTTGGGCTAAGAGCAAATATGATGTGGGGTTGATAAAAGGCTGTGAACCAGTAATTGTCACCCCTAAATCAGACTTTTGTCCATGTAAAAAACAGTACCCTTTTAAGCCTGAAGCAATTAAAGGGATTAAACCTGTTTTTCAATCTTTTCAGAAAACAGGCGTTATTGTTCCTTTTGAAAATTCACCTGTGCTTACTCCATTGTTTCCTGTTAAAAAGATTAAAGATGCTGGCCAGCCAGATGAATGGCGTTTTGTACAGGACCTCCAAGCGGTGAATGCTGCAGTTCAGCCACATGCTCCTACTGTGCCCAACCCACACACTATTTTGTCTCAAATTACATCAGATGCACAGTTTTTCTCAGTGGTTGACTTGTCGCCAGTGCACCCTGATAGCCCATTTTGGTTTGCTTTTTAGTTTGAAGGGAGATCTTGGACTTTTACCCGGTTATGCCAGGGGTACTGTGAAAGTCCCACTATTTACAATGCTGCCCTCAAAGCTAGTCTGGATTAACTTCAATCAACCACAGGCTCTGCTCTTTTGCAGTATGTGGATGACATCCTTTTATGTGGTCCATCTAAACAACAGTGTGAAAAAGACAGTGAATCTGTTGAAACATCTTCCTTCTTATGGCCATAAAGCCAGCCTTTCTAAATTACAGTTTGTACAGGACGAAGTCACCTTTTTGGGTCATGTGATTTCTAAGGATGGGCGCTCACTTTCTCCTAAACGTGTTGCTGCAGTTCAGATCATTCCTAAACCGGTTACTAAAAAACAGCTTATGTCATTCTTAGGTATAACATCTTACTGCAGGAACTTTATTCCTAACTACTCTTTTCTCGAAGCTCTCTTAGGTGCTCTTATCCATGGTAAAGGCAGCTGCAGTTCTGACATGCAGCTCCAGTCAGCTGATCGTGTTCCATGGACTCCTGAGGCTGAATCAGCCTTTAGTGAGCTTAAGCTGGCTCTTCAAACAGCACCAACACTTGGCATTCCAGATCCTCATAAACCTTTCATACAGGCAGTTGATGAGAAGCATGGTTGTATGACATCTGTTCTTATGCAGGAACATGGGGCAGGCAAAGGCCAGTGGCTCATTTCTCAGCAAAACTGGACTCTGTGGCTGCAGGCCTGCCTGGTTGTCTTCGTGCTGTTGCAGCTGCAGAGAAAGCTGTCCTGGCCTCCCAAGATATTGTGGGCTACGCTAATTTGACTGTTTTGGTTCCTCATACTGTTGCCATTATTCTTCTCGAGCAGAAAACTTCACATCTTTCAACTGCTTGTTGGCTCAGATACACCTCTGTGCTCCGTGATATGCCAAATGTCACTGTTAAACGTTGTACTGTTCTGAATCCTGCTACTTTGCTTCCGACTCCTGAGGATGGGGAGCCTCATGACTGTGAAGCTGTTTTGGAACAAGTTTGTACACCCCGACCTGATCTTTTAGAGACTCCTCTTCCAAACTCTGACATGATTCTTTTTGTAGATGGATCAGCTTTGCGTGATCCAGCCACAGGTACTAACTGTGTTTGGTTTGCAGTATGTTCTTCACATGACACTTTGTTGTCTGGTTCTCTTCCTAAACATTTCTCCGCTCAAACTACTGAACTTATTGCACTTACTGAAGCTTGTAAGTTGGCAGCTGGTAAGTCTGTCACTATTTACACAGATTCCAGATATGCTTTTGGTGTTGTTCATGACTTTGGTGCGCTGTGGAAACACAGGCATTTCCTTAAATCAGATGGTAAAACTATTCTGAACTCCAAGCAGGTTTCTGATCTTCTTGATGCGATCCATTTGCCTACAGCAATCTCGGTCTGTAAGTGTGCGGCTCACACTAACTCAGACGATCCTGTTGCTTGTGGTAATGCCAGAGCTGATGCTGCAGCTAAGCAAGCAGCTAATTTTTTTCCTGTTTTTGCTTCCCTCTTTGCAGGCAGAAGACTCCCTCACAGATGTCCATGCTTTGCAAACTTTTGCCTCTGCAGATGAAATTTGGTCCTCTGGACGCATTTGGTCCTCTGTGGGTGCAACTCATACGGATGGTGTTTGGATGGGACCTGAGGGTAAACCCTGTCTACCTAAACATTTTTTTCCTCATTTTTCAAAATTGACACATGGGTTGAACCATGTGTCAAAAGGAGGGATGCTGAATGCACTCACTGCTCAGTGGTTCACAAAAGGGTTCAGTTCATATGCGCAAAAATACTGTCAGTCATGTATGGTTTGTGCCACACATAATGTAGGAAAGGCATTACACACATCGCAAGTTGCACACCCTCCACCAGAGAAACCTTTTGAACATTTGATGATGGATTTTGTTGAACTCACACCAGCTGAAGGAAAGAAATATGCACTAGTAATAGTGGACGTGTTTAGTAAATGGGTTGAAGTTTTCCCTGCAAAACATGCAAACAGTAATGCAGTGACTAAAGCACTGCTAAACAGAAATCATTCCTAGATGGGGCATTCCAGAGAAGATCAGCAGTGATAATGGCACACATTTTGTAAACACTGCATTGACTGAGGTTGGTAAATTCCTGGGAATAACCTTGCGCACACATTGTGCTTATCATCCACAGAGTGGAGGTGCTGTGGAAAAAGAAAATGGTACATTAAAGTCCAAGTTAGCCAAATGTTGTGAAGAAACAGGTCTGCCATGGACAAAAGCATTACCTATTGTGCTTACCTACATGAGAATGAGAATCAGAGCTCAAGTGAATTCCAGCCCATTTGAAATTTTATTTGGCAGACCTCCTAACCTGGGATTGGGACCTGTAACCAGACCCCTCCCTTCCACAACTGTTTGTGATGATGCTATGTTGTCTTACTGTCGAAACCTTTCCACTGTTCTATCTCAAGTTTCACAGGCAGTAAAAGCAGCCCTTCCAGCCACAGAAAACACACCACTCCAACCAGATGACAGGTGGTGAAGGAACTTCGCAGGAAACATTGGAAGTCCAAACGTTGGCAAGGCCCGTTCCAGGTGCTACTGGTCACTCACACAGCTGTTAAAGTTGCAGAGAGAGCAACCTGGATTCATGCCAGTCACTGTAAGAAGGTACCAGAACCAGTAGATGACTTCCACCCTGACATACATCAGCCTAACCAACACGCCCGGAAGGACAAAGATAAGAGTCAGCAGTAAAAGCTGTACTCCACCGGTGTGTTAAGTGCTAGTAACCTCTGACACCGAAGATTGAAACATCCTTACTGAGACCAGCGATGAAGATGATCATACACATGCTGTGAACCATGGAAGAAACTGTTTGTTGTTTGTATTTTCTTATTTGTAACCAGCATGTGCACATTGTATCTTGATTTCACAGGAAGCAATAATACAGGGCTGCTGTATTTCCCCACGACCCGAGAGACCACCAGACGCCCGAAGCCACACAGCCCCCCCCAGCACACACCCAACCGCCCAGAGCGACGGGACAGCAACCCACCACCACCACTATGTGATCAAGCTAATCAGAAGGGACCAGAGAGAATTAAATTCAGCCAATTGATGTTTTGAGGAAGCAGACATTGTTTCCATGCTAATATAATCTAAAAGAAAATTTCTAAACTGGTTAATACACAGATTGTTCTTCGCTTTCCAGTTCATGAGAATAGTTTTCTTTGCTATACATAACACTGTGAGGATCATGTGTGCTAAGCTAAATTCCACGTTGATGTTGTCTAAGTCACCCAGTATGCACAGTGTGGGGCATGCAGGAATGCTACACTTTAGTCATGTTGATAGGTCCGCACAGACTTCAAGCCAGAACTTCTGGACAGGCGCACAAAACCACAAAGCGTGTGCATAATCATCAGGTGTGTTATCTGTGCAATGTGAGCAGATGTTTGAGTGTGTTAAACCCATCCTGAACATCCTTTGTCCTGTATAGTGTGTTCTATGAAGAATTTTGTATTGTATGAGCTGTAAATTAGGATTTCGAGTCATTCTGAAGGTGTTCAAACATATATGTGGCCAGAAGCTATGACTAGAACTGATGGATAAATCTGCCTCCCATTTTGAGGACGGTAGAGACATTGTGTCATCTATCTTAGACAATAATTTATATATTTTTGATAGTAGTTTTGGGGTGCAGATGCTTAGAAATTCTACTACCCTAATCGGGAGTTGTAAGTCTGGTTGGTGGAGGATATATTTCTTTTTTATTATAGACTTAAGTTGTTGATATTCTAGGAATTTATTGCTGCCTATCTCATGTTGTGATATGAGCTCATCAAATAAAATAAAATGTCCATTTTGGATTATATGTTCCAGATGTTTGATTCCTTTGATCTTCCAGAGAGTAGAGTTTAGCATTTTTTTGTTTTGCAGGATGTCAGGATTGTTCCAGATGGGTGTAAGCTTACACGGGACAAGTGAAGACTATGTTATTTTAAGAAATTCCCACCAGGCTGTCAGAGAGGTGCTGATGTTAATGCTTTTGAAACATTTGTGATTTTTTACGTTTTGACTAATAAGTGGCAGGTCAGAGATTTCCAGATTATCACACAATGCTTGTTCTATATTTATCCATGGTTCATCTATTGGGCTAGGTTTAAACCATTTTGATATATACTGTAACCTATTGGCTAAGGAATAGTGCTGAAAATTAGGTAAATCTAATCCACCCTGTCCTTGGTCTTCTGTAGGGTTTTTAAACTAATACGTGGTGGTTTGTTTTTCCACAGAAATTTGGAGATGCATGAACCTAGTGACTTAAACCAAGTAGCAGATGGTTTTATGGGGATCATTGAGAACAAATAGTTAACTTTTGGTAGTATCATCATTTTAATGGTTGTAACTCTCCCCATAAGTGATATAGGTAAGGACTTCAAACGAGAGAGATCGTCCTCTACTGTCTTTAATAATTGCACATAATTTAGCTTTGTTAGCCCTGAGAGCCTGGAGGAAATGTTTATTCCTAAATATCTAATATTTCCTGACTGTAAAGTGATCGCAGGTATATTCTGGTCCCTGTAGTTAATGGGCAGAACTGTGGTCTTAGACCAATTGATAGAGTAGTCAGAAAGTGCTGAGAATTTATTTATGAGTGTGATCGTGTGAGTGAGAGACGTTTGTGAGTTCTGAAGGAAAAGTAATACATCATCAGCATAAAGACTTATTTTATGCTCAATATTTTGGGGTTGGATGCCTTTAATATTTCTATCTTGTCTGATAGCAGCTGCTAAAGGTTCGATGAAAATAGCAAAAAATGAGGGAGAAAGTGGGCAACCCTGTCTTGTACCTCTCTGCAGACTGAAGCTTGGAGAAGTTTGATCATTTGTCCTGACACTTGCACTTGGGGAGTCAGTTATTTTCTTTTGAGGAGATAAGAGGCTTTAATAATAATATCTTGCAAGAGAGAACAACACAGTACAGAATACAGAGTTGCTCTGACCACTGAAGCAAAAACACACAGTTATATTGCCCACTCATCACGTCATCTGTTTTTGGGTATAGTTGATTGTTCTTCTAACTTTCCTCCCCAACCATTAGTTGAGGTTACCCAGACACACTCGTAAATACCAGCCTAACCCTGTCCCCCCTAAAGTGCAGCTATCTCATAATAACAAGCCCACCATTGTAAAGAGGAATTTAAGAAAACAGGGCAGGGTGGTACCTTGCAGCTCAGTGTTTTGCAGGTTATACACAGTAACACTCAATGCAATGCATATAAGAATTATTTTCCATTACATTCCTCCCTTTTGATTATAATAATACCATTATATTAATCAACCCAAAAGAAACAAGGAAAATAATAACTTTATCTGTAAAACATCAGCCTGCATTTGCACACAACGTGAGTTTAAAATGCAGGCATCATAGTGATAAAGGGTCCAATGATAAACAATCAAAACATGAACAATCAAATATGATTATCTTCATCCCTCTCTAAGTCAGCGTCACTAGAGGAAAAATTTTGAAAGCAAAAAAGTTCTTTGAGTCATTTGAATCATTTGGTGAGATACATACAATGAGGCCTTTCACACAGGGAAAAATACAGCAGCCCTGTATTATTGCTTCCTGTGAAATCAAGATACAATGTGCACATGCTGGTTACAAATAAGAAAATACAAACAACAAACAGTTTCTTCCATGGTTCACAGCATGTGTATGATCATCTTCATCACAGGTCTCAGTAAGGATGTTTCAATCTTCGGTGTCAGAGGTTACTAGCACTTAACACACCGGTGGAGTACAGCTTTTACTGCTGACTCTTATCTTTGTCCTTCCGGGCGTGTTGGTTAGGCTGATGTATGTCAGGGTGGAAGTCATCTACTGGTTCTGGTACCTTCTTACAGTGACTGGCATGAATCCAGGTTGCTCTCTCTGCAACTTTAACAGCTGTATGAGTGACCAGTAGCACCTGGAACGGGCCTTGCCAACGTTTGGACTTCCAATGTTTCCTGCAAAGTTCCTTCACCACCTGTCATCTGGTTGGAGTGGTGTGTTTTCTGTGGCTGGAAGGGCTGCTTTTACTGTCTGTGAAACTTGAGATAGAACAGTGGAAAGGTTTCGACAGTAAGACAACATAGCATCATCACAAACAGTTGTGGAAGGGAGGGGTCTGGTTACAGGTCCCAATCCCAGGTTAGGAGGTCTGCCAAATAAAATTTCAAATGGGCTGAGATTCACTTGAGCTCTGATTCTCATTCTCATGTAGGTAAGCACAATAGGTAATGTTTTTGTCCATGGCAAACCTGTTTCTTCACAACATTTGGCTAACTTGGACTTTAATGTACCATTTTCTCTTTCCACAGCACCTCCACTCTGTGGATGATAAGCACAATGTGTGCGCAAGGTTATTCCCAGGAATTTACCAACCTCAGTCAATGCAGTGTTTACAAAATGTGTGCCATTATCACTGCTGATCTTCTCTGGAATGCCCCATCTAGGAATGATTTCTGTTTAGCAGTGCTTTAGTCACTGCATTACTGTTTGCATGTTTTGCAGGGAAAACTTCAACCCATTTACTAAACACGTCCACTATTACTAGTGCATATTTCTTTCCTTCAGCTGGTGTGAGTTCAACAAAATCCATCATCAAATGTTCAAAAGGTTTCTCTGATGGAGGGTGTGCAACTTGCGATGTGTGTAATGCCTTTCCTACATTATGTGTGGCACAAACCATACATGACTGACAGTATTTTTGCGCATATGAACTGAACCCTTTTGTGAACCACTGAGCAGTGAGTGCATTCAGCATCCCCCCTTTTGACACATGGTCCAACCCATGTGTCAATTTTGAAAAATGAGGAAAAAAATGTTTAGGTAGACAGGGTTTACCATCAGGTCCCATCCAAACACCATCCATATAAGTTGCACCCACAGAGGACCAAATGCGTCCAGAGGACCAAATTTCATCTGCAGAGGCAAAAGTTTGCAAAGCATGGAGATCTGTGAGGGAGTCTTCTGCCTGCAAAGAGAGGGAAGCGAAAACAGGAAAAGATTTAGCTGCTTGCTTAGCTGCAGCATCAGCTCTGGCATTGCCACAAGCAACAGGATTGTCTGAGTTAGTGTGAGCCGCACACTTACAGACCGAGATTGCTGTAGGCAAATGGATCGCATCAAGAAGATCAGAAACCTGCTTGGAGTTCAGAATAGTTTTACCATCTGATTTAAGGAAATGCCTGTGTTTCCACAGCGCACCAAAGTCATGAACAACACCAAAAGCATATCTGGAATCTGTGTAAATAGTGACAGACTTACCAGCTGCCAACTTACAAGCTTCAGTAAGTGCAATAAGTTCAGTAGTTTGAGCGGAGAAATGTTTAGGAAGAGAACCAGACAACAAAGTGTCATGTGAAGAACATACTGCAAACCAAACACAGTTAGTACCTGTGGCTGGATCACGCAAAGCTGATCCATCTACAAAAAGAATCATGTCAGAGTTTGGAAGAGGAGTCTCTAAAAGATCAGGTCGGGGTGTACAAACTTGTTCCAAAACAGCTTCACAGTCATGAGGCTCCCCATCCTCAGGAGTCGGAAGCAAAGTAGCAGGATTCAGAACAGTACAACGTTTAACAGTGACATTTGGCATATCACAGAGGTGTATCTGAGCCAACGAGCAGTTGAAAGATGTGACGTTTTCTGCTCGAGAAGAATAAAGGCAACAGCATGAGGAACCAAAACAGTCAAATTAGCGTAGCCCACAATATCTTGGGAGGCCAGGACAGCTTTCTCTGCAGCTGCAACAGCACGAAGACAACCAGGCAGGCCTGCAGCCACAGAGTCCAGTTTTGCTGAGAAATGAGCCACTGGCCTTTGCCTGCCCCATGTTCCTGCATAAGAACAGATGTCATACAACCATGCTTCTCATCAACTGCCTGTATGAAAGGTTTATGAGGATCTGGAATGCCAAGTGTTGGTGCTGTTTGAAGAGCCAGCTTAAGCTGACTAAAGGCTGGAGCTGCATGTCAGAACTGCAGCTGCCTTTACCATGGATAAGAGCACCTAAGAGAGCTTCGAGAAAAGAGTAGTTAGGAATAAAGTTCCTGCAGTAAGATGTTATACCTAAGAATGACATAAGCTGTTTTTTAGTAACCGGTTTAGGAATGATCTGAACTGCAGCAACACGTTTAGGAGAAAGTGAGTGCCCATCCTTAGAAATCACATGACCCAAAAAGGTGACTTCGTCCTGTACAAACTGTAACTTAGAAAGGCTGGCTTTATGGCCATAAGAAGGAAGATGTTTCAACAGATTCACTGTCTTTTTCACACTGTTGTTTAGATGGACCACATAAAAGGATGTCATCCACATACTGCAAAAGAGCAGAGCCTGTGGTTGATTGAAGTTAATCCAGACTAGCTTTGAGGGCAGCATTGTAAATAGTGGGACTTTCACAGTACCCCTGGCATAACCGGGTAAAAGTCCAAGATCTCCCTTCAAACTAAAAAGCAAACCAAAATGGGCTATCAGGGTGCACTGGCGACAAGTCAACCACTGAGAAAAACTGTGCATCTGATGTAATTTGAGACAAAATAGTGTGTGGGTTGGGCACAGTAGGAGCATGTGGCTGAACTGCAGCATTCACCGCTTGGAGGTCCTGTACAAAACGCCATTCATCTGGCTGGCCAGCATCTTTAATCTTTTTAACAGGAAACAATGGAGTAAGCACAGGTGAATTTTCAAAAGGAACAATAACGCCTGTTTTCTGAAAAGATTGAAAAACAGGTTTAATCCCTTTAATTGCTTCAGGCTTAAAAGGGTATTGTTTTTTACATGGACAAAAGTCTGATTTAGGGGTGACAATTACTGGTTCACAGCCTTTTATCAACCCCACATCATATTTGCTCTTAGCCCAAAGATCATTGGGCACTTCAGCCAACATGGGTATCGAAGACAAATCTTTTTCAGATAAAAAACATGCTTCAAAATGTGATTCTGTGGTAGGAATTAAGTCCACAGTTCTTTGACAATGCATTGTACTCAAAAATGTTTTTTTGTATGCTGACAATCGTTCAGAAAACATCAAATTTGGATCAGCAGGTGAAACGGTCCACTCCATTTCTTTCTGACATGTAGCAACAAACTCTCCCACACCTTGTCACTGCCAGTGTGTACATTTGGCCAAGGAAATGTGAGGGCGAGTACCACAAACATTAAAAAAATCGAAGTGCTCTGGAGTGAGCGACACAGCCAATAAAGTAGGCGCACATATTTTTTCACTTCTTCTCATAGTCATTGTCAGGCCCCGAAGAAATGTGTGATGTGCAGTGCAAATCAGTAGGTTGCATGAAATCAGAAAGGGGTGAAACTAACGCTTTTGCTTCTTCCACTAGTTGTTGTGAAAAAGGAGAGCTGGGAAGTTTCCACTCATAAGCATATGTAAGTGCCGATGAATCAAACTGCACTGCTGTGAAAACTTTGTCAGGCTGTAACATAACCTTAACACCCTCTGGTGTAGAAGTTAAAATAATGCCTAATTTACACATGAGATCACAGCCCATCAGGTTAATGGGACACAACTCTGATAACAAAAATGAGTGTTTGAAGGAGAGCTCATCGGGAGTGACAACACGCAATGGGCATTGTCATTTTCTCCTTCACAACCTGGCCTGAGGCAGACATACAGTAAACGTGGTTTCCACTTAACTTTTGAGGACAATCAAACTCCCCTGACGTCACTACTGATGAACATAAGTTCCTATATTCTGAAAGAAATATCTTTGCTCTAGGACGGAAATAGCATGCAAAACTTTACTACGTGAATCACAGTCGGCAAGCGTTTCTTCACTACACAGAGCAGGAAAAATGTGTGAGTGTGTTTGTGCTATCACCCATCAGTGGAGGCTCCGCTGCCGCGTGACGTCCAGAACCTGCCTCCCACCCTCAGTCAGCCTTTTGCCCAATTTCATCACTTTTCAGCTGTGGACAGTTGCAGTTTTGTTTTTTCTCACGTTTAGATCTCTGAAGTCCAGATTGTGGGTAAAGGATTTTTGTCACTTGCGTTAAAAGTTCTTGGGCAGGTACGCTGGAGAACCAAACGTCTTCCTTTTCCTCATCATCAGACCTATGTAACTGATGTTGTGAGAATGATGGAATTTCTTCCAGAGGGAGGATGGAAGAAGTCCCTTCTTCCCGAGAGGCTTGTGGCAGGGCTGGCTGTTGTTGTTGCAGGGCAGGAGTCCAGGTCTGGATCCGGCACAGCTAATACTAAATTATTATCATCATTCCGTCATGGCATTTGTTTAACATTTTCCTTTCTTTCTCTTAATACACTTTATTTTTTCCAAAATTCTATACCTTTCTTACTTCTTATTTAAACTTAATTTTCTTTTTTTTGCTTCATCTCTTTCTCATATTTGCAAAACTTTTCTTCTAATTTTCTTATTTCTAACATACTAAAAGAACCTTCAGGTGGAAAACCTCTGGACCATATGTCTTTTTCATTTCATCATGCTTAGGTCCCCCGGTAGGGTCAAAAGTCTGAGACCTACTGTTTCCCATTCTCAGACTTGGAATGGGGAAATATATTCCTTCACTCAAAGGACGTCTCCAATGAGGACCTTAATCTGTACTCACACTTCTTCGGAGTACTTCACACTTCTTCGGACTGCTTCAAAAGTTTCACTTACTCATGAAATCTCTGTCTCACTGATGACACAACCGGGAAACACTCTTTTATTCAAATAAAAACTAAAAAGCAGTCCTATCGTCTCAGACTATCATATTTCAAAAATGATCCCAGCGCTGGTATTCAAGAAAAGGACCTGCCAGTCCTCTCTCTCAGAAAAGGCCTTGGAGGTATGAGGCTGGAACAGCTACTTCAGTCCAGGCTGGCCATGCACTGCGATCCGGTTCAGAGACACCAGTCGAGGGATCCTGTTCTTGACGCCAAAATTGTGGTGGAAATTTAGTAACGCACAGAGTCAGTTATTTTCTTCTGAGGAGATAAGAGGCTTTAATAATAATATCTTGAAAGAGAGAACAACACAGTACAGAATACAGAGTTGCTCTGACCACTGAAGCAAAAACACACAGTTATATTGCCCGCTCATCACGTCATCTGTCTTTGGTTGATAGTTGATTGTTCTTCTAACTTTCCTCCCCAACCATCAGTTTAGGTTACCCAAAAGGAGTGTATTGCTCCATCACAAGTATGCTTCTTTCACATACAGGGTAATATGAAGAATTTTATGCCTGAAACCTATTTAGACATGCAAAAATATGAAGGACAAAGCAGTTTTAACTTGGTTTGAGTGAAGGAATTCATTTTATATCAAAATCCGGAATTGTGCATTATGGCAGCAGAATTGTAGTCTGAATACCTTTATGCCAAACAGATTTGCTTTGCCAAGGGAAGTTTTATAAATGTTTATTGTTTATGTTTACAATATATAAACTAGCAGAATAATTAATTCATCCTCCTGGTCCCTCCCACCCCGGAGAGGGCAGCCAGAGACTGGCTGCAATAGGCATCCCCGCTACCTGGGACCCAACACAGGGCAGGAGGGCCTGATGTCCACCAGGCTCGGGGCCTGCAGTCACCATATTCCGGGAGCTACTGTACCCCCAGAAGGAACCCATCCCGCCCCACCCCACTCAACCCAACCCCACCCCGGAGGACCTCTACAAAAACAAACAAACAACAACAAAAATCAAACAAACAAACAAACAAATCACCCGGTCACACCAGTCGCAGCAGCGAGACCCACCATCACCCAGGCCCCCCCCAACAGGGGAAAAGCACACCCCCACTCAGACCCCCTCCCCCTCACCGCACGCCCCAACACCCTAAAAAAAATAACCACCTGCGGACACCTTGGAGTTCCCAGAGCAACAAGGCCGGCACCAGGATCTGCACCAACCCACGCATATTGTGGCATGTCCAGGGCAACCCAGACCCCCCAGGCACAGGCAGGGCCCCGCCCCGGGCGCAAGGCAGCGGCAAGCCACCAGGTCCAGGCCCAGCTCCACCACCCACGCCAGAGCGGCCCGGTCACCCGGTACAGAGCCAGCAGCCACCACCCCAAGGCCCCTAAGGGACCCCGCCCCACACCGCAAGACAGCCCCACCCGCAAGCCCCCAAAACTGCCCTCCAAGCCCGACACACAGTCCCCCCCAGCAATGACCAACCCGGTCCCCACGACCCGAGAGACCACCAGACGCCCGAAGCCACACAGCCCCCCCCAGCACACACCCAACCGCCCAGAGCGACGGGACAGCAACCCACCACCAACACTATGTGATCAAGCTAATCAGAGGGGACCAGAGAGAATTAAATTCAGCCAATTGATGTTTTGAGGAGGCAGACATTGTTTCCATGCTAATATAATCTAAAAGAAAATTTCTAAACTGGTAAATACACAGATTGTTCTTCGCTTTCCAGTTCATGAGAATAGTTTTCTTTGCTATACATAACACTGTGAGGATCATGTGTGCTAAGCTAAATTCCACGTTGATGTTGTCTAAGTCACCCAGTATACACAGTGTGGGGCATGCAGGAATGCTACACTTTAGCCATGTTGATAGGTCCGCACAGACTTCAAGCCAGAACTTCTGGACAGGCGCACAAAACCACAAAGCGTGTGCATAATCATCAGGTGTGTTATCTGTGCAATGTGAGCAGATGTTTGAGTGTGTTAGACCCATCCTGAACATCCTTTGTCCTGTATAGTGTGTTCTATGAAGAATTTTGTATTGTATGAGCTGTAAATTAGGATTTTGAGTCATTCTGAAGGTGTTCAAACATATTTGTGGCCAGAAGCTATGACTAGAACTGATGGATAAATCTGCCTCCCATTTTGAGGACGGTAGAGACATTGTGTCATCTATCTTAGACAATAATTTATATATTTTTGATAGTAGTTTTGGGGTGCAGATGCTTAGAAATTCTGCTACCCTAATCGGGAGTTGTAAGTCTGGTTGGTGGAGGATATATTTCTTTGTTATTATAGACTTAAGTTGTTGATATTCTAGGAATTTATTGCTGCCTATCTCATGTTGTGATATGAGCTCATCAAATGAAATAAAATGTCCATTTTGGATTATATGTTCCAGATGTTTGATTCCTTTGATCTTCCACAGAGTAAAGTTTAGCATTTTTTTGTTTTGCAGGATGTCAGGATTGTTCCAGATGGGTGTAAGCTTACACGGGACAAGTGAAGACTTTGTTATTTTAAGAAATTCCCACCAGGCTGTCAGAGAGGTGCTGGTGTTAATGCTTTTGAAACATTTGTGATTTTTTACGTTTTGACTAATAAGTGGCAGGTCAGAGATTTCCAGATTATCACACAATGCTTGTTCTATATTTATCCATGTTCATCTATTGGGCTAGGTTTAAACCATTTTGATATATACTGTAACCTATTGGCTAAGGAATAGTGCTGAAAATTAGGTAAATCTAATCCACCCTGTCCTTGGTCTTCTGTAGGGTTTTTAAACTAATACGCGGTGGTTTGTTTTTCCACGGAAATTTGGAGATGCATGAATCTAGTGACTTAAACCAAGTAGCAGGTTGGTTTTATGGGGATCATTGAGAACAAATAGTTAACTTTTGGTAGTATCATCATTTTAATGGTTGTAACTCTCCCCATAAGTGATATAGGTAAGGACTTCCAACGAGAGAGATTGTCCTCTACTGTCTTTAATAATTGCACATAAATTAGCTTTGTTAGCTCTGAGAGCCTGGAGGAAATGTTTATGCCTAAATATCTAATCTTTCCTGACTGTAAAGTGATCGCAGGTATATTCTGGACCCTACAGTTAATGGGCAGAACTGTGGTCTTAGACCAATTGATAGAGTAGTCAGAAAGTGCTGAGAATTTATTTATGAGTGTGATCGTGAGTGAGAGACGTCTGTGAGTTCTGAAGGAAAAGTAATACATCATCAGCATAAAGACTTATTTTATGCTCAATATTTTGGGGTTGGATGTCTTTAATATTTCTATCTTGTCTGATAGCAGCTGCTAAAGGTTTGATGAAAATAGCAAAAAGTGAGGGAGAAAGTGAGCAACCCTGTCTTGTACTTCTCTGCAGACTGAAGCTTGGAGAAGTTTGATCATTTGTCCTGACACTTGCATTTGGGGAGTCAGTTATTTTCTTGTGAGGAGATAAGAGACTTTAATAATAATATCTTGCAAGAGAGAACAACACAGTACAGAATACAGAGTTGCTCTGACCACTGAAGCAAAAACACACAGTTATATTGCCCGCTCATCACGTCATCTGTTTTTGGGTATAATTGATTGTTCTTCTAACTTTCCTCCCCAACCATCAGTTGAGGTTACCCAGACACACTCGTAAATACCAGCCTAACCCTGTCCCCCCTAAAGTGCAGCTATCTCATTATAACAAGCCCACCATTGTAAAGAGGAATTTAAGAAAACAGGGCAGGGTGGTACCTTGCAGCTCGGTCATTTGCAGGTTATACACAGTAACACTCAATACAATGCATATAAGAATTATTTTCCATTACATTCCTCCCTTTTGATTATAATAATACCATTATATTAATCAACCCAAAAGAAACAAGGAAAATAATAACTTTATCTGTAAAACATCAGCCTGCATTTGCACACAACGTGAGTTTAAAATGCAGGCATCATAGTAATAAAGGGTCCAATGATAAACAATCAAAACATGAACAATTAAACGTGATTATCTTCATCCCTCTCTAAGTCAGTGTCACTAGAGGAAAAATTTTGAAAGCAAGAAAGTTATTTGAGTCATTTGGTCTTTTTCACACTGTTGTTTAGATGGACTACATAAAATGATGTCATCCACATACTGCAAAAGAGCAGAGCCTGTGGTTGATTGAAGTTAATCCAGACTAGCTTTGAGGGCAGCATTGTAAATAGTGGGACTTTCACAGTACCCCTGGCATAACCGGGTAAAAGTCCAAGATCTCCCTTCAAACTAAAAAGCAAACCAAAATGGGCTATCAGGGTGCACTGGCGACAAGTCAACCACTGAGAAAAACTGTGCATCTGATGTAATTTGAGACAAAATAGTGTGTGGGTTGGGCACAGTAGGAGCATGTGGCTGAACTGCAGCATTCACCGCTTGGAGGTCCTGTACAAAACGCCATTCATCTGGCTGGCCAGCATCTTTAATCTTTTTAACAGGAAACAATGGAGTAAGCACAGGTGAATTTTCAAAAGGAACAATAACGCCTGTTTTCTGAAAAGATTGAAAAACAGGTTTAATCCCTTTAATTGCTTCAGGCTTAAAAGGGTATTGTTTTTTACATGGACAAAAGTCTGATTTAGGGGTGACAATTACTGGTTCACAGCCTTTTATCAACCCCACATCATATTTGCTCTTAGCCCAAAGATCATTGGGCACTTCAGCCAACATGGGTATCGAAGACAAATCTGTTTCAGATAAAAAACATGCTTCAAAATGTGATTCTGTGGTAGGAATTAAGTCCACAGTTCTTTGACAATGCATTGTACTCAAAAATGTTTTTTTGTATGCTGACAATCGTTCAGAAAACATCAAATTTGGATCAGCAGGTGAAACAGTCCACTCCATTTCTTTCTGACATGTAGCAACAAACTCTCCCACACCTTGTCACTGCCAGTGTGTACGTTTGGCCAAGGAAATGTGAGGGCGAGTACCACAAACATTAAAAAAATCGAAATGCTCTGGAGTGAGCGACACAGCCAATAAAGTAGGCGCACATATTTTTTCACTTCTTCTCATAGTCATTGTCAGGCCCCAAAGAAATGTGTGATGTGCAGTGCAAATCAGTAGGTTGCATGAAATCAGAATGGGGTGAAACTAACGCTTTTGCTTCTTCCACTAGTTGTTGTGAAAAAGGAGAGCTGGGAAGTTTCCACTCATAAGCATATGTAAGTGCCGATGAATCAAACTGCACTGCTGTGAAAACTTTGTCAGGCTGTAACATAACCTTAACACCCTCTGGTGTAGAAGTTAAAATAATGCCTAATTTACACATGAGATCACAGCCCATCAGGTTAATGGGACACAACTCTGATAACAAAAATGAGTGTTTGAAGGAGAGCTCATCGGGAGTGACAACACGCAATGGGCATTGTCATTTTCTCCTTCACAACCTGGCCTGATGCAGACATACAGTAAACGTGGTTTCCACTTAACTTTGGAGGACAATCAAACTCCCCTGACGTCACTACTGATGAACATAAGTTCCTATATTCTGAGAGAAATATCTTTGCTCTAGGACGGAAATAGCATGCAAAACTTTACTACGTGAATCACAGTCGGCAAGCGTTGCTTCACTACACAGAGCAGGAAAAATGTGTGAGTGTGTTTGTGCTATCACCCATTAGTGGAGGCTCCGCTGCCGCGTGACGTCCAGAACCTGCCTCCCACCCTCAGTCAGCCTTTTGCCCAATTTCATCACTTTTTAGCTGTGGACAGTCCTTCTTCCAGTGTCCAGTCTGGCCACAGTAAAAACAAATATTCGGATCATAGCTCTGGCGTGGCTCCTCTCCCACACGTCCACGTCTTCGACTTCGGCCTCGTCCTCTGTTTACACCAACTGCGTAATACATGGTCATGGTTGCCACATGCAGCTCCTTTTCACACTTGTCCCTTTTGGTTGTCTTACGCGTCTCAACTTGGTTCTGAGCATGGCGAGCATATCGGCGAACGTCAGCCAAACGAGGACCCTCACACCATCCCACGTAAATGTTCTTTACTTCAGTGGCGACATCTATATAATATTGTCTGGGTCCCGTTAAAACATGTATTTTTCCCATCTAATTCCTTGTTTGCTTTAAAACAAGTATTCCCCATTTTCTATCCCTTCAGTAGCCAACCAGTTTGTATGGAGTACACTGGAGCAACTTGACTGATCAGTAAAACACTGCTTTTGTTGTCACCGCAAGGCTTCCCCCGTCGGTTGTTTCACTGAGACACTACTGAGTAACTACAACTCAACACAGTTTATACACATAACATTCATATACATACTAACAAACAAACAAACAATAATTTATCGCAATTTTCTCATCTCTGTTTGAACGTACACCCAGGTAAATATTCCTGTAGTCTTCTCATACCGACTATGGACCCATTCATTGTTTAACTTCACTGTTTTGCAAATCCTAATTGGATATTACACATTGACATTGAACTTTACTGGATAAGCAGGTCTTCATTGCATTCAGCAGCCTATATGTGAGCATTTATGTGTAAGCTGTTCTTCTTTGCATTTATCAGCAGCAAGCAATTCTTCACTGCACATGCATATGTAAATAGTAAAACAATTCCAATGTGTTAGCGAAACCTTCTATATCACAGTGGTTTCTAAGGTCTATTTTAAGTTCTTTGCCATCAGTGAGATGACATTGTTTACAAAGTGTGTCAAATTATCACTGAAGATCTTTTCAGGAATTTCAAATCTAGAAATGAGTTATTTTACGCGTGATTTTGCTACTGAGAGTGCATCTGCTTGTGCACATGGAAATATTTCAGACCATTTGGTAAAAACCTCTGTTGTCACTGAGCAGAATCGTTTCCCTTAACATTAATTTAGTTCAATGAAATCTACAAAATAATGAAATAATGAAATCCAAACAAATATGTTGAAAAAGATACACTGGCTTAGGGAATTATCTTCGTTTTGGTCTTAGATTGCCCTGTGGAATGTGTTTTGCACATATTTGACCTGCTAGACAAAACTTTATTCATTTATTTATTCTAAAAAAATGTTTTTAATAATTAGTAAAACCATATGCTGTAAAAACCTGGTTCATTATTGCTTCCATCCCTCCTGTTGAGACATGACATGGTCCGTGGCTCAATACTGCAGCATATTTAAACAAATTCTTTGGCAGTATGGTTTTCCTTCCGGTCATTCATACGAGTCTATTGTAGATGGCAATTGAATAACATCTAATAATGCTAAAATATTTGTAGTTTATACATTTAGCTGTGGATGTCAACATACCTGTTTTTCCAATGCTGTGTTAACACATGTACAGTTGAGAAGGCATACTGACTGTCAGTGTAAACGTTAACAACCTTTTTGTTATTTAATTTACAAGCTTCAGTTAAAGCTACCAATTCGACTGCTTGAACAGAGTAATTTTTTGGTAGTGGTTGTTTTAAGAAAACTTCAGTTTCTGTTACTACTGCAAATCCTGTAGCATTTGTGCCATCAGGGTTTTTTTCTTTGATCTGTTGAATAAATATAGTTATTTCTGCATTTTCATAATGTATATCAGTTAAGTCTGGCCTGGGTAAAACACTGATGGTTATTTCTGACATGCAATCATGAGGCTTTCCATCTGTGGGGTAGGTAGCAGTGTGGATGGATTAAGTGTAGCACATCTCTCGACAACAAGGTGTGGCTGTGAAAGAAGAACTGTTATGTAGGAGAGATGTCTGGTAAAGATATTTTGTTAAGTAACCATATCACAGCCACTGCATGAGGTACCTTAAGTGTTAATGGGTGAAATAACACCATTATTGTTGATGCCTGCACTGCCAATGGCTTCTGGCCATTGATTCAAAAGTACGATCTCGTCCCTTTTTCCCCTTTCAGTGGACACTGGCCCCTAATTACCGCAATTCAGCAGGGGGTCTTTCATTAGGAGTACTGGACTCCCCCGTGCACGGTTTCAGCTCCGACCCTGGACAGCGGAAAAAACGTTGAGATCTGGTTTGAGGACCCAATTGTTGAGAAAAGTCTCTCAATGAGACTCAGAGTTGCTGGAGTCAGTTAATGCAAAGGTTTAATCTTGCAGCAAGTTCAAGAATGTGTGTGTGTATGGGTGTATGTGTGCGAACGTGTGTGAGTTTGTGTGTGTGAGAGTTTAAAGAACCTGTAATCCACAGGCAGGCCTTAACTAGTATGGCACGGGTCCAGCCTGTCTCATCTTTTTTGGAAGGTCCAGCGCTCGGCCGTAACCCTTCTGTCTGTTTGGACTCTCACATACATTCGGTTAATCATAGAAAAACGAGAACAAAACTTTTTAGCCCCTTAAATTCATAAAACAGACATGGTGCAGTTATTTCCATTCTAGAAAATAAGAGTAATCACCACCATTCCTATAAATTCTGGATATTCTAACAATCTGAATCTTTTTTAAATGTTCGATGAAGCCCTTTGCTGTTCTGTTTAGAGACTCAGCTGATCATAAACCAAGTTTTGCTCTTGAACCAAGCTTCTAAACTCTTCACCTTTTTCATTTCTCAGTTAGTATTCACTTTAAAACTGATTAAAAGAAAAATTAAATGAATGCCTATCAACAAATGTGGGATCTAAACTCTAGTGCTTCCTCTAAAATAATTTCCTTTCTCAATTCAGAAATGTGTGTGTGTAAGTCACAACACCCGTGACACCAAAACGGCTTTCTTTTCTCTCTTTTCTCTACACTCTGCACTGTGAGCACACACAACAAATCAGAAAGGCTTTTTTCTCTCTTTTCTACATTATGGACTGTGGGGACACAAAACCGCTCTCTCTTTTTTTTTTTTTGATTGTGTGCCAGGGCGTTGTCTCACGTATTAGATTATGCTTAAGATACGAATGAGTTTATCAGTCACATCAGAATCCATATATACTGATCCTCCCGTAATAAAATGGTCGGATCTTATCAAACACACTTTGTTTCTTGTGACAAGTCAGCGAAACAGCGTATACACGTCAATACACTGAATCAAGTTTGCCACAAGAACTCATAAGTTTGGCAGTATTGCTCTGCCGTCAGCAATCATACACCCATTTTATTTTTATGAGACATGTGCAGGCACCTGTTCATCTACTGTTCTATCACTATGAATTAGTTTATCTATTATCAATAAGGATACTTCTACAACTACTATCAAAGTATGTCCGGACTTCTTATGTTGTCAGTTGCTATATATGAATAAGTGGGTTGCTACTGAAAAGCATTAAGCATGTCACACAGCCCAAACATATAACATTTCAGGACACACCACACAGTTAACAACCACAGTGAAGCGTGTCAAAGCCCAAACATGTAACATTCAACAGGACACTTACACAACACATTCAAATCAAACAGTCAGACAACATACAAGAACCTATACCCCAGCCGGCATTGCTCCCTGCCTATTTTCCTACAACTCACTATGTGTGTGCACACCTTTATTCACAAACTCTTCAACTTATACTCTTTTACCGAAGCTGCTACAGCTCGATTGGCCAAATACCCTTAGATCCTATTTCGGTGAATTTGACATCTGCCTTGCATGTAACAGATTAGCGGTTTAGCAGTTTTAATTTAGTTTGAGTGAAGGAATTCATTTTATAGCAAAATCCGAAATCGTGAAGAACTCATGGAAGTAAGCTTATTCTCGGATTCCTGAATCTTTAGATTTGCTCTTTCTTTTACTGCAAAGTACAACGTTGAGCAGCACTAATGAGTTGTTTCTATTTTTGGCAGGCTTTACCTTTACGGATGAAGCCCTTTCTGTCTGTGCAAAAGAAATCTTGTTACTGTGCAGAGTGACTTCTCTGAGTAGAGTCGCCTTACTTACTGTGCCAATGTTCGAAGCTGGATGCAAAGTTGTTGCTTGAATGGTGCTCGCTGGAGCGTGCGGTAGTGTAAAGTTATACCATTTAAAAGGGCTGAAGAGTGCTCAGTGCAGCGGGTGGGCCGAGGTGCAAAGTGACACTATGGCCATAAAAAGAACACCGCTACAAGTGCGCATTGTGCCAGGAAGGGCCCTCGGATGTGAACCAGTGGACAGTTATCGCTTCTCGGCCTTTTGGCTAAGATCAAGTGTAGTATCTGTTCTTATCAGTTTAATGTCTGATGTGTCCTCTATGCGAGGACTACATATTAAATGGATTTGTATCAATAGGAGTTGAAAAAGGAGCTTGCTCCGTTCACTCCAAGCATCGACCCGGTACTGTAGTGCCCCTGGGAACGGTGCGCTCTCCTCTGCTCTTGTGAAAAAGCAAACAGCGGTGCAGGATGGAGGTTTCAGGGAGCCCAAGATGAAACTTTCTTTTAGTCTGCTGAGAAAAGAGAGTGAATGCGAAGTAGACTTTAACACGGCTCTGGGAGCGAGCCGAGTGCGGGCTAACCAGGCGAATTGCTTGAAAGAAACGCGACACCGAATGAGCGGTCAGAACAAAGCCTCAATACGGTGTTCCTGTGGTGTTTTTATAAAATGCGGTGAAAAAAAAGGTGTGAATGCCCCATAGAAAACTAAAAGGTGGAGCGGAAGTGTTCGGCTGCAAGAAGGTGTGAATGTCCGACTATATTTGGTGAAAAGCAGGTGAAGCAAGGTCTGAATGCCCAACCTTACATCATCAAAAGCGAGATCAGAGGTTTTTGGCTGCAAGAAGGCCATAGTTTGCCAAAAGTGGGTAAGGTGCGAATGACCGACTAAATATCAACAAAAGTGGGGGCGGAGGTCTTCGGATGCAAGTGGGTGTGAATATCCCACCATAGAAGTATGGTGGAGAGGAAGCTGTGAATGGCCGACCATAGTTTGCAAAAAGCGGGTGAGAAAAGGTGCGAATGTCCAACCATACATGATCAAAACAGGGAGCGGAGGTGTTTGGCTGCGACAAGGTGTGAATGTCCACCCATAATTAATGAAAAGCGGGCAACAAGTAGGTTCGAATGCCATACCATACATCATCAAAAGCAGGAGTGGATGTGTTCGGCTACAAGAAGGTTTGAATGTCCGAGCATAGTTTGTAAAAAGCTGGTAAGAAAAGGTTCGAATGCCTGAACATACATCATCAAAAGCAGGACTGGATGTGTTCGGCTACAAGAAGGTTTGAATGTCCGACCATAGTTGGTAAAAAGTGGGTATGAAAAGGTTCGAATGCCCAAGTTCGGCTGAAAAAAACTGTGTTCGGCTGCAAAAAGGTGTGAATGTTTGACTAAAGTTTGTAAGACAAGGTTCGAATGCCTGACAATGTATGATCAAAAGCGGGAGCGGAGGTGTTCAGCTGCAAGAAGGTCTAAATGTCCATCATTAATTGCTAGAAAACATGAAAGAAAATTTTCGAAAATCAATCTGCACATGATCATAAGTGGGAGAGGAGGTGTTCAGCTGCAAGAAGGTGTGAATGTCCTACCATAATTGCTGAAAAATGTGTTAGAAACGGTAAGAATGCCGGACCATACATCATCAAAAGCTAGAGAGGTGGTGTTCGGCTGCAAGTAGGTGTGAATGTCTGACTAAAGTTCAAATATATTAACAAAAGCGGGAGGAGAGGTCTTCGGATGAGTGGTTGAGAATTTCCAACCATAATCTATAAAATGCGGTGAAAAAAAAGGTGTGATAGAAACCTAAAAGGTGGAGCGGAAGTGTTCGGCTGCAAGAAGGTGTGAATGTCCGTCTATAGTTGGTGAAAAGCAGGAAAAGCAAGGTCTGAATGCCCAATCTTACATCATCAAAACCGAGATCAGAGGTGTTTGGCTGCAAGAAAACGGGTAAGGTGTGAATGACCGACTAAATATCAACAAAAGTGGGGGCGGAGGTCTTCGGATGCAAGTGGGTGTGAATATCCCACCATACAAGTATGGTGGAGAGGAAGCTGTGAATGTCCGACCATGGTTTGTAAAACGCGGGTAAGACAAGGTGCGAATGTCCGACAATGTATGATCAAAAGAGGGAGCGGAGGTGTTCGGCTGCAAGGTCTGAATTTCCAACCATAATTTGTAAACACCGTTGAAGAAAAGCCTCGAAAGCCCGACTATACACCATCAAAAGCGGGAGCAGAGGTGTTCAGCTGCAAGAAGGTCTGAATGTCCACCAATAATTACTGAAAAATGGGTAAGAAGAGGTGTGAATGCCCAACTATACATCATCAAAAGCAGAAGTGGATGTGTTCGGCCACAAGAAGGTTTGAATGTCCGACCATAGTTTGTAAAAGGCGGGTAAGAAAAGGTTTGAATGCCCGAACATACACAATCAAAAGAGGGAGCGGAGGTGTTTCGCTGCAAGAAGGTGTGAATGTCCGAGCATAGTTTGTAAAAAGCGGGTAAGAAAAGGTTCGAATGCCCGAACATACACCATCAAAAGAGGGAGCGGAGGTGTTCCGCTGTAAGAAGGTGTGAATGTCCAACCATAGTTGGTAAAAAGCGGGTAAGAAAAGGTTAAAATACCCGACTCTACACAATCAATAGCGGGAGCGGAGTTGTTCGGCTAAAAGAAGGTGTGAAAGTCCGACCATGGTTTGTAAAAAGCGGGTAAGAAAAGGTTCGAATGCAAAAATATACACCATCAAAAGCGGAAGCCGAGGTGTTCGGCTGCAAGTAGGTCTGAATGTCCACCCATAATTAATGAAAAGCGGGCAACAAGTAGGTTCGAATGCCCAACCATACATCAACAAAAGCAGGAGTGGATGTGTTTGGCTACAAGAAGGTTTGAATGTCCAACCATAGTTTGTAAAAAGCGGGTAAGAAAAGGTGCGAATGCCCGAAAATACACCATCAAAAGAGGGAGCGGAGGTGTTCCGCTGTAAGATGGTGCGAATGTCCGACCATAGTTGGTAAAAAGCGGGTAAGAAAAGGTTCGAATGCCCGAATATATACCATCATAAGCGGAAGCGGAGGTGTTCGGCTGCAAGAAGGTGTGAACGTCCGACCAAAGTTTGTAAAAAGCAGTTAAGAAAAGGTTCGAATATCCAACCAAACATAATCAAAAGTGGGAGCAGAGCTGTTCGACTGCAAGTAGGTGTGAATTTCCACCCATAATTCCTGAAAAATGGGTAAGAAAAGGTGCGAATGCCCAACCATACATCATCAAAAGAAGAAGTGGATGTGTTCTGCTACAAGAAGGTTTGAATGTCCGACCATAGCTTGTAAAAAGTGGGTAAGAAAAAGTTCGAATGCTCGAACATACACCATCAAATTTGGGAGCGGAGGTGTTCCGCTGTAAGACGGTGTGAATGTCCGACCATAATTGGTAAAAAGCGGGTAAGAAAAATTTAAAATACCCGACTGTACACAATCAATAGCGGGAGCGGAGTTGTTCGGCTACAAGAAGGTGTGAAAGTCCGACCATGGTTTGTAAAACGCGGGTAAGACAAGGTGCGAATGCCCGACAATGTATGATCAAAAGAGGGAGCGGAGGTGTTCGGCTGCAAGGTCTGAATTTCCAACCATAATTTGTAAACACCGTTGAAGAAAAGCCTCGAAAGCCCGACTATACACCATCAAAAGCGGGAGCAGAGGTGTTCAGCTGCAAGAAGGTCTGAATGTCCACCAATAATTACTGAGAAATGGGTAAGAAAAGGTGTGAATGCCCAACTATACATCATCACAAGCAGAAGTGGATGTGTTCGGCCACAAGAAGGTTTGAATGTCCGACCATAGTTTGTAAAAGGCGGGTAAGAAAAGGTTTGAATGCCCGAACATACACAATCAAAAGAGGGAGCGGAGGTGTTCCGCCATAAGAAGGTGTGAATGTCCGACCGTAGTTGCTAAAAAGTGGGTAAGAAAAGGTTAAAATACCCGACTGTACACAATCAATAGCGGGAGCGAATGTGTTCGGCTACAAGAAGGTGTGAAAGTCCGACCATGTTTTGTAAATAGCGGGTAAGAAAAGGTGCGAATGCCCGACAATGTATGATCAAAAGAGGGAGCGGAGGTTTTCGGCTAAAAGAAGGTCTGAATGTCCAACCATAATTTGTAAAAACCGGGGAAGAAAAGGCTCGAAAGCCCGACTATACACCATCAAAAGCGGGAGCAGAGGGGTTCAGCTGCAAGAAGGTCTGAATGTCCATCAATAATTGCTAGAAAACATGAAAGAAAATTTTCGAATATCAAACCGCACATGATCATAAGTGGGAGCGGAGGTGTTTAGCTGCAAGAAGGTGTGAATGTCCACCCTTAATTCCTCAAAAATGGGTAAAAAAAAAGGTGCGAATACCCAACCATACATCATCAAAAGCAGGACTGGATGTGTTCGGCTACAAGGTTTGAATGTCCGAGCATAGTTTGTTAAAAGCGGGTAAGAAAAGGTGCAAATGCCCGAACATACACCATCAAAAGAGGGAGCGGAGGTGTTACACTTGAAAGACGGTGTGAATGTCCGACCATAGTTGGTAAAAAGTGGGTAAGAAAAGGTTCGAATGCCCGAATATATACCATCAAAAGCGGAAGCGGAGGTGTTCGGCTGCAAGAAGGTGTGAACGTCCGACCAAAGTTTGTAAAAAGCAGTTAAGAAAAGGTTCGAATATCCAACCAAACATAATCAAAAGTGGGAGCAGAGCTGTTCGACTGCAAGTAGGTGTGAATTTCCACCCATAATTCCTGAAAAATGGGTAAGAAAAGGTGCGAATGCCCAACCATACATCATCAAAAGAAGAAGTGGATGTGTTCTGCTACAAGAAGGTTTGAATGTCCGACCATAGCTTGTAAAAAGTGGGTAAGAAAAAGTTCGAATGCTCGAACATACACCATCAAATTTGGGAGCGGAGGTGTTCCGCTGTAAGACGGTGTGAATGTCCGACCATAATTGGTAAAAAGCGGGTAAGAAAAGGTTAAAATACCCGACTGTACACAATCAATAGCGGGAGCGGAGTTGTTCGGCTACAAGAAGGTGTGAAAGTCCGACCATGGTTTGTAAAACGCGCGTAAGACAAGGTGCGAATGCCCGACAATGTATGATCAAAAGAGGGAGCGGAGGTGTTCGGCTGCAAGGTCTGAATTTCCAACCATAATTTGTAAACACCGTTGAAGAAAAGCCTCGAAAGCCCGACTATACACCATCAAAAGCGGGAGCAGAGGTGTTCAGCTGCAAGAAGGTCTGAATGTCCACCAATAATTACTGAGAAATGGGTAAGAAAAGGTGTGAATGCCCAACTATACATCATCACAAGCAGAAGTGGATGTGTTCGGCCACAAGAAGGTTTGAATGTCCGACCATAGTTTGTAAAAGGCGGGTAAGAAAAGGTTTGAATGCCCGAACATACACAATCAAAAGAGGGAGCGGAGGTGTTCCGCCATAAGAAGGTGTGAATGTCCGACCGTAGTTGCTAAAAAGTGGGTAAGAAAAGGTTAAAATACCCGACTGTACACAATCAATAGCGGGAGCGAATGTGTTCGGCTACAAGAAGGTGTGAAAGTCCGACCATGTTTTGTAAATAGCGGGTAAGAAAAGGTGCGAATGCCCGACAATGTATGATCAAAAGAGGGAGCGGAGGTTTTCGGCTAAAAGAAGGTCTGAATGTCCAACCATAATTTGTAAAAACCGGGGAAGAAAAGGCTCGAAAGCCCGACTATACACCATCAAAAGCGGGAGCAGAGGGGTTCAGCTGCAAGAAGGTCTGAATGTCCATCAATAATTGCTAGAAAACATGAAAGAAAATTTTCGAATATCAAACCGCACATGATCATAAGTGGGAGCGGAGGTGTTTAGCTGCAAGAAGGTGTGAATGTCCACCCATAATTCCTCAAAAATCGGTAAAAAAAAAGGTGCGAATGCCCAACCATACATCATCAAAAGCAGGACTGGATGTGTTCGGCTACAAGGTTTGAATGTCCGAGCATAGTTTGTTAAAAGCGGGTAAGAAAAGGTTCGAATGCCCGAACATACACCATCAAAAGAGGGAGCGGAGGTGTTCAGCCATAAGAAGGTGTGAATGTCCGACCGTAGTTGGTAAAAAGCGGGTAAGAAAAGGTTAAAATGGCCGTCTGTACACAATCAATAGCGGGAAGGGATGTGTTCGGCTACAAGAAGGTGTGAAAGTCCGACCATGTTTTGTAAAAAGCGGTTAAGAAAAGGTGTGAATGCCCGACAATGTATGATCAAAAGAGGGAGCGGAGGTTTTCGGCTGCAAGAAGGCCTGAATGTCCAACCATAATTTGTAAAAACCGGGGAAGAAAAGGCTCGGAAGCCCGACTATACACCATCAAAAGCGGGAGCAGAGGTGTTCAGCTGCAAGAAGGTCTCAATGTCCATCAATAATTGCTAAAAAACATGAAAGAAAATTTTCGAATATCAAACCGCACATGATCATATGCGGGAGAGGAGGTGTTCAGCTGCAAGAAGGTGTGAATGTCCACCCATAATTCCTGAAAAATGGGTAAAAAAAGGTGCGAATGCCCAACCATACATCATCAAAAGCAGGTGTGAATATCAGATCATAATTTGCAAAAACCTGATGAGAAATGGTGAGAATGCCCGACTATACACCATCAAATGCGGGAGCGGAGGTGTTCGGCTGTGAGTAGGTGTGAATGTCCGACCATACTTGCTGAAAAAAATGACAAAGCAGTTTTCACTTGGTTTGAGTGAAGGATTTCATTTTATATAGAAATCCGAAATTGTGTAGAACTCGTGGAAATAAGTTTATTCTCGGATTCCTAAAGGTTTAGTGTTGTTCTTTGGTATACTGCAAAGTAATACTTTTTATTTTGTTGAAACCGATTCAGACATGGATAAATATCAAGGAAAAAGCAGTTTTAACTTGGTTTGAGTGAAGGAATTCATTTTATATCAAAATCCGAAATTGTGTAGAACTCGTGGAAATAAGTTTATTCTCGGATTCCTAAAGGTTTAGTGTTGTTCTTTGGTATACTGCAAAGTAATACTTTCTATTTTGTTGAAACCGATTAAGTTAAAACTGCTTTGTCCTTCATATTTATCCATGTCATAATAGCTTTAAACAAAAAAGAACGTTGTACTTTGCAGGATAGGAAAGAACAACACTAAACCTTTAGGAATCCGAGAATAATCTTCTTTTCACGAGTTCTACACAATTTCGGATTTTGATATAAAATGAATGCCTTCACTCAAACCAAGTTAAAACTGCTTTGTCCTTCATATTTATTCATGTCTAAATAGCTTTAAACAAAAATGAACGTTGTACTTTGCAGGATAGGAAAGAACAACTCTAAACCTTTTCAGGAATCCGAGAATAAGCGTCGATTGACGAGTTCTACACAATTTCGGATTTTGATATAAAATGAATTCGTTCACTCAAACCAAGTTAAAACTGCTTTGTCCTTAATATTTATCCATGTCTGAATAGGTTTCAACAAAAAAGAAAGTATTACTTTGCAGTATACCAACGAACAACACTAAACCTTTAGGAATCCGAGAATAAGCTTCTTTTCACCAGTTCTACAAAATTTTGGATTTTGATATAAAATGAATTCCTTCACTCAAACCAAGTTAAAACTGCTTTGTCCTTCATATTTATCCATGTCTGAATCGGTTTCAACAAAATAGAAAGTATTACTTTGCAGTATACCAAAGAACAACACTAAACCTTTAGGAATCCGAGAATAAACTTATTTCCACGAGTTCTACACAATTTCGGATTTTGATAGAAAATGAATTCCTTCACTCAAACCAAGTGAAAACTGCTTTGTCATATTTTTCAGCAAGTATGGTCGGACATTCACACCTACTCACAGCCGAACACCTCCGCTCCCGCATTTGATGGTGTATAGTCGGGCATTCTCACCATTTCTCATCAGGTTTTTGCAAATTATGATCTGACATTCACACCTGCTTTTGATGTTGTATGGTTGGGCATTCGCACCTTTTTTTACCCATTTTTCAGGAATTATGGGTGGACATTCACACCAACTTGCAGCTGAACACCTCCTCTCCCGCATATGATCATGTGCGGTTTGATATTCGAAAATTTTCTTTCATGTTTTCTAGCAATTATTGATGGACATATTGAGACCTTCTTGCAGCTGAACACCTCCGCTCCCGCTTTTGATGATGTATAGTCGGGCTTTCGAGCCTTTTCTTCCCCGGTTTTTACAAATTATGGTTGGACATTCAGACCTTCTTGCAGCCGAAAACCTCCGCTCCCTCTTTTGATCATACATTGTCGGGCATTCGCACCTTTTCTTAACCACTTTTTACAAAACATGGTTGGACTTTCACACTTTCTTGTAGCCGAACACATCCCTTCCCGCTATTGATTGTGTACAGTCGGGTATTTTAACCTTTTCTTACCCGCTTTTTACCAACTACGGTCGGACATTCACACCTTCTTATGGCGGAACACCTCCGCTCCCTCTTTTGATGGTGTAGGTTCGGGCATTCGAACCTTTTCTTACCCGCTTTTTACAAACTATGCTCGGACATTCAAACCTTCTTGTAGCCGAACACATCCAGTCCTGCTTTTGATGATGTATGGTTGGGCATTCGCACCTTTTTTTTTACCCATTTTTGAGGAATTATGGGTGGACATTCACACCTTCTTGCAGCTGAACACCTCCTCTCCCACTTATGATCATGTGCGGTTTGATATTCGAACATTTTTTTTCATGTTTTCTAGCAATTATTGATGGACATTCAGACCTTCTTGCAGCTGAACACCTCCGCTCCCGCTTTTGATGGTGTATAGTCGGGCTTCCGAGCCTTTTCTTCCCCGGTTTTTACAAATTATGGTTGGACATTTAGACCTTCTTGCAGCCGAAAACCTCCGTTCCCTCTTTTGATCATACATTGTCCGGCATTCGCAACTTTTCTTACCCGCTTTTTACAAACCATGGTCGGACTTTCACACCTTTTAGTAGCCAAACAACTCCGCTCCCGCTATTGATTGTGTACAGTCGGGTATTTTAACCTTTTCTTACCCGCTTTTTACCAATTATGGTGGGACATTCACACCTTCTTACAGCGGAACACCTCCGCTCCCTGTTTTGATCATTTATGGTCTGGCAATACTACCTTTTCTTACCCGTTTTTGAGTTATTATGGCTGGACATTCACAGCTTCTTGCAGCCGAACACCTCTTCTCCCGCTTTTGATGATGAATGGTCCGGCATTCTTACCTTTTCTAACACATTTTTCAGCAATTATTGTTGGTCATTCACACCTTTCTCATCAGCTTTTTACAAATTATGATCTGACATTCACACCTACTTGCAGCCGAACATCTCGGCTTCCGCTTTTGATGGTGTATATTTTGGCATTCGAACCTTTTCTTACCCGCTTTTTACAAACCATGGTCGGACTTTCATACCTTCTTTTAGCCGAACAACTCCGCTCCCGCTATTGATTGTGTAGAGTTGGGTATTTTAGCCTTTTCTTACCCGCATTTTACCAACTATGGTCGGACATTCACACTTTCTTACAGCGGAACACCTCCGCTCCCTCTTTTGATGGTGTATGTTCTGGCATTCGAACCTTTTCTTACCCACTTTTTACAAACTATGCTCGGACATTCACACCTTCTTGCAGTGAAACACCTCCGCTCCCTCTTTTGATGGTGTATGTTCGGGCATTCGCACCTTTACTTACCCGCTTTTTACAAACTATGGTCGTACATTCAAACCTTGTAGCCGAAAACCTCCACTCCCTCTTTTGATCATACTTTGTCGGGCATTCGCACCTTTTCTTACCCGCTTTTTACAAACTATGCTCGGACATTCAAACCTTCTTGTATCCAAACACATCCACTCCTGCTTTTGTTGATGTATGGTTGGGCATTCGAACCTACTTGTTGCCCGCTTTTCATTAATTATGGGTGGACATTCACACCTTGTCACAGCCAAACACCTCCGCTCCCTCTTTTGATCATGTATGGTTGGACATTCGCACCTTTTCTCACCCGCTTTTTGCAAACTATGGTCGGCCATTCACAGCTTCCTCTCCACCATACTTGTATGGTGGGATATTCACACCCACTTGCATCCGAAGATCTCCGCCCCCACTTTTGTTGATATTTAGTCGGTCATTCACACCTTACCTGTTTTCTTGCCGCCAAACACCTCTGATCTCGCTTTTGATGATGTAAGATTGGGCATTCAGACCTTGCTTTTCCTGCTTTTCACCAACTATAGATGGACATTCACACCTTCTTGCAGCCGAACACTTCCGCTCCACCTTTTAGGTTTCTATCACACCTTTTTTTTCACCGCATTTTATAGATTATGGTTGGAAATTCTCAACCACTCATCCGAAGACCTCTCCTCCCGCTTTTGTTAATATATTTGAACTTTAGTCAGACATTCACACCTACTTGTACTTGTACACCTACTTTTTGCAGCCGAACACAGTTTTTTGCAGCCGAATTTGGGCATTCGCACCTTTTCATACCCACTTTTTACCAACTATGGTCGGACATTCACACCGTCTTACAGCGGAACACCTCCGCTCCCTCTTTTGATGGTGTATGCTCGGACATTCAAACCTTCTTGTAGCCGAACACATCCACTCCTGCTTTTGATGATGTATGGTATGGCATTCGAACCTACTTGTTGCCCGCTTTTCATTAATTATGGGTGGACATTCACACCTTGTCGCAGCCAAACACCCTGTTTCGATCATGTATGGTTGGACATTCGCACCTTTTCTCACCCGCTTTTTGCAAACTATGGTCGGCCATTCACAGCTTCCTCTCCACCATACTTGTATGGTGGGATATTCACACCCACTTGCATCCGAAGACCTCCGCCCCCACTTTTGTTGATATTTAGTCGGTCATTCGCACCTTACCCGCTTTTGGCAAACTATGGCCTTCTTGCAGCCAAAAACCTCTGATCTCGCTTTTGATGATGTAAGGTTGGGCATTCAGACCTTGCTTCACCTGCTTTTCACCAAATATAGTCGGACATTCACACCTTCTTGCAGCCGAACACTTCCGCTCCACCTTTTAGTTTTCTATGGGGCATTCACACCTTTATTTTCACCGCATTTTATAAAAACACCACAGGAACACCGTATTGAGGCTTTGTTCTGACCGCTCATTCGGTGTCGCGTTTCTTTCAAGCATTTCTCCTGGTTAGCCCGCACTCGGCTCGCTCCCAGAGCCGTGTTAAAGTCTACTTCGCATTCACTCTCTTTTCTCAGCAGACTAAAAGAAACTTCCATCCTGCACCGCTGTTAGCTTTTTCACAAGAGCAGAGGAGAGCGCACCGTTCCCAGCGGCACTGCAGTACCGGGTCGATGCTTGGAGTGAACGGAGCAAGCTCCTTTTTCAACTCCTATTGATAAAAATCCATTTAATATGTAGTCCTTGCATAGACATATCACATATTAAACTGATAAGTACAGATGGATTATGTGCAATTAGTAAAGAGAGTAGAGGACGATCTCTCTCGTTGGAAGTCCTTACCTATATCACTTATGGGGAGAGTTACAACCATTAAAATGATGATACTACCAAAAGTTAACTATTTGTTCTCAATGATCCCCATAAAACCATCTGCTACTTGGTTTAAGTCACTAGATTCATGCATCTCCAAATTTCTGTGGAAAAACAAACCACCACGTATTAGTTTAAAAACCCTACAGAAGACCAAGGACAGTGGTGGATTAGATTTACCTCATTTTCAGCACTATTCCTTAGCCAATAGGTTACAATATATATCAAAATGGTTTAAACCTTGTTGTTGTCACAGTTCCCAGAGACGTTGTAATCGTTGAGGATTCTATATTCACCCCCTCATTAGAGGCACGTGTTGCAGATTGATGACACTGAATCTTCTTCTCTGTTCATTGCTGGCATCATTCCCAGCATCGTAAGTGTTCGTGGCATTGTTAGCCTCTTCTTCTGGATCTTGATATCGAGCATCCTTTTGTATTTCTGGTTTGTAAGTCCTCTCTCTTCGTTCACCGGAGTCTTCGTCTCTTTGTCCTTGAGTTTGGTGATTTTTTCTTCTTTTGATGCCTTGACACAGTGTGACAGGTGATACCACATGGGAGATCCTTTAACTTGGACTGCTGTCCCTGTGCTGCGAAATGGCTGTGCTGCTCAAATGGTCTCTCCTTCATCATATACACAGTTATTTATACATCACCTTCCACCATGAAGCGTTGTCCCTTTTTGTTTCTCTCTTTGTTCTTAAAATGCTGTTATAAATGTCTAAACCAATCCATTAAACTAGATCATTTTGGCAGTAAAGCGATCTACAATGTGTTTGGTCGCAAAGCTGCTCATCTGTGGTAAACAGCTCTTCAGAAAGGCATTCTTCAATTGATTTCACTCATTTTATGTAATAATTTTGTGATTTCCTACAAAACTACACTTCTTCTCCCATCTGTCTGAGTATTTAATATTGTCTGGGTCCCGTTAAAACATGTATTTTTCCCATCTAATTCCTTGTTTGCTTTAAAACAAGTATTCCCCATTTTCTATCCCTTCAGTAGCCAACCAGTTTGTATGGAGTACACTGGAGCAACTTGACTGATCAGTAAAACACTGCTTTTGTTGTCACCGCAAGGCTTCCCCCGTCGGTTGTTTCACTGAGACACTACTGAGTAACTACAACTCAACACAGTTTATACACATAACATTCATATACATACTAACAAACAAACAAACAATAATTTATCGCAATTTTCTCATCTCTGTTTGAACGTACACCCAGGTAAATATTCCTGTAGTCTTCTCATACCGACTATGGACCCATTCATTGTTTAACTTCACTGTTTTGCAAATCCTAATTGAATATTACACATTGACATTGAACTTTACTGGATAAGCAGGTCTTCATTGCATTCAGCAGCCTATATGTGAGCATTTATGTGTAAGCTGTTCTTCTTTGCATTTATCAGCAGCAAGCAATTCTTCACTGCACATGCATATGTAAATAGTAAAACAATTCCAATGTGTTAGCGAAACCTTCTATATCACAGTGGTTTCTAAGGTCTATTTTAAGTTCTTTGCCATCAGTGAGATGACATTGTTTACAAAGTGTGTCAAATTATCACTGAAGATCTTTTCAGGAATTTCAAATCTAGAAATGAGTTATTTTACGCGTGATTTTGCTACTGAGAGTGCATCTGCTTGTGCACATGGAAATATTTCAGACCATTTGGTAAAAACCTCTGTTGTCACTGAGCAGAATCGTTTCCCTTAACATTAATTTAGTTCAATGAAATCTACAAAATAATGAAATAATGAAATCCAAACAAATATGTTGAAAAAGATACACTGGCTTAGGGAATTATCATCGTTTTGGTCTTAGATTGCCCTGTGGAATGTATTTTGCACATATTTGACCTGCTAGACAAAACTTTATTCATTTATTTATTCTAAAAAAATGTTTTTAATAATTAGTAAAACCATATGCTGTAAAAACCTGGTTCATTATTGCTTCCATCCCTCCTGTTGAGACATGACATGGTCCGTGGCTCAATACTGCAGCATATTTAAACAAATTCTTTGGCAGTATGGTTTTCCTTCCGGTCATTCATACGAGTCTATTGTAGATGGCAATTGAATAACATCTAATAATGCTAAAATATTTGTAGTTTATACATTTAGCTGTGGATGTCAACATACCTGTTTTTCCAATGCTGTGTTAACACATGTACAGTTGAGAAGGCATACTGACTGTCAGTGTAAACGTTAACAACCTTTTTGTTATTTAATTTACAAGCTTCAGTTAAAGCTACCAATTCGACTGCTTGAACAGAGTAATTTTTTGGTAGTGGTTGTTTTAAGAAAACTTCAGTTTCTGTTACTACTGCAAATCCTGTAGCATTTGTGCCATCAGGGTTTTTTTCCTTGATCTGTTGAATAAATATAGTTATTTCTGCATTTTCATAACGTATATCAGTTAAGTCTGGCCTGGGTAAAACACTGATGGTTATTTCTGGCTTTCCATCTGTGGGGTAGGTAGCAGTGTGGATGGATTAAGTGTAGCACATCTCTCGACAACAAGGTGTGGCTGTGAAAGAAGAACTGTTATGTAGGAGAGATGTCTGGTAAAGATATTTTGTTAAGTAACCATATCACAGCCACTGCATGAGGTACCTTAAGTGTTAATGGGTGAAATAACACCATTATTGTTGATGCCTGCACTGCCAATGGCTTCTGGCCATTGATTCAAAAGTACGATCTCGTCCCTTTTTCCCCCTTTCAGTGGACACTGGCCCCTAATTACCGCAATTCAGCAGGGGGTCTTTCATTAGGAGTACTGGACTCCCCCGTGCACGGTTTCAGCTCCGACCCTGGACAGCGGAAAAAACGTTGAGATCTGGTTTGAGGACCCAATTGTTGAGAAAAGTCTCTCAATGAGACTCAGAGTTGCTGGAGTCAGTTAATGCAAAGGTTTAATCTTGCAGCAAGTTCAAGAATGTGTGTGTGTATGGGTGTATGTGTGCGAACGTGTGTGAGTTTGTGTGTGTGAGAGTTTAAAGAACCTGTTATCCACAGGCAGGCCTTAACTAGTATGGCACGGGTCCAGCCTGTCTCATCTTTTTTGGAAGGTCCAGCGCTCGGCCGTAACCCTTCTGTCTGTTTGGACTCTCACATACATTCGGTTAATCATAGAAAAACGAGAACAAAACTTTTTAGCCCCTTAAATTCATAAAACAGACATGGTGCAGTTATTTCCATTCTAGAAAATAAGAGTAATCACCACCATTCCTATAAATTCTGGATATTCTAACAATCTGAATCTTTTTTAAATGTTCGATGAAGCCCTTTGCTGTTCTGTTTAGAGACTCAGCTGATCATAAACCAAGTTTTGCTCTTGAACCAAGCTTCTAAACTCTTCACCTTTTTCATTTCTCAGTTAGTATTCACTTTAAAACTGATTAAAAGAAAAATTAAATGAATGCCTATCAACAAATGTGGGATCTAAACTCTAGTGCTTCCTCTAAAATAATTTCCTTTCTCAATTCAGAAATGTGTGTGTGTAAGTCACAACACCCGTGACACCAAAACGGCTTTCTTTTCTCTCTTTTCTCTACACTCTGCACTGTGAGCACACACAACAAATCAGAAAGGCTTTTTTTCTCTCTTTTCTACATTATGGACTGTGGGGACACAAAACCGCTCTCTCTTTTTTTTTTTTTTGATTGTGTGCCAGGGCGTTGTCTCACGTATTAGATTATGCTTAAGATACGAATGAGTTTATCAGTCACATCAGAATCCATACATACTGATCCTCCCGTAATAAAATGGTCGGATCTTATCAAACACACTTTGTTTCTTGTGACAAGTCAGCGAAACAGCGTATACACGTCAAGACACTGAATCAAGTTTGCCACAAGAACTCATAAGTTTGGCAGTATTGCTCTGCCGTCAGCAATCATACACCCATTTTATTTTCATGAGACATGTGCAGGCACCTGTTCATCTACTGTTCTATCACTATGAATTAGTTTATCTATTATCAATAAGGATACTTCTACAACTACTATCAAAGTATGTCCGGACTTCTTATGTTGTCAGTTGCTATATATCAATAAGTGGGTTGCTACTGAAAAGCATTAAGCATGTCACACAGCCCAAACATATAACATTTCAGGACACACCACACAGTTAACAACCACAGTCAAGCGTGTCAAAGCCCAAACATGTAACATTCAACAGGACACTTACACAACACATTCAAATCAAACAGTCAGACAACATACAAGAACCTATACCCCAGCCGGCATTGCTCCCTGCCTATTTTCCTACAACTCACTATGTGTGCGCACACCTTTATTCACAAACTCTTCAACTTATACTCTTTTACCGAAGCTGCTACAGCTCGATTGGCCAAATACCCTTAGATCCTATTTCGGTGAATTTGACATCTGCCTTGCATGTAACAGATTAGCGGTTTAGCAGTTTTAATTTAGTTTGAGTGAAGGAATTCATTTTATAGCAAAATCCGAAATCGTGAAGAACTCATGGAAGTAAGCTTATTCTCGGATTCCTGAATCTTTAGATTTGCTCTTTGTTTTACTGCAAAGTACAACGTTGAGCAGCACTAATGAGTTGTTTCTATTATTGGCAGGCTTTACCTTTGCGGATGAAGCCCTTTCTGTCTGTGCAAAAGAAATCTTGTTACTGTGCAGAGTGACTTCTCTGAGTAGAGTCGCCTTACTTGTTGCGACTGTGCCAATGTTCGAAGCTGGAGTGCAAAGTTGTTGCTTGAATGGTGCTCGCTGGAGCGTGCGGTAGTGTAAAGTTATACCATTTAAAAGGGCTGAAGAGTGCTCAGTGCAGCGGGTGGGCCGAGGTGCAAAGTGACACTATGGCCATAAAAAGAACACCGCTACAAGTGCGCATTGTGCCAGGAAGGGCCCTCGGACGTGAACCAGTGGACAGTTATCGCTTCTCGGCCTTTTGGCTAAGATCAAGTGTAGTATCTGTTCTTATTAGTTTAATGTCTGATGTGTCCTCTATGCGAGGACTACATATTAAATGGATTTGTATCAATAGGAGTTGAAAAAGGAGCTTGCTCCGTTCACTCCAAGCATCGACCCGGTACTGTAGTGCCCCTGGGAACGGTGCGCTCTCCTCTGCTCTTGTGAAAAAGCAAACAGCGGTGCAGGATGGAAGTTTCAGGGAGCCCAAGATGAAACTTTCTTTTAGTCTGCTGAGAAAAGAGAGTGAATGCGAAGTAGACTTTAACACGGTTCTGGGAGCGAGCCGAGTGCGGGCTAACCAGGAGAATTGCTTGAAAGAAACGCGACACCGAATGAGCGGTCAGAACAAAGCCTCAATACGGTGTTCCTGTGGTGTTTTTATAAAATGCGGTGAAAAAAAAGGTGTGAATGCCCCATAGAAAACTAAAAGGTGGAGCGGAAGTGTTCGGCTGCAAGAAGGTGTGAATGTCCGACTATATTTGGTGAAAAGCAGGTGAAGCAAGGTCTGAATGCCCAACCTTACATTATCAAAAGCGAGATCAGAGGTTTTTGGCTGCAAGAAGGCCATAGTTTGCCAAAAGTGGGTAAGGTGCGAATGACCGACTAAATATCAACAAAAGTGGGGGCGGAGGTCTTCGGATGCAAGTGGGTGTGAATATCCCACCATAGAAGTATGGTGGAGAGGAAGCTGTGAATGGCCGACCATAGTTTGCAAAAAGCGGGTGAGAAAAGGTGCGAATGTCCAACCATACATGATCAAAACAGGGAGCGGAGGTGTTTGGCTGCGACAAGGTGTGAATGTCCACCCATAATTAATGAAAAGCGGGCAACAAGTAGGTTCGAATGCCCAACCATACATCATCAAAAGCAGGAGTGGATGTGTTCGGCTACAAGAAGGTTTGAATGTCCGAGCATAGTTTGTAAAAAGCGGGTAAGAAAAGGTTCGAATGCCTGAACATACATCATCAAAAGCAGGACTGGATGTGTTCGGCTACAAGAAGGTTTGAATGTCCGACCATAGTTGGTAAAAAGTGGGTATGAAAAGGTTCGAATGCCCAAAATCGGCTGAAAAAAACTGTGTTCGGCTGCAAAAAGGTGTGAATGTTTGACTAAAGTTTGTAAGACAAGGTTCGAATGCCTGACAATGTATGATCAAAAGCGGGAGCGGAGGTATTCAGCTGCAAGAAGGTCTAAATGTCCATCATTAATTGCTAGAAAACATGAAAGAAAATTTTCGAAAATCAATCTGCATATGATCATAAGTGGGAGAGGAGGTGTTCAGCTGCAAGAAGGTGTGAATGTCCTACCATAATTGCTGAAAAATGTGTTAGAAACGGTAGGAATGCCGGACCATACATCATCAAAAGCTAGAGAGGTGGTGTTCGGCTGCAAGTAGGTGTGAATGTCTGACTAAAGTTCAAATATATTAACAAAAGCGGGAGGAGAGCTCTTCGGATGAGTGGTTGAGAATTTCCAACCGTAATCTATAAAATGCGGTGAAAAAAAAGGTGTGATAGAAACCTAAAAGGTGGAGCGGAAGTGTTCGGCTGCAAGAAGGTGTGAATGTCCGTCTATAGTTGGTGAAAAGCAGGAAAAGCAAGGTCTGAATGCCCAATCTTACATCATCAAAAGCGAGATCAGAGGTGTTTGGCTGCAAGAAAACGGGTTAGGTGTGAATGACCGACTAAATATCAACAAAAGTGGGGGCGGAGGTCTTCGGATGCAAGTGGGTGTGAATATCCCACCATACAAGTATGGTGGAGAGGAAGCTGTGAATGTCCGACCATGGTTTGTAAAACGCGGGTAAGACAAGGTGCGAATGTCCGACAATGTATGATCAAAAGAGGGAGCGGAGGTGTTCGGCTGCAAGGTCTGAATTTCCAACCATAATTTGTAAACACCGTTGAAGAAAAGCCTCGAAAGCCCGACTATACACCATCAAAAGCGGGAGCAGAGGTGTTCAGCTGCAAGAAGGTCTGAATGTCCACCAATAATTACTGAAAAATGGGTAAGAAAAGGTGTGAATGCCCAACTATACATCATCAAAAGCAGAAGTGGATGTGTTCGGCCACAAGAAGGTTTGAATGTCCGACCATAGTTTGTAAAAGGCGGGTAAGAAAAGGTTTGAATGCCCGAACATACACAATCAAAAGAGGGAGCGGAGGTGTTTCTTTGCAAGAAGGTGTGAATGTCCGAGCATAGTTTGTAAAAAGTGGGTAAGAAAAGGTTCGAATGCCCGAACATACACCATCAAAAGAGGGAGCGGAGGTGTTCCGCTGCAAGAAGGTGTGAATGTCCGAGCATAGTTTGTAAAAAGCGGGTAAGAAAAGGTTCGAATGCCCGAACATACACCATCAAAAGAGGGAGCGGAGGTGTTCCGCTGTAAGAAGGTGTGAATGTCCAACCATAGTTGGTAAAAAGCGGGTAAGAAAAGGTTAAAATAACCGACTCTACACAATCAATAGCGGGAGCGGAGTTGTTCGGCTAAAAGAAGGTGTGAAAGTCCGACCATGGTTTGTAAAAAGCGGGTAAGAAAAGGTTCGAATGCAAAAATATACACCATCAAAAGCGGAAGCCGAGGTGTTCGGCTGCAAGTAGGTCTGAATGTCCACCCATAATTAATGAAAAGCGGGCAACAAGTAGGTTCGAATGCCCAACCATACATCAACAAAAGCAGGAGTGGATGCGTTTGGCTACAAGAAGGTTTGAATGTCCGAGCATAGTTTGCAAAAAGCGGGTAAGAAAAGGTGCGAATGCCCGACAATGTATGATCAAAAGAGGGAGTGGAGGTTTTCGGCTACAAGAAGGTTTGAATGTCCAACCATAGTTTGTTAAAAGCGGGTAAGAAAAGGTGCGAATTCCCGAACATACACCATCAAAAGAGGGAGCGGAGGTGTTCCGCTGTAAGATGGTGCGAATGTCCGACCATAGTTGGTAAAAAGCGGGTAAGAAAAGGTTCGAATGCCCGAATATATACCATCATAAGCGGAAGCGGAGGTGTTCGGCTGCAAGAAGGTGTGAACGTCCGACCAAAGTTTGTAAAAAGCAGTTAAGAAAAGGTTCGAATATCCAACCAAACATAATCAAAAGTGGGAGCAGAGCTGTTCGACTGCAAGTAGGTGTGAATTTCCACCCATAATTCCTGAAAAATGGGTAAGAAAAGGTGCGAATGCCCAACCATACATCATCAAAAGAAGAAGTGGATGTGTTCTGCTACAAGAAGGTTTGAATGTCCGACCATAGTTTGTAAAAAGTGGGTAAGAAAAAGTTCGAATGCTCGAACATACACCATCAAAATTGGAAGCGGAGGTGTTCCGCTGTAAGACGGTGTGAATGTCCGACCATAATTGGTAAAAAGCGGGTAAGAAAAGGTTAAAATACCCGACTGTACACAATCAATAGCGGGAGCGGAGTTGTTCGGCTACAAGAAGGTGTGAAAGTCCGACCATGGTTTGTAAAACGCAGGTAAGACAAGGTGCGAATGCCCGACAATGTATGATCAAAAGAGGGAGCGGAGGTGTTCGGCTGCAAGGACTGAATTTCCAACCAATAATTACTGAAAAATGGGTAAGAAAAGGTGTGAATGCCCAACTATACATCATAAAAAGCAGAAGTGGATGTGTTCGGCTGCAAGAAGGTGTGAATGTCCGAGCATAGTTTGTAAAAAGTGGGTAAGAAAAGGTTCGAATGCCAAAATATACACCATCAAAAACGGAAGCCGAGGTGTTCGGCTGCAAGTAGGTGTGAATGTCAGATCATAATTTGCAAAAAGCTGATGAGAAAGGTGTGAATGACCGACAATAATTACTGAAAAATGTGTTAGAAAAGGTAAGAATGCCGGACTATTCATCATCAAAAGCAGAGAAGAGGTGTTCGGATGCAAGAAGCTGTGAATGTCCAGCCAAAATTACTCAAAAACGGGTAAGAAAAGGTAGTATTGCCAGACCATAAATGATCAAAACAGGGAGCGGAGGTGTTCCGCTGTAAGAAGGTGTGAATGTCCGACCATAATTGGTAAAAAGCGGGTAAGAAAAGGTTAAAATACCCGACTGTACACAATCAATAGCGGGAGCGGAGTGGTTTGGCTACTAAAAGGTGTGAAAGTCCGACCATACATCCTCAAAAGCAGAACTGGATGTGTTCGGCTACAAGAAGGTTTGAATGTCTGACCATAGTTTGTAAAAAGCGGGTAAGAAAAGGTTCGAATGCCCAAACATACAACATCAAAAGAGGGAGCGGAGGTGTTCCGCCATAAGAAGGTGTGAATGTCCGACCGTAGTTGGTAAAAAGCGGGTAAGAAAAAGTTCGAATGGCCAACCATACATCATCAAAAGCAGGACTGGATGTGTTCGGCTACAAGGTTTGAATGTCCGAGCATAGTTTGTTAAAAGCGGGTAAGAAAAGGTTCGAATGCCCGAACATACACCATCAAAAGAGGGAGCGGAGGTGTTCCGCCATAAGAAGGTGTGAATGTCCGACCGTAGTTGGTAAAAAGCGGGTAAGAAAAGGTTAAAATGGCCGTCTGTACACAATCAATAGCGGGAAGGGATGTGTTCGGCTACAAGAAGGTGTGAAAGTCCGACCATGTTTTGTAAAAAGCGGTTAAGAAAAGGTGTCAATGCCCGACAATGTATGATCAAAAGAGGGAGCGGAGGTTTTCGGCTGCAAGAAGGTCTGAATGTCCAACCATAATTTGTAAAAACCGGGGAAGAAAAGGCTCGGAAGCCCGACTATACACCATCAAAAGCGGGAGCAGAGGTGTTCAGCTGCAAGAAGGTCTCAATGTCCATCAATAATTGCTAAAAAACATGAAAGAAAATTTTCGAATGTCAAACCGCACATGATCATATGCGGGAGAGGAGGTGTTCAGCTGCAAGAAGGTGTGAATGTCCACCCATAATTCCTGAAAAATGGGTAAAAAAAGGTGCGAATGCCCAACCATACATCATCAAAAGCAGGTGTGAATGTCAGATCATAATTTGCAAAAACCTGATGAGAAATGGTGAGAATGCCCGACTATACACCATCAAATGCGGGAGCGGAGGTGTTCGGCTGTGAGTAGGTGTGAATGTCCGACCATACTTGCTGAAAAATATGACAAAGCAGTTTATGACATATGACATATGATATATAATAATAATAATATGACACCTCCGTTCCCTCTTTTAATCATACATTGTCCGGCATTCGCACCTTTTCTTACCGGCTTTTTACAAACCATGGTCGGACTTTCACACCTTTTAGTAGCCGAACAACTCCGCTCCCGCTATTGATTGTGTACAGTCCGGTTTTTTAACCTTTTCTTACCCGCTTTTTACCAACTATGGTCGGACATTCGCAGCATCTTACAGCGGAACACCTCCGCTCCCTCTTTTGATGGTGTATGTTCGGGCATTCGAACTTTTTCTTACCCGCTTTTTACAAACTATGGTCGGACATTCAAACCTTCTTGTAGCAGAACACATCCACTTCTTCTTTTGATGATGTATGGTTGGGCATTCGCACCTTTTCTTACCCATTTTTCAGGAATTATGGGTGGATATTCACACCTACTTGCAGTCGAACAGCTCTGCTCCCACTTTTGATTATGTTTGGTTGGATATTCGAACCTTTTCTTAACTGCTTTTTACAAACTTTGGTCGGACGTTCACACCTTCTTGCAGCCGAACACCTCCGCTTCCGCTTTTGATGGTATATATTCGGGCATTCGAACCTTTTCTTACCCACTTTTTACCAACTATGGTCGGACATTCACACCGTCTTTCAAGTGTAACACCTCCGCTCCCTCTTTTGATGGTGTATGTTCGGGCATTTGCACCTTTTCTTACCCGCTTTTTACAAACTATGGTCGTACATTCAAACCTTGTAGCCGAAAACCTCCACTCCCTCTTTTGATCATACTTTGTCGGGCATTCGCACCTTTTCTTACCCGCTTTTTACAAACTATGCTCGGACATTCAAACCTTCTTGTAGCCAAACACATCCACTCCTGCTTTTGTTGATGTATGGTTGGGCATTCGAACCTACTTGTTGCCCGCTTTTCATTAATTATGGGTGGACATTCACACCTTGTCACAGCCAAACACCTCCGCTCCCTGTTTTGATCATGTGTGGTTGGACATTCGCACCTTTTCTCACCCGCTTTTTGCAAACTATGGTCGGCCATTCACAGCTTCCTCTCCACCATACTTGTATGGTGGGATATTCACACCCACTTGCATCCGAAGATCTCCGCCCCCACTTTTGTTGATATTTAGTCGGTCATTCACACCTTACCCGTTTTCTTGCCGCCAAACACCTCTGATCTCGCTTTTGATGATGTAAGATTGGGCATTCAGACCTTGCTTTTCCTGCTTTTCACCAACTATAGATGGACATTCACACCTTCTTGCAGCCGAACACTTCCGCTCCACCTTTTAGGTTTCTATCACACCTTTTTTTTCACCGCATTTTATAGATTATGGTTGGAAATTCTCAACCACTCATCCGATGACCTCTCCTCCCGCTTTTGTTAATATATTTGAACTTTAGTCAGACATTCACACCTACTTGTAGCCGAACACCACCTCTCTAGCTTTTGATGAGGTATGGTCCGGGATTCTTACCGTTTCTAACACATTTTTCAGCAATTATGGTAGGATATTCACACCTTCTTGCAGCTGAACACCTCCTCTCCCACTTATGATCATGTGCGGATTGATTTTCGAAAATTTTCTTTCATGTTTTCTAGCAATTAATTATGGACATTTAGACCTTCTTGCAGCTGAACACCTCCGCTCCCGCTTTTGATCATACATTGTCAGGCATTCGCACCTTGTCTTACCCGCTTTTTACAAACTTTAGTCGAACATTCACACCTTTTTGCAGCCGAACACAGTTTTTTGCAGCCGAATTTGGGCATTCGCACCTTTTCATACCCACTTTTTACCAACTATGGTCGGACATTCACACCGTCTTACAGCGGAACACCTCCGCTCCCTCTTTTGATGGTGTATGTTCGGGCATTCGAACCTTTTCTTACCCGCTTTTTACAAACTATGCTCGGACATTCAAACATTCTTGTAGCCAAACACATCCACTCCTGCTTTTGATGATGTATGGTATGGCATTCGAACCTACTTGTTGCCCGCTTTTCATTAATTATGGGTGGACATTCACACCTTGTCGCAGCCAAACACCCTGTTTCGATCATGTATGGTTGGACATTCGCACCTTTTCTCACCCGCTTTTTGCAAACTATGGTCGGCCATTCACAGCTTCCTCTCCACCATACTTGTATGGTGGGATATTCACACCCACTTGCATCCGAAGACCTCCGCCCCCACTTTTGTTGATATTTAGTCGGTCATTCGCACCTTACCCGCTTTTGGCAAACTATGGCCTTCTTGCAGCCAAAAACCTCTGATCTCGCTTTTGATGATGTAAGGTTGGGCATTCAGACCTTGCTTCACCTGCTTTTCACCAAATATAGTCGGACATTCACACCTTCTTGCAGCCGAACACTTCCGCTCCACCTTTTAGTTTTCTATGGGGCATTCCCACCTTTATTTTCACCGCATTTTATAAAAACACCACAGGAACACCGTATTGAGGCTTTGTTCTGACCGCTCATTCGGTGTCGCGTTTCTTTCAAGCATTTCTCCTGGTTAGCCCGCACTCGGCTCGCTCCCAGAGCCGTGTTAAAGTCTACTTCGCATTCACTCTCTTTTCTCAGCAGACTAAAAGAAACTTCCATCCTGCACCGCTGTTAGCTTTTTCACAAGAGCAGAGGAGAGCGCACCGTTCCCAGCGGCACTGCAGTACCGGGTCGATGCTTGGAGTGAACGGAGCAAGCTCCTTTTTCAACTCCTATTGATAAAAATCCATTTAATATGTAGTCCTTGCATAGACATATCACATATTAAACTGATAAGTACAGATGGATTATGTGCAATTAGTAAAGAGAGTAGAGGACGATCTCTCTCGTTGGAAGTCCTTACCTATATCACTTATGGGGAGAGTTACAACCATTAAAATGATGATACTACCAAAAGTTAACTATTTGTTCTCAATGATCCCCATAAAACCATCTGCTACTTGGTTTAAGTCACTAGATTCATGCATCTCCAAATTTCTGTGGAAAAACAAACCACCACGTATTAGTTTAAAAACCCTACAGAAGACCAAGGACAGTGGTGGATTAGATTTACCTCATTTTCAGCACTATTCCTTAGCCAATAGGTTACAATATATATCAAAATGGTTTAAACCTTGTTGTTGTCACAGTTCCCAGAGACGTTGTAATCGTTGAGGATTCTATATTCACCCCCTCATTAGAGGCACGTGTTGCAGATTGATGACACTGAATCTTCTTCTCTGTTCATTGCTGGCATCATTCCCAGCATCGTAAGTGTTCGTGGCATTGTTAGCCTCTTCTTCTGGATCTTGATATCGAGCATCCTTTTGTATTTCTGGTTTGTAAGTCATCTCTCTTCGTTCACCGGAGTCTTCGTCTCTTTGTCCTTGAGTTTGGTGATTTTTTCTTCTTTTGATGCCTTGACACAGTGTGACAGGTGATACCACATGGGAGATCCTTTAACTTGGACTGCTGTCCCTGTGCTGCGAAATGGCTGTGCTGCTCAAATGGTCTCTCCTTCATCATATACACAGTTATTTATACATCACCTTCCACCATGAAGCGTTGTCCCTTTTTGTTTCTCTCTTTGTTCTTAAAATGCTGTTATAAATGTCTAAACCAATCCATTAAACTAGATCATTTTGGCAGTAAAGCGATCTACAATGTGCTTGGTCGCAAAGCTGCTCATCTGTGGTAAACAGCTCTTCAGAAAGGCATTCTTCAATTGATTTCACTCATTTTATGTAATAATTTTGTGATTTCCTACAAAACTACACTTCTTCTCCCATCTGTCTGAGTATTTAATATTGTCTGGGTCCCGTTAAAACATGTATTTTTCCCATCTAATTCCTTGTTTGCTTTAAAACAAGTATTCCCCATTTTATATCCCTTCAGTAGCCAACCAGTTTGTATGGAGTACACTGGAGCAACTTGACTGATCAGTAAAACACTGCTTTTGTTGTCACCGCAAGGCTTCCCCCGTCGGTTGTTTCACTGAGACACTACTGAGTAACTACAACTCAACACAGTTTATACACATAACATTCATATACATACTAACAAACAAACAAACAATAATTTATCGCAATTTTCTCATCTCTGTTTGAACGTACACCCAGGTAAATATTCCTGTAGTCTTCTCATACCGACTATGGACCCATTCATTGTTTAACTTCACTGTTTTGCAAATCCTAATTGAATATTACACATTGACATTGAACTTTACTGGATAAGCAGGTCTTCATTGCATTCAGCAGCCTATATGTGAGCATTTATGTGTAAGCTGTTCTTCTTTGCATTTATCAGCAGCAAGCAATTCTTCACTGCACATGCATATGTAAATAGTAAAACAATTCCAATGTGTTAGCGAAACCTTCTATATCACAGTGGTTTCTAAGGTCTATTTTAAGTTCTTTGCCATCAGTGAGATGACATTGTTTACAAAGTGTGTCAAATTATCACTGAAGATCTTTTCAGGAATTTCAAATCTAGAAATGAGTTATTTTACGCGTGATTTTGCTACTGAGAGTGCATCTGCTTGTGCACATGGAAATATTTCAGACCATTTGGTAAAAACCTCTGTTGTCACTGAGCAGAATCGTTTCCCTTAACATTAATTTAGTTCAATGAAATCTACAAAATAATGAAATAATGAAATCCAAACAAATATGTTGAAAAAGATACACTGGCTTAGGGAATTATCTTCGTTTTGGTCTTAGATTGCCCTGTGGAATGTATTTTGCACATATTTGACCTGCTAGACAAAACTTTATTCATTTATTTATTCTAAAAAAATGTTTTTAATAATTAGTAAAACCATATGCTGTAAAAACCTGGTTCATTATTGCTTCCATCCCTCCTGTTGAGACATGACATGGTCCGTGGCTCAATACTGCAGCATATTTAAACAAATTCTTTGGCAGTATGGTTTTCCTTCCGGTCATTCATACGAGTCTATTGTAGATGGCAATTGAATAACATCTAATAATGCTAAAATATTTGTAGTTTATACATTTAGCTGTGGATGTCAACATACCTGTTTTCCCAATGCTGTGTTAACACATGTACAGTTGAGAAGGCATACTGACTGTCAGTGTAAACGTTAACAACCTTTTTGTTATTTAATTTACAAGCTTCAGTTAAAGCTACCAATTCGACTGCTTGAACAGAGTAATTTTTTGGTAGTGGTTGTTTTAAGAAAACTTCAGTTTCTGTTACTACTGCAAATCCTGTAGCATTTGTGCCATCAGGGTTTTTTTCCTTGATCTGTTGAATAAATATAGTTATTTCTGCATTTTCATAACGTATATCAGTTAAGTCTGGCCTGGGTAAAACACTGATGGTTATTTCTGGCTTTCCATCTGTGGGGTAGGTAGCAGTGTGGATGGATTAAGTGTAGCACATCTCTCGACAACAAGGTGTGGCTGTGAAAGAAGAACTGTTATGTAGGAGAGATGTCTGGTAAAGATATTTTGTTAAGTAACCATATCACAGCCACTGCATGAGGTACCTTAAGTGTTAATGGGTGAAATAACACCATTATTGTTGATGCCTGCACTGCCAATGGCTTCTGGCCATTGATTCAAAAGTACGATCTCGTCCCTTTTTCCCCCTTTCAGTGGACACTGGCCCCTAATTACCGCAATTCAGCAGGGGGTCTTTCATTAGGAGTACTGGACTCCCCCGTGCACGGTTTCAGCTCCGACCCTGGACAGCGGAAAAAACGTTGAGATCTGGTTTGAGGACCCAATTGTTGAGAAAAGTCTCTCAATGAGACTCAGAGTTGCTGGAGTCAGTTAATGCAAAGGTTTAATCTTGCAGCAAGTTCAAGAATGTGTGTGTGTATGGGTGTATGTGTGCGAACGTGTGTGAGTTTGTGTGTGTGAGAGTTTAAAGAACCTGTAATCCACAGGCAGGCCTTAACTAGTATGGCACGGGTCCAGCCTGTCTCATCTTTTTTGGAAGGTCCAGCGCTCGGCCGTAACCCTTCTGTCTGTTTGGACTCTCACATACATTCGGTTAATCATAGAAAAACGAGAACAAAACTTTTTAGCCCCTTAAATTCATAAAACAGACATGGTGCAGTTATTTCCATTCTAGAAAATAAGAGTAATCACCACCATTCCTATAAATTCTGGATATTCTAACAATCTGAATCTTTTTTAAATGTTCGATGAAGCCCTTTGCTGTTCTGTTTAGAGACTCAGCTGATCATAAACCAAGTTTTGCTCTTGAACCAAGCTTCTAAACTCTTCACCTTTTTCATTTCTCAGTTAGTATTCACTTTAAAACTGATTAAAAGAAAAATTAAATGAATGCCTATCAACAAATGTGGGATCTAAACTCTAGTGCTTCCTCTAAAATAATTTCCTTTCTCAATTCAGAAATGTGTGTGTGTAAGTCACAACACCCGTGACACCAAAACGGCTTTCTTTTCTCTCTTTTCTCTACACTCTGCACTGTGAGCACACACAACAAATCAGAAAGGCTTTTTTCTCTCTTTTCTACATTATGGACTGTGGGGACACAAAACCGCTCTCTCTTTTTTTTTTTTGATTGTGTGCCAGGGCGTTGTCTCACGTATTAGATTATGCTTAAGATACGAATGAGTTTATCAGTCACATCAGAATCCATACATACTGATCCTCCCGTAATAAAATGGTCGGATCTTATCAAACACACTTTGTTTCTTGTGACAAGTCAGCGAAACAGCGTATACACGTCAAGACACTGAATCAAGTTTGCCACAAGAACTCATAAGTTTGGCAGTATTGCTCTGCCGTCAGCAATCATACACCCATTTTATTTTCATGAGACATGTGCAGGCACCTGTTCATCTACTGTTCTATCACTATGAATTAGTTTATCTATTATCAATAAGGATACTTCTACAACTACTATCAAAGTATGTCCGGACTTCTTATGTTGTCAGTTGCTATATATGAATAAGTGGGTTGCTACTGAAAAGCATTAAGCATGTCACACAGCCCAAACATATAACATTTCAGGACACACCACACAGTTAACAACCACAGTGAAGCGTGTCAAAGCCCAAACATGTAACATTCAACAGGACACTTACACAACACATTCAAATCAAACAGTCAGACAACATACAAGAACCTATACCCCAGCCGGCATTGCTCCCTGCCTATTTTCCTACAACTCACTATGTGTGCGCACACCTTTATTCACAAACTCTTCAACTTATACTCTTTTACCGAAGCTGCTACAGCTCGATTGGCCAAATACCCTTAGATCCTATTTCGGTGAATTTGACATCTGCCTTGCATGTAACAGATTAGCGGTTTAGCAGTTTTAATTTAGTTTGAGTGAAGGAATTCATTTTATAGCAAAATCCGAAATCGTGAAGAACTCATGGAAGTAAGCTTATTCTCGGATTCCTGAATCTTTAGATTTGTTCTTTCTTTTACTGCAAAGTACAACGTTGAGCAGCACTAATGAGTTGTTTCTATTTTTGGCAGCCTTTACCTTTGCGGATGAAGCCCTTTCTGTCTGTGCAAAAGAAATCTTATTACTGTGCAGAGTGACTTCTCTGAGTAGAGTCGCCTTACTTGTTGCGACTGTGCCAATGTTCGAAGCTGGAGTGCAAAGTTGTTGCTTGAATGGTGCTCGCTGGAGCGTGCGGTAGTGTAAAGTTATACCATTTAAAAGGGCTGAAGAGTGCTCAGTGCAGCGGGTAGGCCGAGGTGCAAAGTGACACTATGGCCATAAAAAGAACACCGCTACAAGTGCGCATTGTGCCAGGAAGGGCCCTCGGACGTGAACCAGTGGACAGTTATCGCTTCTCGGCCTTTTGGCTAAGATCAAGTGTAGTATCTGTTCTTATCAGTTTAATGTCTGATGTGTCCTCTATGCGAGGACTACATATTAAATGGATTTGTATCAATAGGAGTTGAAAAAGGAGCTTGCTCCGTTCACTCCAAGCATCGACCCGGTACTGTAGTGCCCCTGGGAACGGTGCGCTCTCCTCTGCTCTTGTGAAAAAGCAAACAGCGGTGCAGGATGGAAGTTTCAGGGAGCCTAAGATGAAACTTTCTTTTAGTCTGCTGAGAAAAGAGAGTGAATGCGAAGTAGACTTTAACACGGCTCTGGGAGCAAGCCGAGTGCGGGCTAACCAGGAGAATTGCTTGAAAGAAATGCGACACCGAATGAGCGGTCAGAACAAAGCCTCAATACGGTGTTCCTGTGGTGTTTTTATAAAATGCGGTGAAAAAAAAGGTGTGAATGCCACATAGAAAACTAAAAGGTGGAGCGGAAGTGTTCGGCTGCAAGAAGGTGTGAATGTCCGACTATATTTGGTGAAAAGCAGGTGAAGCAAGGTCTGAATGCCCAACCTTACATCATCAAAAGCGAGATCAGAGGTTTTTGGCTGCAAGAAGGCCATAGTTTGCCAAAAGTGGGTAAGGTGCGAATGACCGACTAAATATCAACAAAAGTGGGGGCGGAGGTCTTCGGATGCAAGTGGGTGTGAATATCCCACCATAGAAGTATGGTGGAGAGGAAGCTGTGAATGGCCGACCATAGTTTGCAAAAAGCGGGTGAGAAAAGGTGCGAATGTCCAACCATACATGATCAAAACAGGGAGCGGAGGTGTTTGGCTGCGACAAGGTGTGAATGTCCACCCATAATTAATGAAAAGCGGGCAACAAGTAGGTTCGAATGCCCAACCATACATCATCAAAAGCAGGAGTGGATGTGTTCGGCTACAAGAAGGTTTGAATGTCCGAGCATAGTTTGTAAAAAGCTGGTAAGAAAAGGTTCGAATGCCTGAACATACATCATCAAAAGCAGGACTGGATGTGTTCGGCTACAAGAAGGTTTGAATGTCCGACCATAGTTGGTAAAAAGTGGGTATGAAAAGGTTCGAATGCCCAAGTTCGGCTGAAAAAAACTGTGTTCGGCTGCAAAAAGGTGTGAATGTTTGACTAAAGTTTGTAAGACAAGGTTCGAATGCCTGACAATGTATGATCAAAAGCGGGAGCGGAGGTGTTCAGCTGCAAGAAGGTCTAAATGTCCATCATTAATTGCTAGAAAACATGAAAGAAAATTTTCGAAAATCAATCTGCACATGATCATAAGTGGGAGAGGAGGTGTTCAGCTGCAAGAAGGTGTGAATGTCCTACCATAATTGCTGAAAAATGTGTTAGAAACGGTAAGAATGCCGGACCATACATCATCAAAAGCTAGAGAGGTGGTGTTCGGCTGCAAGTAGGTGTGAATGTCTGACTAAAGTTCAAATATATTAACAAAAGCGGGAGGAGAGGTCTTCGGATGAGTGGTTGAGAATTTCCAACCATAATCTATAAAAAGCGGTGAAAAAAAAGGTGTGATAGAAACCTAAAAGGTGGAGCGGAAGTGTTCGGCTGCAAGAAGGTGTGAATGTCCGTCTATAGTTGGTGAAAAGCAGGAAAAGCAAGGTCTGAATGCCCAATCTTACATCATCAAAAGCGAGATCAGAGGTGTTTGGCGGCAAGAAAACGGGTAAGGTGTGAACGACCGACTAAATATCAACAAAAGTGGGGGCGGAGGTCTTCGGATGCAAGTGGGTGTGAATATCCCACCATACAAGTATGGTGGAGAGGAAGCTGTGAATGTCCGACCATGGTTTGTAAAACGCGGGTAAGACAAGGTGCGAATGTCCGACAATGTATGATCAAAAGAGGGAGCGGAGGTGTTCGGCTGCAAGGTCTGAATTTCCAACCATAATTTGTAAACACCGTTGAAGAAAAGCCTCGAAAGCCCGACTATACACCATCAAAAGCGGGAGCAGAGGTGTTCAGCTGCAAGAAGGTCTGAATGTCCACCAATAATTACTGAAAAATGGGTAAGAAGAGGTGTGAATGCCCAACTATACATCATCAAAAGCAGAAGTGGATGTGTTCGGCCACAAGAAGGTTTGAATGTCCAACCAGAGTTTGTAAAAGGCGGGTAAGAAAAGGTTTGAATGCCCGAACATACACAATCAAAAGAGGGAGCGGAGGTGTTTCGCTGCAAGAAGGTGTGAATGTCCGAGCATAGTTTGTAAAAAGCGGGTAAGAAAAGGTTCGAATGCCCGAACATACACCATCAAAAGAGGGAGCGGAGGTGTTCCGCTGTAAGAAGGTGTGAATGTCCAACCATAGTTGGTAAAAAGCGGGTAAGAAAAGGTTAAAATACCCGACTCTACACAATCAATAGCGGGAGCGGAGTTGTTCGGCTAAAAGAAGGTGTGAAAGTCCGACCATGGTTTGTAAAAAGCGGGTAAGAAAAGGTTCGAATGCAAAAATATACACCATCAAAAGCGGAAGCCGAGGTGTTCGGCTGCAAGTAGGTCTGAATGTCCACCCATAATTAATGAAAAGCGGGCAACAAGTAGGTTCGAATGCCCAACCATACATCAACAAAAGCAGGAGTGGATGTGTTTGGCTACAAGAAGGTTTGAATGTCCGAGCATAGTTTGTAAAAAGCGGGTAAGAAAAGGTGCGAATGCCCGACAATGTATGATCAAAAGAGGGAGTGGAGGTTTTCGGCTACAAGAAGGTTTGAATGTCCAACCATAGTTTGTAAAAAGCGGGTAAGAAAAGGTTCGAATGCCCGAATATATACCATCATAAGCGGAAGCGGAGGTGTTCGGCTGCAAGAAGGTGTGAACGTCCGACCAAAGTTTGTAAAAAGCAGTTAAGAAAAGGTTCGAATATCCAACCAAACATAATCAAAAGTGGGAGCAGAGCTGTTCGACTGCAAGTAGGTGTGAATTTCCACCCATAATTCCTGAAAAATGGGTAAGAAAAGGTGCGAATGCCCAACCATACATCATCAAAAGAAGAAGTGGATGTGTTCTGCTACAAGAAGGTTTGAATGTCCGACCATAGCTTGTAAAAAGTGGGTAAGAAAAAGTTCGAATGCTCGAACATACACCATCAAAATTGGGAGCGGAGGTGTTCCGCTGTAAGACGGTGTGAATGTCTGACCATAATTGGTAAAAAGCGGGTAAGAAAAGGTTAAAATACCCGACTGTACACAATCAATAGCGGGAGCGGAGTTGTTCGGCTACAAGAAGGTGTGAAAGTCCGACCATGGTTTGTAAAACGCGGGTAAGACAAGGTGCGAATGCCCGACAATGTATGATCAAAAGAGGGAGCGGAGGTGTTCGGCTGCAAGGTCTGAATTTCCAACCATAATTTGTAAACACCGTTGAAGAAAAGCCTCGAAAGCCCGACTATACACCATCAAAAGCGGGAGCAGAGGTGTTCAGCTGCAAGAAGGTCTGAATGTCCACCAATAATTACTGAGAAATGGGTAAGAAAAGGTGTGAATGCCTAACTATACATCATCACAAGCAGAAGTGGATGTGTGCGGCCACAAGAAGGTTTGAATGTCCGACCATAGTTTGTAAAAGGCGGGTAAGAAAAGGTTTAAATGCCCGAACATACACAATCAAAAGAGGGAGCGGAGGTGTTTCGCTGCAAGAAGGTGTGAATGTCCGAGCATAGTTTGTAAAAAGTGGGTAAGAAAAGGTTCGAATGCCAGAATATATACCATCAAAAGCGGAAACGGAGGTGTTCGGCTGCAAGAAGGTGTGAACGTCCGACCAAAGTTTGTAAAAAGCAGTTAAGAAAAGGTTCGAATATCCAACCAAACATAATCAAAAGTGGGAGCAGAGCTGTTCGACTGCAAGTAGGTGTGAATGTCCACCCATAATTCCTGAAAAATGGGTAAGAAAAGGTGCGAATGCCCAACCATACATCATCAAAAGAAGAAGTGGATGTGTTCTGCTACAAGAAGGTTTGAAGGTCCGACCATAGTTTGTAAAAAGTGGGTAAGACAAAGTTTGAATGCCCGAACATACACCATCAAAAGAGGGAGCGGAGGTGTTCCGCTGTAAGACGGTGTGAAAGTCCGATCATAATTGGTAAAAAGCGGGTAAGAAAAGGTTAAAATACCCGACTCTACACAATCAATAGCGGGAGCGGAGTTGTTCGGCTACAAGAAGGTGTGAAAGTCCGACCATGGTTTGTAAAACGCGGGTAAGACAAGGTGCGAATGCCCGACAATGTATGATCAAAAGAGGGAGCGGAGGTGTTCGGCTGCAAGGTCTGAATTTCCAACCAATAATTACTGAAAAATGGGTAATAAAAGGTGTGAATGCCCAACTATACATCATAAAAAGCAGAAGTGGATGTGTTCGGCCACAAGAAGGTTTGAATGTCCGACCATAGTTTGTAAAAAGCGGGTAAGAAAAGGTTCGAATGCCCGAACATACACAATCAAAAGAGGGAGCGGAGGGGTTTCGCTGCAAGAAGGTGTGAATGTCCGAGCATAGTTTGTAAAAAGTGGGTAAGAAAAGGTTCGAATGCCAAAATATACACCATCAAAAACGGAAGCCGAGGTGTTCGGCTGCAAGTAGGTGTGAATGTCAGATCATAATTTGCAAAAAGCTGATGAGAAAGGTGTGAATGACCGACAATAATTACTGAAAAATGTGTTAGAAAAGGTAAGAATGCCGGACTATTCATCATCAAAAGCAGAGAAGAGGTGTTCGGATGCAAGAAGCTGTGAATGTCCAGCCATAATTACTCAAAAACGGGTAAGAAAAGGTAGTATTGCCAGACCATAAATGATCAAAACAGGGAGCGGAGGTGTTCCGCTGTAAGAAGGTGTGAATGTCCGACCATAATTGGTAAAAAGCGGGTAAGAAAAGGTTAAAAGACCCGACTGTACACAATCAATAGCGGGAGCGGAGTTGTTTGGCTACTAAAAGGTGTGAAAGTCCGACCATACATCCTCAAAAGCAGAACTGGATGTGTTCGGCTACAAGAAGGTTTGAATGTCCGACCATAGTTTGTAAAAAGCGGGTAAGAAAAGGTTCGAATGCCCAAACATACACCATCAAAAGAGGGAGTGGAGGTGTTCCGCCATAAGAAGGTGTGAATGTCCGACCGTAGTTGGTAAAAAGTTGGTAAGAAAAGGTTAAAATACCCGACTGCACACAATCAATAGCGGGAGCGAATGTGTTCGGCTACAAGAAGGTGTGAAAGTCCGACCATGTTTTGTAAAAAGCGGGTAAGAAAAGGTGCGAATGCCCGACAATGTATGATCAAAAGAGGGAGCGGAGGTTTTCGGCTAAAAGAAGGTCTGAATGTCCAACCATAATTTGTAAAAACCGGGGAAGAAAAGGTTTGAAAGCCCGACTATACACCATCAAAAGCGGGAGCAGAGGGGTTCAGCTGCAAGAAGGTCTGAATGTCCAACAATAATTGCTAGAAAACATGAAAGAAAATTTTCGAATATCAAACCGCACATGATCATAAGTGGGAGCGGAGGTGTTTAGCTGCAAGAAGGTGTGAATGTCCACCCATAATTCCTCAAAAATGGATAAAAAAAAAAGGTGCGAATGCCCAACCATACATCATCAAAAGCAGGTGTGAATGTCAGATCATAATTTGCAAAAACCTGATGAGAAATGGTGAGAATGCCCGACTATACACCATCAAATGCGGGAGCGGAGGTGTTCGGCTGTGAGTAGGTGTGAATGTCCGACCATACTTGCTGAAAAATATGACAAAGCAGTTTTCACTTGGTTTGAGTGAAGGATTTCATTTTATATCAAAATCCGAAATTGTGTAGAACTCGTGGAAATAAGTTTATTCTCGGATTCCTAAAGGTTTAGTGTTGTTCTTTGGTATACTGCAAAGTAATACTTTTTATTTTGTTGAAACCGATTCAGACATGGATAAATATCAAGGACAAAGCAGTTTTAACTTGGTTTGAGTGAAGGAATTCATTTTATATCAAAATCCGAAATTGTGTAGAACTCGTGGAAATAAGTTTATTCTCGGATTCCTAAAGGTTTAGTGTTGTTCTTTAGTATACTGCAAAGTAATACTTTCTATTTTGTTGAAACCGATTAAGTTAAAACTGCTTTGTCCTTCATATTTATCCATGTCATAATAGCTTTAAACAAAAAAGAACGTTGTACTTTGCAGGATAGGAAAGAACAACTCTAAACCTTTTCAGGAATCCGAGAATAAGCTTCTTATCACCAGTTCTACACAATTTCGGATTTTGATATAAAATGAATTCCTTCACTCAAACCAAGTTAAAACTGCTTTGTCCTTCATATTTATCCATGTCTGAATAGGTTTCAACAAAAAAGAAAGTATTAATTTGCAGTATACCAAAGAACAACACTAAACCTTTAGGAATCCGAGAATAAGCTTCTTATCACCAGTTCTACACAATTTCGGATTTTGATATAAAATGAATTCCTTCACTCAAACCAAGTTAAAACTGCTTTGTCCTTCATATTTATCCATGTCTGAATAGGTTTCAACAAAAAAGAAAGTATTAATTTGCAGTATACCAAAGAACAACACTAAACCTTTAGGAATCCGAGAATAAGCTTCTTATCACCAGTTCTACACAATTTCGGATTTTGATATAAAATGAATTCCTTCACTCAAACCAAGTTAAAACTGCTTTGTCCTTAATATTTATCCATGTCTGAATAGGTTTCAACAAAAAAGAAAGTATTACTTTGCAGTATACCAAAGAACAACACTAAACCTTTAGGAATCCGAGAATAAGCTTCTTATCGCCAGTTCTACACAATTTCGGATTTTGACATAAAATGAATTCCTTCACTCAAACCAAGTTAAAACTGCTTTGTCCTTAATATTTATCTGTGTCTGAATAGGTTTCAACAAAAAAGAAAGTATTACTTTACAGTATACCAAAGAACAACACTAAACCTTTAGGAATCCGAGAATAAGCTTCTTATCACCAGTTCTACACAATTTCGGATTTTGATATAAAATGAATTCCTTCACTCAAACCAAGTTAAAACTGCTTTGTCCTTCATATTTATCCATGTCTGAATGGGTTTCAACAAAATAGAAAGTATTACTTTGCAGTATACCAAAGAACAACACTAAACCTTTAGGAATCCGAGAATAAACTTATTTCCACGAGTTCTACACAATTTCGGATTTTGATATAAAATGAATTCCTTCACTCAAACCAAGTGAAAACTGCTTTGTCATATTTTTCAGCAAGTATGGTCGGACATTCACACCTACTCACAGCCGAACACCTCCGCTCCCGCATTTGATGGTGTATAGTCGGGCATTCTCACCATTTCTCATCAGGTTTTTGCAAATTATGATGACATTCACACCTGCTTTTGATGTTGTATGGTTGGGCATTCGCACCTTTTTTTACCCATTTTTCAGGAATTATGGATGGACATTCACACCATCTTACAGCTGAACACCTCCTCTCCCGCATATGATCATGTGCGGTTTGATATTCGAAAAATTTTCTTTCATGTTTTCTAGCAATTATTGATGGACATTGAGACCTTCTTGCAGCTGAACACCTCTGCTCCCGCTTTTGATGGTGTATAGTTGGGCTTTCGAGCCTTTTCTTCCCCGGTTTTTACAAATTATGGTTGGACATTCAGACCTTCTTGCAGCCGAAAACCTCCGCTCCCTCTTTTGATCATACATTGTCGGGCATTCGCACCTTTTCTTACCCGCTTTTTACAAAACATGGTCGGACTTTCACACCTTCTTGTAGCCGAACACATCCCTTCCCGCTATTGATTGTGTACAGTCGGGTATTTTAACCTTTTCTTACCCGCTTTTTACCAATTATGGTGGGACATTCACACCTTCTTACAGCGGAACACCTCCGCTCCCTGTTTTGATCATTTATGGTCTGGCAATACTACCTTTTCTTACCCGTTTTTGAGTTATTATGGCTGGACATTCACAGCTTCTTGCAGCCGAACACCTCTTCTCCGGCTTTTGATGATGAATGGTCCGGCATTCTTACCTTTTCTAACACATTTTTCAGCAATTATTGTCGGTCATTCACACCTTTCTCATCAGCTTTTTACAAATTATGATCTGACATTCACACCTACTTGCAGCCGAACACCTCGGCTTCCGCTTTTGATGGTGTATATTTTGGCATTCGAACCTTTTCTTACCCGCTTTTTACAAACCATGGTCGGACTTTCATACCTTCTTTTAGCCGAACAACTCCGCTCCCGCTATTGATTGTGTAGAGTTGGGTATTTTAGCCTTTTCTTACCCGCTTTTTACCAACTATGGTCGGACATTCACACCTTCTTACAGCGGAACACCTCCGCTCCCTCTTTTGATGGTGTATGTTCTGGCATTCGAACCTTTTCTTACCCACTTTTTACAAACTATGCTCGGACATTCACACCTTCTTGCAGTGAAACACCTCCGCTCCCTCTTTTGATTGTGTATGTTCGGGCATTCGAACCTTTTCTTACCCGCCTTTTACAAACTATGGTCGGACATTTAAACCTTCTTGTGGCCGAACACATCCACTTCTGCTTGTGATGATGTATAGTTGGGCATTCACACCTTTTCTTACCCATTTTTCAGTAATTATTGGTGGACATTCAGACCTTCTTGCAGCTGAACACCTCCGCTCCCGCTTTTGATGGTGTATAGTCGGGCTTTCGAGCCTTTTCTTCAACGGTGTTTACAAATTATGGTTGGAAATTCAGACCTTGCAGCCGAACAACTCCGCTCCCTCTTTTGATCATACATTGTCGGGCATTCGCACCTTGTCTTACCCGCTTTTTACAAACCATGGTCGGACTTTCACACCTTCTTGTAGCCGAACAACTCCGCTCCCGCTATTGATTGTGTACAGTCCGGTTTTTTAACCTTTTCTTACCCGCTTTTTACCAACTATGGTCGGACATTCGCAGCATCTTACAGCGGAACACCTCCGCTCCCTCTTTTGATGGTGTATGTTCGGGCAATCGAACTTTTTCTTACACGCTTTTTACAAACTATGGTTGGACATTCAAACCTTCTTGTAGCAGAACACATCCACTTCTTCTTTTGATGATGTATGGTTGGGCATTCGCACCTTTTCTTACCCATTTTTCAGGAATTATGGGTGGATATTCACACCTACTTGCAGTCGAACAGCTCTGCTCCCACTTTTGATTATGTTTGGTTGGATATTCGAACCTTTTCTTAACTGCTTTTTACAAACTTTGGTCGGACGTTCACACCTTCTTGCAGCCGAACACCTCCGCTTCCGCTTTTGATGGTATATATTCGGGCATTCGAACCTTTTCTTACCCACTTTTTACCAACTATGGTCGGACATTCACACCGTCTTTCAAGTGTAACACCTCCGCTCCCTCTTTTGATGGTGTATGTTCGGGCATTCGCACCTTTTCTTACCCGCTTTTTACAAACTATGGTCGTACATTCAAACCTTCTTGTAGCCGAAAACCTCCGTTCCCGCTTTTGATGGTGTATAGTCGGGCTTCCGAGCCTTTTCTTCCCCGGTTTTTACAAATTATGGTTGGACATTTAGACCTTCTTGCAGCCGAAAACCTCCGTTCCCTCTTTTGATCATACATTGTCGGGCATTCGCACCTTTTCTTACCCGCTTTTTACAAACCATGGTCGGACTTTCACACCTTCTTGCAGCCGAACACCTCCGCTTCCGCTTTTGATGGTATATATTCGGGCATTCGAACCTTTTCTTACCCACTTTTTACCAACTATGGTCGGACATTCACACCGTCTTTCAAGTGTAACACCTCCGCTCCCTCTTTTGATGGTGTATGTTCGGGCATTCGCACCTTTTCTTACCCGCTTTTTACAAACTATGCTCGGACATTCAAACCTTCTTGTAGCCAAACACATCCACTCCTGCTTTTGTTGATGTATGGTTGGGCATTCGAACCTACTTGTTGCCCGCTTTTCATTAATTATGGGTGGACATTCACACCTTGTCACAGCCAAACACCTCCGCTCCCTGTTTTGATCATGTATGGTTGGACATTCGCACCTTTTCTCACCCGCTTTTTGCAAACTATGGTCGGCCATTCACAGCTTCCTCTCCACCATACTTGTATGGTGGGATATTCACACCCACTTGCATCCGAAGATCTCCGCCCCCACTTTTGTTGATATTTAGTCGGTCATTCACACCTTACCCGTTTTCTTGCCGCCAAACACCTCTGATCTCGCTTTTGATGATGTAAGATTGGGCATTCAGACCTTGCTTTTCCTGCTTTTCACCAACTATAGATGGACATTCACACCTTCTTGCAGCCGAACACTTCCGCTCCACCTTTTAGGTTTCTATCACACCTTTTTTTTCACCGCATTTTATAGATTATGGTTGGAAATTCTCAACCACTCATCCAAAGACCTCTCCTCCCGCTTTTGTTAATATATTTGAACTTTAGTCAGACATTCACACCTACTTGTAGCCGAACACCACCTCTCTAGCTTTTGATGAGGTATGGTCCGGGATTCTTACCGTTTCTAACACATTTTTCAGCAATTATGGTAGGATATTCACACCTTCTTGCAGCTGAACACCTCCTCTCCCACTTATGATCATGTGCGGATTGATTTTCGAAAATTTTCTTTCATGTTTTCTAGCAATTAATTATGGACATTTAGACCTTCTTGCAGCTGAACACCTCCGCTCCCGCTTTTGATCATACATTGTCAGGCATTCGCACCTTGTCTTACCCGCTTTTTACAAACTTTAGTCGAACATTCACACCTTTTTGCAGCCGAACACAGTTTTTTGCAGCCGAATTTGGGCATTCGCACCTTTTCATACCCACTTTTTACCAACTATGGTCGGACATTCACACCGTCTTACAGCGGAACACCTCCGCTCCCTCTTTTGATGGTGTATGTTCGGGCATTCGAACCTTTTCTTACCCGCTTTTTACAAACTATGCTCGGACATTCAAACCTTCTTGTAGCCGAACACATCCACTCCTGCTTTTGATGATGTATGGTATGGCATTCGAACCTACTTGTTGCCCGCTTTTCATTAATTATGGGTGGACATTCACACCTTGTCGCAGCCAAACACCCTGTTTCGATCATGTATGGTGGGACATTCGCACCTTTTCTCACCCGCTTTTTGCAAACTATGGTCGGCCATTCACAGCTTCCTCTCCACCATACTTGTATGGTGGGATATTCACACCCACTTGCATCCGAAGACCTCCGCCCCCACTTTTGTTGATATTTAGTCGGTCATTCGCACCTCACCCGCTTTTGGCAAACTATGGCCTTCTTGCAGCCAAAAACCTCTGATCTCGCTTTTGATGATGTAAGGTTGGGCATTCAGACCTTGCTTCACCTGCTTTTCACTAAATATAGTCGGACATTCACACCTTCTTGCAGCCGAACACTTCCGCTCCACCTTTTAGTTTTCTATGGGGCATTCACACCTTTATTTTCACCGCATTTTATAAAAACACCACAGGAACACCGTATTGAGGCTTTGTTCTGACCGCTCATTCGGTGTCGCGTTTTTTTCAAGCATTTCTCCTGGTTAGCCCGCACTCGGCTCGCTCCCAGAGCCGTGTTAAAGTCTACTTCGCATTCACTCTCTTTTCTCAGCAGACTAAAAGAAACTTCCATCCTGCACCGCTGTTAGCTTTTTCACAACAGCAGAGGAGAGCGCACCGTTCCCAGCGGCACTGCAGTACCGGGTCGATGCTTGGAGTGAACGGAGCAAGCTCCTTTTTCAACTCCTATTGATAAAAATCCATTTAATATGTAGTCCTTGCATAGACATATCACATATTAAACTGATAAGTACAGATGGATTATGTGCAATTAGTAAAGAGAGTAGAGGACGATCTCTCTCGTTGGAAGTCCTTACCTATATCACTTATGGGGAGAGTTACAACCATTAAAATGATGATACTACCAAAAGTTAACTATTTGTTCTCAATGATCCCCATAAAACTATCTGCTACTTGGTTTAAGTCACTAGATTCATGCATCTCCAAATTTCTGTGGAAAAACAAACCACCACGTATTAGTTTAAAAACCCTACAGAAGACCAAGGACAGTGGTGGATTAGATTTACCTCATTTTCAGCACTATTCCTTAGCCAATAGGTTACAATATATATCAAAATGGTTTAAACCTTGTTGTTGTCACAGTTCCCAGAGACGTTGTAATCGTTGAGGATTCTATATTCACCCCCTCATTAGAGGCACGTGTTGCAGATTGATGACACTGAATCTTCTTCTCTGTTCATTGCTGGCATCATTCCCAGCATCGTAAGTGTTCGTGGCATTGTTAGCCTCTTCTTCTGGATCTTGATATCGAGCATCCTTTTGTATTTCTGGTTTGTAAGTCCTCTCTCTTCGTTCACCGGAGTCTTCGTCTCTTTGTCCTTGAGTTTGGTGATTTTTTCTTCTTTTGATGCCTTGACAGTGTGACAGGTGATACCACATGGGAGATCCTTTAACTTGAACTGCTGTCCCTGTGCTGCGAAATGGCTGTGCTGCTCAAATGGTCTCTCCTTCATCATATACACAGTTATTTATACATCACCTTCCACCATGAAGCGTTGTCCCTTTTTGTTTCTCTCTTTGTTCTTAAAATGCTGTTATAAATGTCTAAACCAATCCATTAAACTAGATCATTTTGGCAGTAAAGCGATCTACAATGTGCTTGGTCGCAAAGCTGCTCATCTGTGGTAAACAGCTCTCCAGAAAGGCATTCTTCAATTGATTTCACTCATTTTATGTAATAATTTTGTGATTTCCTACAAAACTACACTTCTTCTCCCATCTGTCTGAGTATTTAATATTGTCTGGGTCCCGTTAAAACATGTATTTTTCCCATCTAATTCCTTGTTTGCTTTAAAACAAGTATTCCCCATTTTCTATCCCTTCAGTAGCCAACCAGTTTGTATGGAGTACACTGGAGCAACTTGACTGATCAGTAAAACACTGCTTTTGTTGTCACCGCAAGGCTTCCCCCGTCGGTTGTTTCACTGAGACACTACTGAGTAACTACAACTCAACACAGTTTATACACATAACATTCATATACATACTAACAAACAAACAAACAATAATTTACAATAATTTGAACGTACACCCAGGTAAATATTCCTGTAGTCTTCTCATACCGACTATGGACCCATTCATTGTTTAACTTCACTGTTTTGCAAATCCTAATTGGATATTACACATTGACATTGAACTTTACTGGATACGCAGGTCTTCATTGCATTCAGCAGCCTATATGTGAGCATTTATGTGTAAGCTGTTCTTCTTTGCATTTATCAGCAGCAAGCAATTCTTCACTGCACATGCATATGTAAATAGTAAAACAATTCCAATGTGTTAGCGAAACCTTCTATATCACAGTGGTTTCTAAGGTCTATTTTAAGTTCTTTGCCATCAGTGAGATGACATTGTTTACAAAGTGTGTCAAATTATCACTGAAGATCTTTTCAGGAATTTCAAATCTAGAAATGAGTTATTTTACGCGTGATTTTGCTACTGAGAGTGCATCTGCTTGTGCACATGGAAATATTTCAGACCATTTAGTAAAAACCTCTGTTGTCACTGAGCAGAATCGTTTCCCTTAACATTAATTTAGTTAAATGAAATCTACAAAATAATGAAATAATGAAATCCAAACAAATATGTTGAAAAAGATACACTGGCTTAGGGAATTATCTTCGTTTTGGTCTTAGATTGCCCTGTGGAATGTATTTTGCACATATTTGACCTGCTAGACAAAACTTTATTCATTTATTTATTCTAAAAAAATGTTTTTAATAATTAGTAAAACCATATGCTGTAAAAACCTGGTTCATTATTGCTTCCATCCCTCCTGTTGAGACATGACATGGTCCGTGGCTCAATACTGCAGCATATTTAAACAAATTCTTTGGCAGTATGGTTTTCCTTCCGGTCATTCATACGAGTCTATTGTAGATGGCAATTGAATAACATCTAATAATGCTAAAATATTTGTAGTTTATACATTTAGCTGTGGATGTCAACATACCTGTTTTTCCAATGCTGTGTTAACACATGCACAGTTGAGAAGGCATACTGACTGTCAGTGTAAACGTTAACAACCTTTTTGTTATTTAATTTACAAGCTTCAGTTAAAGCTACCAATTCGACTGCTTGAACAGAGTAATTTTTTGGTAGCGGTTGTTTTAAGAAAACTTCAGTTTCTGTTACTACTGCAAATCCTGTAGCATTTGTGCCATCAGGGTTTTTTTCCTTGATCTGTTGAATAAATATAGTTATTTCTGCATTTTCATAATGTATATCAGTTAAGTCTGGCCTGGGTAAAACACTGATGGTTATTTCTGACATGCAATCATGAGGCTTTCCATCTGTGGGGTAGGTAGCAGTGTGGATGGATTAAGTGTAGCACATCTCTCGACAACAAGGTGTGGCTGTGAAAGAAGAACTGTTATGTAGGAGAGATGTCTGGTAAAGATATTTTGTTAAGTAACCATATCACAGCCACTGCATGAGGTACCTTAAGTGTTAATGGGTGAAATAACACCATTATTGTTGATGCCTGCACTGCCAATGGCTTCTGGCCATTGATTCAAAAGTACGATCTCGTCCCTTTTTCCCCTTTCAGTGGACACTGGCCCCTAATTACCGCAATTCAGCAGGGGGTCTTTCATTAGGAGTACTGGACTCCCCCGTGCACGGTTTCAGCTCCGACCCTGGACAGCGGAAAAAACTTTGAGATCTGGTTTGAGGACCCAATTGTTGAGAAAAGTCTCTCAATGAGACTCAGAGTTGCTGGAGTCAGTTAATGCAAAGGTTTAATCTTGCAGCAAGTTCAAGAATGTGTGTGTGTATGGGTGTATGTGTGCGAACGTGTGTGAGTTTGTGTGTGTGAGAGTTTAAAGAACCTGTAATCCACAGGCAGGCCTTAACTAGTATGGCACGGGTCCAGCCTGTCTCATCTTTTTTGGAAGGTCCAGCGCTCGGCCGTAACCCTTCTGTCTGTTTGGACTCTCACATACATTCGGTTAATCATAGAAAAACGAGAACAAAACTTTTTAGCCCCTTAAATTCATAAAACAGACATGGTGCAGTTATTTCCATTCTAGAAAATAAGAGTAATCACCACCATTCCTATAAATTCTGGATATTCTAACAATCTGAATCTTTTTTAAATGTTCGATGAAGCCCTTTGCTGTTCTGTTTAGAGACTCAGCTGATCATAAACCAAGTTTTGCTCTTGAACCAAGCTTCTAAACTCTTCACCTTTTTCATTTCTCAGTTAGTATTCACTTTAAAACTGATTAAAAGAAAAATTAAATGAATGCCTATCAACAAATGTGGGATCTAAACTCTAGTGCTTCCTCTAAAATAATTTCCTTTCTCAATTCAGAAATGTGTGTGTGTAAGTCACAACACCCGTGACACCAAAACGGCTTTCTTTTCTCTCTTTTCTCTACACTCTGCACTGTGAGCACACACAACAAATCAGAAAGGCTTTTTTCTCTCTTTTCTACATTATGGACTGTGGGGACACAAAACCGCTCTCTCTTTTTTTTTTTTTGATTGTGTGCCAGGGCGTTGTCTCACGTATTAGATTATGCTTAAGATACGAATGAGTTTATCAGTCACATCAGAATCCATACATACTGATCCTCCCGTAATAAAATGGTCGGATCTTATCAAACACACTTTGTTTCTTGTGACAAGTCAGCGAAACAGCGTATACACGTCAAGACACTGAATCAAGTTTGCCACAAGAACTCATAAGTTTGGCAGTATTGCTCTGCCGTCAGCAATCATACACCCATTTTATTTTCATGAGACATGTGCAGGCACCTGTTCATCTACTGTTCTATCACTATGAATTAGTTTATCTATTATCAATAAGGATACTTCTACAACTACTATCAAAGTATGTCCGGACTTCTTATGTTGTCAGTTGCTATATATGAATAAGTGGGTTGCTACTGAAAAGCATTAAGCATGTCACACAGCCCAAACATATAACATTTCAGGACACACCACACAGTTAACAACCACAGTGAAGCGTGTCAAAGCCCAAACATGTAACATTCAACAGGACACTTACACAACACATTCAAATCAAACAGTCAGACAACATACAAGAACCTATACCCCAGCCGGCATTGCTCCCTGCCTATTTTCCTACAACTCACTATGTGTGCGCACACCTTTATTCACAAACTCTTCAACTTATACTCTTTTACCGAAGCTGCTACAGCTCGATTGGCCAAATACCCTTAGATCCTATTTCGGTGAATTTGACATCTGCCTTGCATGTAACAGATTAGCGGTTTAGCAGTTTTAATTTAGTTTGAGTGAAGGAATTCATTTTATAGCAAAATCCGAAATCGTGAAGAACTCATGGAAGTAAGCTTATTCTCGGATTCCTGAATCTTTAGATTTGCTCTTTCTTTTACTGCAAAGTACAACGTTGAGCAGCACTAATGAGTTGTTTCTATTTTTGGCAGGCTTTACCTTTGCGGATGAAGCCCTTTCTGTCTGTGCAAAAGAAATCTTGTTACTGTGCAGAGTGACTTCTCTGAGTAGAGTCGCCTTACTTGTTGCGACTGTGCCAATGTTCGAAGCTGGAGTGCAAAGTTGTTGCTTGAATGGTGCTCGCTGGAGCGTGTGGTAGTGTAAAGTTATACCATTTAAAAGGGCTGAAGAGTGCTCAGTGCAGCGGGTGGGCCGAGGTGCAAAGTGACACTATGGCCATAAAAAGAACACCGCTACAAGTGCGCATTGTGCCAGGAAGGGCCCTCGGACGTGAACCAGTGGACAGTTATCGCTTCTCGGCCTTTTGGCTAAGATCAAGTGTAGTATCTGTTCTTATCAGTTTAATGTCTGATGTGTCCTCTATGCGAGGACTACATATTAAATGGATTTGTATCAATAGGAGTTGAAAAAGGAGCTTGCTCCGTTCACTCCAAGCATCGACCCGGTACTGTAGTGCCCCTGGGAACGGTGCGCTCTCCTCTGCTCTTGTGAAAAAGCAAACAGCGGTGCAGGATGGAGGTTTCAGGGAGCCCAAGATGAAACTTTCTTTTAGTCTGCTGAGAAAAGAGAGTGAATGCGAAGTAGACTTTAACACGGCTCTGGGAGCGAGCCGAGTGCGGGCTAACCAGGAGAATTGCTTGAAAGAAACGCGACACCGAATGAGCGGTCAGAACAAAGCCTCAATACGGTGTTCCTGTGGTGTTTTTATAAAATGCGGTGAAAAAAAAGGTGTGAATGCCCCATAGAAAACTAAAAGGTGGAGCGGAAGTGTTCGGCTGCAAGAAGGTGTGAATGTCCGACTATATTTGGTGAAAAGCAGGTGAAGCAAGGTCTGAATGCCCAACCTTACATCATCAAAAGCGAGATCAGAGGTTTTTGGCTGCAAGAAGGCCATAGTTTGCCAAAAGTGGGTAAGGTGCGAATGACCGACTAAATATCAACAAAAGTGGGGGCGGAGGTCTTCGGATGCAAGTGGGTGTGAATATCCCACCATAGAACTATGGTGGAGAGGAAGCTGTGAATGGCCGACCATAGTTTGCAAAAAGCGGGTGAGAAAAGGTGCGAATGTCCAACCATACATGATCAAAACAGGGAGCGGAGGTGTTTGGCTGCGACAAGGTGTGAATGTCCACCCATAATTAATGAAAAGCGGGCAACAAGTAGGTTCGAATGCCCAACCATACATCATCAAAAGCAGGAGTGGATGTGTTCGGCTACAAGAAGGTTTGAATGTCCGAGCATAGTTTGTAAAAAGCTGGTAAGAAAAGGTTCGAATGCCTGAACATACATCATCAAAAGCAGGACTGGATGTGTTCGGCTACAAGAAGGTTTGAATGTCCGACCATAGTTGGTAAAAAGTGGGTATGAAAAGGTTCGAATGCCCAAGTTCGGCTGAAAAAAACTGTGTTCGGCTGCAAAAAGGTGTGAATGTTTGACTAAAGTTTGTAAGACAAGGTTCGAATGCCTGACAATGTATGATCAAAAGCGGGAGCGGAGGTGTTCAGCTGCAAGAAGGTCTAAATGTCCATCATTAATTGCTAGAAAACATGAAAGAAAATTTTCGAAAATCAATCTGCACATGATCATAAGTGGGAGAGGAGGTGTTCAGCTGCAAGAAGGTGTGAATGTCCTACCATAATTGCTGAAAAATGTGTTAGAAACGGTAAGAATGCCGGACCATACATCATCAAAAGCTAGAGAGGTGGTGTTCGGCTGCAAGTAGATGTGAATGTCTGACTAAAGTTCAAATATATTAACAAAAGCGGGAGGAGAGGTCTTCGGATGAGTGGTTGAGAATTTCCAACCATAATCTATAAAATGCGGTGAAAAAAAAGATGTGATAGAAACCTAAAAGGTGGAGCGGAAGTGTTCGGCTGCAAGAAGGTGTGAATGTCCGTCTATAGTTGGTGAAAAGCAGGAAAAGCAAGGTCTGAATGCCGAATCTTACATCATCAAAAGCGAGATCAGAGGTGTTTGGCTGCAAGAAAACGGGTAAGGTGTGAACGACCGACTAAATATCAACAAAAGTGGGGGCGGAGGTCTTCGGATGCAAGTGGGTGTGAATATCCCACCATACAAGTATGGTGGAGAGGAAGCTGTGAATGTCCGACCATGGTTTGTAAAACGCGGGTAAGACAAGGTGCGAATGTCCGACAATGTATGATCAAAAGAGGGAGCGGAGGTGTTTGGCTGCAAGGTCTGAATTTCCAACCATAATTTGTAAACACCGTTGAAGAAAAGCCTCGAAAGCCCGACTATACACCATCAAAAGCGGGAGCAGAGGTGTTCAGCTGCAAGAAGGTCTGAATGTCCACCAATAATTACTGAAAAATGGGTAAGAAGAGGTGTGAATGCCCAACTATACATCATCAAAAGCAGAAGTGGATGTGTTCGGCCACAAGAAGGTTTGAATGTCCGACCATAGTTTGTAAAAGGCGGGTAAGAAAAGGTTTGAATGCCCGAACATACACAATCAAAAGAGGGAGCGGAGGTGTTTCGCTGCAAGAAGGTGTGAATGTCCGAGCATAGTTTGTAAAAAGCGGGTAAGAAAAGGTTCGAATGCCCGAACATACACCATCAAAAGAGGGAGCGGAGGTGTTCCGCTGTAAGAAGGTGTGAATGTCCAACCATAGTTGGTAAAAAGCGGGTAAGAAAAGGTTAAAATACCCGACTCTACACAATCAATAGCGGGAGCGGAGTTGTTCGGCTAAAAGAAGGTGTGAAAGTCCGACCATGGTTTGTAAAAAGCGGGTAAGAAAAGGTTCGAATGCAAAAATATACACCATCAAAAGCGGAAGCCGAGGTGTTCGGCTGCAAGTAGGTCTGAATGTCCACCCATAATTAATGAAAAGCGGGCAACAAGTAGGTTCGAATGCCCAACCATACATCAACAAAAGCAGGAGTGGATGTGTTTGGCTACAAGAAGGTTTGAATGTCCGAGCATAGTTTTTAAAAAGCGGGTAAGAAAAGGTGCGAATGCCCGACAATGTATGATCAAAAGAGGGAGTGGAGGTTTTCGGCTACAAGAAGGTTTGAATGTCCAACCATAGTTTGTAAAAAGCGGGTAAGAAAAGGTGCGAATGCCCGAAAATACACCATCAAAAGAGGGAGCGGAGGTGTTCCGCTGTAAGATGGTGCGAATGTCCGACCATAGTTGGTAAAAAGCGGGTAAGAAAAGGTTCGAATGCCCGAATATATACCATCATAAGCGGAAGCGGAGGTGTTCGGCTGCAAGAAGGTGTGAACGTCCGACCAAAGTTTGTAAAAAGCAGTTAAGAAAAGGTTCGAAAATCCAACCAAACATAATCAAAAGTGGGAGCAGAGCTGTTCGACTGCAAGTAGGTGTGAATTTCCACCCATAATTCCTGAAAAATGGGTAAGAAAAGGTGCGAATGCCCAACCATACATCATCAAAAGAAGAAGTGGATGTGTTCTGCTACAAGAAGGTTTGAATGTCCGACCATAGTTTGTAAAAAGTGGGTAAGAAAAAGTTCGAATGCTCGAACATACACCATCAAAATTGGGAGCGGAGGTGTTCCGCTGTAAGACGGTGTGAATGTCCGACCATAATTGGTAAAAAGCGGGTAAGAAAAGGTTAGAATACCCGACTGTACACAATCAATAGCGGGAGCGGAGTTGTTCGGCTACAAGAAGGTGTGAAAGTCCGACCATGGTTTGTAAAACGCGGGTAAGACAAGGTGCGAATGCCCGACAATGTATGATCAAAAGAGGGAGCGGAGGTGTTCGGCTGCAAGGTCTGAATTTCCAACCATAATTTGTAAACACCGTTGAAGAAAAGCCTCGAAAGCCCGACTATACACCATCAAAAGCGGGAGCAGAGGTGTTCAGCTGCAAGAAGGTCTGAATGTCCACCAATAATTACTGAGAAATGGGTAAGAAAAGGTGTGAATGCCCAACTATACATCATCACAAGCAGAGGTGGATGTGTTCGGCCACAAGAAGGTTTGAATGTCCGACCATAGTTTGTAAAAGGCGGGTAAGAAAAGGTTTGAATGCCCGAACATACACAATCAAAAGAGGGAGCGGAGGTGTTTCGCTGCAAGAAGGTGTGAATGTCCGAGCATAGTTTGTAAAAAGTGGGTAAGAAAAGGTTTGAATGCCAGAACATACACCATCAAAAGAGGGAGCGGAGGGTTTCCGCTGTAAGAAGGTGTGAATGTCCGACCATAGTTGGTAAAAAGCGGGTAAGAAAAGGTTAAAATACCCGACTCTACACAATCAATAGCGGGAGCGGAGTTGTTCGGCTAAAAGAAAGTGTGAAAGTCCGACCATGGTTTGTAAAAAGCGGGTAAGAAAAGGTTCGAATGCAAAAATACACACCATCAAAAGCGGAAGCCGAGGTGTTCGGCTGCAAGTAGGTGTGAATGTCCACCCATAATTAATGAAAAGCGGGCAACAAGTAGGTTCGAATGCCCAACCATACATCAACAAAAGCAGGAGTGGATGTGTTTGGCTACAAGAAGGTTTAAATGTCCGAGCATAGTTTGTAAAAAGCGGGTAAGAAAAGGTGCGAATGCCCGACAATGTATGATCAAAAGAGGGAGTGGAGGTTTTCGGCTACAAGAAGGTTTGAATGTCCAACCATAGTTTGTAAAAAGCGGGTAAGAAAAGGTGCGTATGCCCGAAAATACACCATCAAAAGAGGGAGCGGAGGTGTTCCGCTGTAAGATGGTGCGAATGTCCGACCATAGTTGGTAAAAAGCGGGTAAGAAAAGGTTCGAATGCCCGAATATATACCATCAAAAGCGGAAACGGAGGTGTTCGGCTGCAAGAAGGTGTGATCGTCCGACCAAAGTTTGTAAAAAGCAGTTAAGAAAAGGTTCGAATATCCAACCAAACATAATCAAAAGTGGGAGCAGAGCTGTTCGACTGCAAGTAGGTGTGAATGTCCACCCATAATTCCTGAAAAATGGGTAAGAAAAGGTGCGAATGCCCAACCATACATCATCAAAAGAAGAAGTGGATGTGTTCTGCTACAAGAAGGTTTGAATGTCCGACCATAGTTTGTAAAAAGTGGGTAAGAAAAAGTTTGAATGCCCGAACATACACCATCAAAAGAGGGAGCGGAGGTGTTCCGCTGTAAGACGGTGTGAAAGTCCGACCATAATTGGTAAAAAGCGGGTAAGAAAAGGTTAAAATACCCGACTGTACACAATCAATAGCGGGAGCGGAGTTGTTCGGCTACAAGAAGGTGTGAAAGTCCGACCATGGTTTGTAAAACGCGGGTAAGACAAGGTGCGAATGCCCGACAATGTATAATCAAAAGCGGGAGCGGAGGTGTTCGGCTGCAAGGTCTGAATTTCCAACCAATAATTACTGAAAAATGGGTAAGAAAAGGTGTGAATGCCCAACTATACATCATAAAAAGCAGAAGTGGATGTGTTCGGCCACAAGAAGGTTTGAATGTCCGACCATAGTTTGTAAAAAGCGGGTAAGAAAAGGTTCGAATGCCCGAACATACACAATCAAAAGAGGGAGCGGAGGGGTTTCGCTGCAAGAAGGTGTGAATGTCCGAGCATAGTTTGTAAAAAGTGGGTAAGAAAAGGTTCGAATGCCAAAATATACACCATCAAAAACGGAAGCCGAGGTGTTCGGCTGCAAGTAGGTGTGAATGTCAGATCATAATTTGCAAAAAGCTGATGAGAAAGGTGTGAATGACCGACAATAATTACTGAAAAATGTGTTAGAAAAGGTAAGAATGCCGGACTATTCATCATCAAAAGCAGAGAAGAGGTGTTCGGATGCAAGAAGCTGTGAATGTCCAGCCATAATTACTCAAAAACGGTTAAGAAAAGGTAGTATTGCCAGACCATAAATGATCAAAACAGGGAGCGGAGGTGTTCCGCTGTAAGAAGGTGTGAATGTCCAACCATAATGGGTAAAAAGCGGGTAAGAAAAGGTTAAAATACCCGACTGTACACAATCAATAGTGGGAGCGGAGTTGTTTGGCTACTAAAAGGTGTGAAAGTCCGACCATACATCCTCAAAAGCAGAACTGGATGTGTTCGGCTACAAGAAGGTTTGAATGTCCGACCATAGTTTGTAAAAAGCGGGTAAGAAAAGGTTCGAATGCCCAAACATACACCATCAAAAGAGGGAGCGGAGGTGTTCCGCCATAAGAAGGTGTGAATGTCCGACCGTAGTTGCTAAAAAGTGGGTAAGAAAAGGTTAAAATACCCGACTGTACACAATCAATAGCGGGAGCGAATGTGTTCGGCTACAAGAAGGTGTGAAAGTCCGACCATGTTTTGTAAATAGCGGGTAAGAAAAGGTGCGAATGCCCGACAATGTATGATCAAAAGAGGGAGCGGAGGTTTTCGGCTAAAAGAAGGTCTGAATGTCCAACCATAATTTGTAAAAACCGGGGAAGAAAAGGCTCGAAAGCCCGACTATACACCATCAAAAGCGGGAGCAGAGGGGTTCAGCTGCAAGAAGGTCTGAATGTCCATCAATAATTGCTAGAAAACATGAAAGAAAATTTTCGAATATTAAACCGCACATGATCATAAGTGGGAGCGAAGGTGTTTAGCTGCAAGAAGGTGTGAATGTCCACCCATAATTCCTCAAAAATGGGTAAAAAAAAAGGTGCGAATGCCCAACCATACATCATCAAAAGCAGGACTGGATGTGTTCGGCTACAAGGTTTGAATGTCCGAGCATAGTTTGTTAAAAGCGGGTAAGAAAAGGTTCGAATGCCAGAACATACACCATCAAAAGAGGGAGCGGAGGTGTTCCGCCATAAGAAGGTGTGAATGTCCGACCGTAGTTGGTAAAAAGCGGGTAAGAAAAGGTTAAAATGGCCGTCTGTACACAATCAATAGCGGGAAGGGATGTGTTCGGCTACAAGAAGGTGTGAAAGTCCGACCATGTTTTGTAAAAAGCGGTTAAGAAAAGGTGTGAATGCCCGACAATGTATGATCAAAAGAGGGAGCGGAGGTTTTCGGCTGCAAGAAGGTCTGAATGTCCAACCATAATTTGTAAAAACCGGGGAAGAAAAGGCTCGGAAGCCCGACTATACACCGTCAAAAGCGGGAGCAGAGGTATTCAGCTGCAAGAAGGTCTCAATGTCCATCAATAATTGCTAAAAAACATGAAAGAAAATTTTCGAATATCAAACCGCACATGATCATATGCGGGAGAGGAGGTGTTCAGCTGCAAGAAGGTGTGAATGTCCACCCATATCTCCTGAAAAATGGGTAAAAAAAGGTGCGAATGCCCAACCATACATCATCAAAAGCAGGTGTGAATGTCAGATCATAATTTGCAAAAACCTGATGAGAAATGGTGAGAATGCCCGACTATACACCATCAAATGCGGGAGCGGAGGTGTTCGGCTGTGAGTAGGTGTGAATGTCCGACCATACTTGCTGAAAAATATGACAAAGCAGTTTTCACTTGGTTTGAGTGAAGGATTTCATTTTATATAGAAATCCGAAATTGTGTAGAACTCGTGGAAATAAGTTTATTCTCGGATTCCTAAAGGTTTAGTGTTGTTCTTTGGTATACTGCAAAGTAATACTTTTTATTTTGTTGAAACCGATTCAGACATGGATAAATATCAAGGAAAAAGCAGTTTTAACTTGGTTTGAGTGAAGGAATTCATTTTATATCAAAATCCGAAATTGTCTAGAACTCGTGGAAATAAGTTTATTCTCGGATTCCTAAAGGTTTAGTGTTGTTCTTTGGTATACTGCAAAGTAATACTTTCTATTTTGTTGAAACCGATTAAGTTAAAACTGCTTTGTCCTTCATATTTATCCATGTCATAATAGCTTTAAACAAAAAAGAACGTTGTACTTTGCAGGATAGGAAAGAACAACACTAAACCTTTTCAGGAATCCGAGAATAAGCGTCGATTGACGAGTTCTACACAATTTCGGATTTTGATATAAAATGAATTCCTTCACTCAAACCAAGTGAAAACTGCTTTGTCATATTTTTCAGCAAGTATGGTCGGACATTCACACCTACTCACAGCCGAACACCTCCGCTCCCGCATTTGATGGTGTATAGTCGGGCATTCTCACCATTTCTCATCAGGTTTTTGCAAATTATGATCTGACATTCACACATGCTTTTGATGTTGTATGGTTGGGCATTCGCACCTTTTTTTACCCATTTTTCAGGAATTATGGGTGGACATTCACACCATCTTGCAGCTGAACACCTCCTCTCCCGCATATGATCATGTGCGGTTTGATATTCGAACATTTTCTTTCATGTTTTCTAGCAATTATTGATGGACATTGAGACCTTCTTGCAGCTGAACACCTCTGCTCCCGCTTTTGATGGTGTATAGTCGGGCTTTCGAGCCTTTTCTTCCCCGGTTTTTACAAATTATGGTTGGACATTCAGACCTTCTTGCAGCCGAAAACCTCCGCTCCCTCTTTTGATCATACATTGTCCGGCATTCGCAACTTTTCTTACCCGCTTTTTACAAAACATGGTCGGACTTTCACACTTTCTTGTAGCCGAACACATCCCTTCCCGCTATTGATTGTGTACAGTCGGGTATTTTAACCTTTTCTTACCCGCTTTTTACCAACTACGGTCGGACATTCACACCTTCTTATGGCGGAACACCTCCGCTCCCTCTTTTGATGGTGTAGGTTCGGGCATTCGAACCTTTTCTTACCCGCTTTTTACAAACTATGCTCGGACATTCAAACCTTCTTGTAGCCGAACACATCCAGTCCTGCTTTTGATGATGTATGGTTGGGCATTCGCACCTTTTTTTTTACCCATTTTTGAGGAATTATGGGTGGACATTCACACCTTCTTGCAGCTGAACACCTCCTCTCCCACTTATGATCATGTGCGGTTGGATATTCGAACATTTTTTTTCATGTTTTCTAGAAATTATTGATGGACATTCAGACCTTCTTGCAGCTGAACACCTCCGCTCCCGCTTTTGATGGTGTATAGTCGGGCTTCCGAGCCTTTTCCTCCCCGGTTTTTACAAATTATGGTTGGACATTTAGACCTTCTTGCAGCCGAAAACCTCCGTTCCCTCTTTTGATCATACATTGTCCGGCATTCGCAACTTTTCTTACCCGCTTTTTACAAACCATGGTCGGACTTTCACACCTTTTAGTAGCCAAACAACTCCGCTCCCGCTATTGATTGTGTACAGTCGGGTATTTTAACCTTTTCTTACCCGCTTTTTACCAATTATGGTGGGACATTCACACCTTCTTACAGCGGAACACCTCCGCTCCCTGTTTTGATCATTTATGGTCTGGCAATACTACCTTTTCTTACCCGTTTTTGAGTTATTATGGCTGGACATTCACAGCTTCTTGCAGCCGAACACCTCTTCTCCCGCTTTTGATGATGAATGGTCCGGCATTCTTACCTTTTCTAACACATTTTTCAGCAATTATTGTTGGTCATTCACACCTTTCTCATCAGCTTTTTACAAATTATGATCTGACATTCACACCTACTTGCAGCCGAACACCTCGGCTTCCGCTTTTGATGGTGTATATTTTGGCATTCGAACCTTTTCTTACCCGCTTTTTACAAACCATGGTCGGACTTTCATACCTTCTTTTAGCCGAACAACTCCGCTCCCGCTATTGATTGTGTAGAGTTGGGTATTTTAGCCTTTTCTTACCCGCTTTTTACCAACTATGGTCGGACATTCACACCTTCTTACAGCGGAACACCTCCGCTCCCTCTTTTGATGGTGTATGTTCTGTCATTCGAACCTTTTCTTACCCACTTTTTACAAACTATGCTCGGACATTCACACCTTCTTGCAGTGAAACACCTCCGCTCCCTCTTTTGATTGTGTATGTTCGGGCATTCGAACCTTTTCTTACCCGCCTTTTACAAACTATGGTCGGACATTCAAACCTTCTTGTGGCCGAACACATCCACTTCTGCTTGTGATGATGTATAGTTGGGCATTCACACCTTTTCTTACCCATTTTTCAGTAATTATTGGTGGACATTCAGACCTTCTTGCAGCTGAACACCTCCGCTCCCGCTTTTGATGGTGTATAGTCGGGCTTTCGAGCCTTTTCTTCAACGGTGTTTACAAATTATGGTTGGAAATTCAGACCTTGCAGCCGAACACCTCCGCTCCCTCTTTTGATCATACATTGTCGGGCATTCGCACCTTGTCTTACCCGCTTTTTACAAACCATGGTCGGACTTTCACACCTTCTTGTAGCCGAACAACTCCGCTCCCGCTATTGATTTTGTACAGTCCGGTTTTTTAACCTTTTCTTACCCGCTTTTTACCAACTATGGTCGGACATTCGCAGCATCTTACAGCGGAACACCTCCGCTCCCTCTTTTGATGGTGTATGTTCGGGCATTCGAACTTTTTCTTACCCGCTTTTTACAAACTATGGTCGGACATTCAAACCTTCTTGTAGCAGAACACATCCACTTCTTCTTTTGATGATGTATGGTTGGGCATTCGCACCTTTTCTTACCCATTTTTCAGGAATTATGGGTGGATATTCACACCTACTTGCAGTCGAACAGCTCTGCTCCCACTTTTGATTATGTTTGGTTGGATATTCGAACCTTTTCTTAACTGCTTTTTACAAACTTTGGTCGGACGTTCACACCTTCTTGCAGCCGAACACCTCCGCTTCCGCTTTTGATGGTATATATTCGGGCATTCGAACCTTTTCTTACCCACTTTTTACCAACTATGGTCGGACATTCACACCGTCTTTCAAGTGTAACACCTCCGCTCCCTCTTTTGATGGTGTATGTTCGGGCATTCGCACCTTTTCTTACCCGCTTTTTACAAACTATGGTCGTACATTCAAACCTTGTAGCCGAAAACCTCCACTCCCTCTTTTGATCATACTTTGTCGGGCATTCGCACCTTTTCTTACCCGCTTTTTACAAACTATGCTCGGACATTCAAACCTTCTTGTAGCCAAACACATCCACTCCTGCTTTTGTTGATGTATGGTTGGGCATTCGAACCTACTTGTTGCCCGCTTTTCATTAATTATGGGTGGACATTCACACCTTGTCACAGCCAAACACCTCCGCTCCCTGTTTTGATCATGTATGGTTGGACATTCGCACCTTTTCTCACCCGCTTTTTGCAAACTATGGTCGGCCATTCACAGCTTCCTCTCCACCATACTTGTATGGTGGGATATTCACACCCACTTGCATCCGAAGACCTCCGCCCCCACTTTTGTTGATATTTAGCCGATCATTCGCACCTTACCCGCTTTTGGCAAACTATGGCCTTCTTGCAGCCAAAAACCTCTGATCTCGCTTTTGATGATGTAAGGTTGGGCATTCAGACCTTGCTTCACCTGCTTTTCACCAAATATAGTCGGACATTCACACCTTCTTGCAGCCGAACACTTCCGCTCCACCTTTTAGTTTTCTATGGGGCATTCACACCTTTTTTTACATCGCATTTTATAAAAACACCACAGGAACACCGTATTGAGGCTTTGTTCTGACCGCTCATTCGGTGTCGCGTTTCTTTCAAGCAATTCTCCTGGTTAGCCCACACTCGGCTCGCTCCCAGAGCCATGTTAAAGTCTGCTTCGCATTCACTCTCTTTTCTCAGCAGATTAAAGAAACTTCCATCCTGCACCGCTGTTTGCTTTTTCACAAGAGCAGAGGAGAGCGCACCGTTCCCAGCGGCACTGCAGTACCGGGTCGATGCTTGGAGTGAACGGAGCAAGCTCCTTTTTCAACTCCTATTGATAAAAATCCATTTAATATGTAGTCCTTGCATAGACATATAACATATTAAACTGATAAGTACAGATACTACACTTGATCTTAGCCAAAATGCCGAGAAGCGATAACTGTCCACTGGTTCACGTCCGAGGGCCCTTCCTGGCACAATGCGCACTTGTAGCGGTGTTCGTTTTATGGCCATAGTGTCACTTTGCACCTCCGCCCACCCGCTGCACTGAGCACTCTTCAACCCTTTTAAATGGCATAACTTTACACTACCGCACGCTCCAGCGAGCACCATTCAAGCAACATCGGCACAGTCGCAGCAAGTGAGGCGACTCTACTCAGAGAAGTCACTCTGCGCAGTAACAAGATTTCTTTTGCACAGACAGAAAGGGCTTCACCCGCAAAGGTAAAGCCTGCCAAAAATAGAAACAACTCATTAGTGCTGCTCTACACGGAAGTCTTTAGTAAAAGACGAAAGACTTGTACATTATGAAGAGAAACCAGTGTATGATTATCCATCACTGCGGGAGCAGGGCATCAGGCTAGTTGGCATAGCCACCTTCCCCATGGTGAGCTTTGCTTGGTTGAGACGCTTGCTCCCCCCCCTTGCTCCTCGGCTGACCAAGTAGGAACAATCGGGCCATATTCGATGGCTGCCTTGTCTTTTACTCTGTGCAAAAGACAAGGCAGCCACAAACAACACGGGAACACCGTGTTGAGGCTTTGATCTGACTGCTCATTCGGTGTCGCGTTTCTTTCAAGCAATTCTCCCAGTTAGCCTGCACTCGGCTCGCTCCCAGAACCGTGTTAAAGTCTGCTTCGCATTCACTCTCTTTTATCAGCAGATTAAAAGAAAGTTTCATCTTAGGCTCCCTGAAACTTCCATCCTGCACCGCTGTTTGCTTTTTCACAAGAGCAGAGGAGAGCGCACCGTTCCCAGCGGCACTGCAGTACCGGGTCGATGCTTGGAGTGAACGGAGCAAGCTCCTTTTTCAACTCCTATTGATACAAATCCATTTAATATGTAGTCTCGCATAGAGGACATATCAGACATTCAATTCAATTCAATTCAATCAATTTTATTTATATAGCGCCAGATTACAACAATTGTCATCTCAAGGCACTTAAGTAATATAGTCCAATTCAAGCCAATTGGAATTCAATTCATTGTAATCATGATCCAATTAATTCATATAGAGCCAATTCAAAAAATTAATATCCTAGCTAAGGAAACCAACAGATTGCACCGAAACGTGTCTTCAGTCCAATCTCCCGTCCTGAGCGTGCCTGTGGCAACTGTGGAAAGGAACGACTCCCTTTTAACAGGAAGAAACCTCTGGCAGAACCAGACTCAGGAAGAGTGGCCATCCGCCTCGACCAGCTGGGGTTTAAGAAGATAAGAACAGATACTACACTTGATCTTAGCCAAAAGGCCGAGAAGCGAGAACTGTCCACTGGTTCACGTCCGAGGGCCCTTCCTGGCACAATGCGCACTTGTAGCGGTGTTCTTTTTATGGCCATAGTGTCACTTTGCACCTCCGCCCACCCGCTGCACTGAGCACTCTTCAGCCCTTTTAAATGGTATAACTTTACACTACCACACGCCCCAGCGAGCACCATTCAAGCAACAACTTTGCACTCCAGCTTCGAACATCGGCACAGTCGCAACAAGTAAGGCGACTCTACTCAGAGAAGTCACTCTGCACAGTAACAAGATTTCTTTTGCACAGACAGAAAGGGCTTCATCCGCAAAGGTAAAGCCTGCCAAAAATAGAAACAACTCATTAGTGCTGCTCAACGTTGTACTTTGCAGTAAAAGAAAGAGCAAATCTAATGTTTCAGGAATCCGAGAATAAGCTTACTTTCATGAGTTCTTCACGATTTCGGATTTTGCTATAAAATGAATTCCTTCACTCAAACTAAATTAAAACTGCTAAACCGCTAATCTGTTACATACAAGGCAGATGTCAAATTCACCGAAATAGGATCTAAGGGTATTTGGCCAATCGAGCTGTAGCAGCTTCGGTAAAAGAGTATAAGTTGAAGAGTTTGTGAATAAAGGTGTGCGCACACATAGTGAGTTGTAGGAAAATAGGCAGGGAGCAATGCCGGCTGGGGTATATGTTCTTGTATGTTGTCTGACTGTTTGATTTGAATGTGTTGTGTAAGTGTCCTGTTGAATGTTACATGTTTGGGCTTTGACACGCTTCACTGTGGTTGTTAACTGTGTGGTGTGTCCTGAAATGTTATATGTTTGGGCTGTGTGACATGCTTAATGCTTTTCAGTAGCAACCCACTTATTCATATATAGCAACTGACAACATAAGAAGTCCGGACATACTTTGATAGTAGTTGTAGAAGTATCCTTATTGATAATAGATAAACTAATTCATAGTGATAGAACAGTAGATGAACAGGTGCCTGCACATGTCTCATGAAAATAAAATGGGTGTATGATTGCTGACGGCAGAGCAATACTGCCAAACTTATGAGTTCTTGTGGCAAACTTGATTCAGTGTCTTGACGTGTATACGCTGTTTCGCTGACTTGTCACAAGAAACAAAGTGTGTTTGATAAGATCCGACCATTTTATTACGGGAGGATCAGTATGTATGGATTCTGATGTGACTGATAAACCCATTCGTATCTTAAGCATAATCTAATACGTGAGACAACGCCCTGGCACAAAAACAAAAAAAAAAAAGAGAGAGAGCGGTTTTGTGTCCCCACAGTCCATAATGTAGAAAAGAGAGAAAAAAGCCTTTCTGATTTGGTGTGTGTGCTCACAGTGCAGAGTGTAGAGAAAAGAGAGAAAAGAAAGCCGTTTTGGTGTCACGGGTGTTGTGACTTACACACACACATTTCTGAATTGAGAAAGGAAATTATTTTAGAGAAAGCACTAGAGTTTAGATCCCACATTTGTTGATAGGCATTCATTTAATTTTTCTTTTAATCAGTTTTAAAGTGAATACTAACTGAGAAATGAAAAAGGTGAAGAGTTTAGAAGCTTGGTTCAAGAGCAAAACTTGGTTTATGATCAGCTGAGTCTCTAAACAGAACAGCAAAGGGCTTCATCGAACATTTAAAAAAGATTCAGATTGTTAGAATATCCAGAATTTATAGGAATGGTGGTGATTACTCTTATTTTCTAGAATGGAAATAACTGCACCATGTCTGTTTTATGAATTTAAGGGGCTAAAAAGTTTTGTTCTCGTTTTTCTATGATTAACCGAATGTATGTGAGAGTCCAAACAGACAGAAGGGTTACGGCCGAGCGCTGGACCTTCCAAAAAAGATGAGACAGGCTGGACCTGTGCCATACTAGTTAAGACCTGCCTGTGGATAACAGGTTCTTTAAACTCTCACATACACAAACTCACACACGTTCGCACACATACACCCATACACACACACCTTCTTGAACTTGCTGCAAGATTAAACATTTGCATTAACTGACTCCAGCAACTCTGAGTCTCATTGAGAGACTTTTCTCAACAATTGGGTCCTCAAACCAGATCTCAACGTTTTTTCCGCTTTCCAGGGTCGGAGCTGAAACCGTGCACGGGGGAGTCCAGTACTCCTAATGAAAGACCCCCTGCTGAATTGCGGTAATTAGGGGCCAGTGTCCACTGAAAGGGGGAAACAGGGACGAGATCGTACTTTTGAATCAATGGCCAGAAGCCATTGGCAGTGCAGGCATCAACAATAATGGTGTTATTTCACCCATTAACACTTAAGGTACCTCATGCAGTGGCTGTGATATGGTTACTTAACAAAATATCTTTACCAGACATCTCTCCTACATAACAGTTCTTCTTTCACAGCCACACCTTGTTGTCGAGAGATGTGCTACACTTAATCCATCCACACTGCTACCTACCCCACAGATGGAAAGCCTCATGATTGCATGTCAGAAATAACCATCAGTGTTTTACCCAGGCCAGACTTAACTGATATACGTTATGAAAATGCAGAAATAACTATATTTATTCAACAGGTCAAGCAAAAAACCCTGATGGCACAAATGCTACAGGATTTGCAGTAGTAACAGAAACTGAAGTTTTCTTAAAACAACCACTACCAAAAAATTACTCTGTTCAAGCAGTCGAATTGGTAGCTTTAACTGAAGCTTGTAAATTAAATAACAAAAAGGTTGTTAACGTTTACACTGACAGTCAGTATGCCTTCTCAACTGTACATGTGTTAACACAGCATTGGAAAAACAGGTATGTTGACATCCACAGCTAAATGTATAAACTACAAATATTTTAGCATTATTAGATGTTATTCAATTGCCATCTACAATAGACTCGTATGAATGACCGGAAGGAAAACCATACTGCCAAAGAATTTGTTTAAATATGCTGCAGTATTGAGCCACGGACCATGTCATGTCTCAACAGGAGGGATGGAAGCAATAATGAACAAGGTTTTTACAGCATATGGTTTTACTAATTATTGAATTTTTTTTTTTAGAATAAATAAATGAATAAAGTTTTGTCTAGCAGGTCAAATATGTGCAAAATACATTCCACAGGGCAATCTAAGACCAAAACGAAGATAATTCCCTAAGCCAGTGTATCTTTTTCAACATATTTGTTTGTATTTCATTATTTCATTATTGTGTAGATTTCATTGAACTAAATTAATGTTAAGGGAAACGATTCTGCTCAGTGACAACAGAGGTTTTTACCAAATGGTCTGAAATATTTCCATGTGCACAAGCAGATGCACTCTCAGTAGCAAAATCACGCGTAAAATAACTCATTTCTAGATTTGAAATTCCTGAAAAGATCTTCAGTGATAATTTGACACACTTTGTAAACTATGTCATCTCACTGATGGCAAAGAACTTAAAATAGATCTTAGAAACCACTGTGATATAGAAGGTTTCGCTAACACATTGGAATTGTTTTACTATTTACATATGCATGTGCAGTGAAGAATTGCTTGCTGCTGATAAATGCAAAGAAGAACAGCTTACACATAGATGCTCACATATAGGCTGCTGAATGCAATGAAGACCTGCTTATCCAGTAAAGTTCAATGTCAATGTGTAATATTCAATTAGGATTTGCAAAACAGTGAAGTTAAACAATGAATGGGTCCATAGTCGGTATGAGAAGACTACAGGAATATTTACCTGGGTGTACGTTCAAACAGAGATGAGAAAATTGCGATAAATTATTGTTTGTTTGTTTGTTAGTATGTATATGAATGTTATGTGTATAAACTGTGTTGAGTTGTAGTTACTCAGTAGTGTCTCAGTGAAACAACCGACGGGGGAAGCCTTGCGGTGACAACAAAAGCAGTGTTTTACTGATCAGTCAAGTTGCTCCAGTGTACTCCATACAAACTGGTTGGCTACTGAAGGGATAGAAAATGGGGAATACTTGTTTTAAAGCAAACAAGGAATTAGATGGGAAAAATACATGTTTTAACGGGACCCAGACAATATTATATAGATGTCGCCACTGAAGTAAAGAACATTTACGTGGGATGGTGTGAGGGTCCTCGTTTGGCTGACGTTCGCCGATATGCTCGCCATGCTCAGAACCAAGTTGAGACGCGTAAGACAACCAAAAGGGACAAGTGTGAAAAGGAGCTGCATTTGGCAACCATGACCATGTATTACGCAGTTGGTGTAAACAGAGGACGAGGCCGAAGTCGAAGACGTGGACGTGTGGGAGAGGAGGTCGAAATGGGCCACGCCAGAGCTGTGATCCGAATATTTGTTTTTACTGTGGCCAGACTGGACACTGGAAGAAGGACTGTCCACAGCTAAAAAGTGATGAAATTGGGCAAAAGGCTGACTGAGGGTGGGAGGCAGGTTCTGGACGTCACGCGGCAGCGGAGCCTCCACTAATGGGTGATAGCACAAACACACTCACACATTTTTCCTGCTCTGTGTAGTGAAGCAACGCTTGCCGACTGTGATTCACGTAGTAAAGTTTTGCATGCTATTTCCGTCCTAGAGCAAAGATATTTCTCTCAGAATATAGGAACTTATGTTCATCAGTAGTGACGTCAGGGGAGTTTGATTGTCCTCCAAAGTTAAGTGGAAACCACGTTTACTGTATGTCTGCATCAGGCCAGGTTGTGAAGGAGAAAATGACAATGCCCATTGCGTGTTGTCACTCCCGATGAGCTCTCCTTCAAACACTCATTTTTGTTATCAGAGTTGTGTCCCATTAACCTGATGGGCTGTGATCTCATGTGTAAATTAGGCATTATTTTAACTTCTACACCAGAGGGTGTTAAGGTTATGTTACAGCCTGACAAAGTTTTCACAGCAGTGCAGTTTGATTCATCGGCACTTACATATGCTTATGAGTGGAAACTTCCCAGCTCTCCTTTTTCACAACAACTAGTGGAAGAAGCAAAAGCGTTAGTTTCACCCCTTTCTGATTTCATGCAACCTACTGATTTGCACTGCACATCACACATTTCTTTGGGGCCTGACAATGACTATGAGAAGAAGTGAAAAAATATGTGCGCCTACTTTATTGGCTGTGTCGCTCACTCCAGAGCACTTCGATTTTTTTAATGTTTGTGGTACTCGCCCTCACATTTCCTTGGCCAAACGTACACACTGGCAGTGACAAGGTGTGGGAGAGTTTGTTGCGACATGTCAGAAAGAAATGGAGTGGACCGTTTCACCTGCTGATCCAAATTTGATGTTTTCTGAACGATTGTCAGCATAGAAAAAAACATTTTTGAGTACAATGCATTGTCAAAGAACTGTGGACTTAATTCCTACCACAGAATCACATTTTGAAGCATGTTTTTTATCTGAAACAGATTTGTCTTCGATACCCATGTTGGCTGAAGTGCCCAATGATCTTTGGGCTAAGAGCAAATATGATGTGGGGTTGATAAAAGGCTGTGAACCAGTAATTGTCACCCCTAAATCAGACTTTTGTCCATGTAAAAAACAATACCCTTTTAAGCCTGAAGCAATTAAAGGGATTAAACCTGTTTTTCAATCTTTTCAGAAAACAGGCGTTATTGTTCCTTTTGAAAATTCACCTGTGCTTACTCCATTGTTTCCTGTTAAAAAGATTAAAGATGCTGGCCAGCCAGATGAATGGCGTTTTGTACAGGACCTCCAAGCAGTGAATGCTGCAGTTCAGCCACATGCTCCTACTGTGCCCAACCCACACACTATTTTGTCTCAAATTACATCAGATGCACAGTTTTTCTCAGTGGTTGACTTGTCGTCAGTGCACCCTGATAGCCCATTTTGGTTTGCTTTTTAGTTTGAAGGGAGATCTTGGACTTTTACCCGGTTATGCCAGGGGTACTGTGAAAGTCCCACTATTTACAATGCTGCCCTCAAAGCTAGTCTGGATTAACTTCAATCAACCACAGGCTCTGCTCTTTTGCAGTATGTGGATGACATCCTTTTATGTAGTCCATCTAAACAACAGTGTGAAAAAGACCAAATGACTCAAATAACTTTCTTGCTTTCAAAATTTTTCCTCTAGTGACGCTGACTTAGAGAGGGATGAAGATAATCATGTTTAATTGTTCATGTTTTGATTGTTTATCATTGGACTCTTTATTACTATGATGCCTTTATTTTAAACTCACGTTGTGTGCAAATGCAGGCTGATGTTTTACAGATAAAGTTATTATTTTCCTTGTTTCTTTTGGGTTGATTAATATAATGGTATTATTATAATCAAAAGGGAGGAATGTAATGGAAAATAATTCTTATATGCATTGTATTGAGTGTTACTGTGTATAACCTGCAAATGACCGAGCTGCAAGGTACCACCCTGCCCTGTTTTCTTAAATTCCTCTTTACAATGGTGGGCTTGTTATAATGAGATAGGTGCACTTTAGGGGGGACAGGGTTAGGCTGGTATTTACGAGTGTGTCTGGGTAACCTCAACTGATGGTTGGGGAGGAAAGTTAGAAGAACAATCAATTATACCCAAAAACAGATGACGTGATGAGCGGGCAATATAACTGTGTGTTTTTGCTTCAGTGGTCAGAGCAACTCTGTATTCTGTACTGTGTTGTTCTCTCTTGCAAGATATTATTATTAAAGCCTCTTATCTCCTCACAAGAAAATAACCGACTCCCCAAATGCAAGTGTCAGGACAAATGATCAAACTTCTCCAAGCTTCAGTCTGCAGAGAGGTACAAGACAGGGTTGCTCACTTTCTCCCTCACTTTTTGCTATTTTCATCAAACCTTTAGCAGCTGCTATCAGACAAGATAGAAATATTAAAGACATCCAACCCCAAAATATTGAGCATAAAATAAGTCTTTATGCTGATGATGTATTACTTTTCCTTCAGAACTCACAGACGTCTCTCACTCACACGATCACACTCATGAATAAATTCTCAGCACTTTCTGACTACTCTATCAATTGGTCTAAGACCACAGTTCTGCCCATTAACTGTAGGGTCCAGAATATACCTGCGATCACTTTACAGTCAGGAAATATTAGATATTTAGGCATAAACATTTCCTCCAGGCTCTCAGAGCTAACAAAGCTAATTTATGTGCAATTATTAAAGACAGTAGAGGACAATCTCTCTCGTTGGAAGTCCTTACCTATATCACTTATGGGGAGAGTTACAACCATTAAAATGATGATACTACCAAAAGTTAACTATTTGTTCTCAATGATCCCCATAAAACCAACCTGCTACTTGGTTTAAGTCACTAGATTCATGCATCTCCAAATTTCTGTGGAAAAACAAACCACCGCGTATTAGTTTAAAAACCCTACAGAAGACCAAGGACAGTGGTGGATTAGATTTACCTAATTTTCAGCACTATTCCTTAGCCAATAGGTTACGGTATATATCAAAATGGTTTAAACCTAGCCCAATAGATGAACATGGATAAATATAGAACAAGCATTGTGTGATAATCTGGAAATCTCTGACCTGCCACTTATTAGTCAAAACGTAAAAAATCACAAATGTTTCAAAAGCATTAACATCAGCACCTCTCTGACAGCCTGGTGGGAATTTCTTAAAATAACAAAGTCTTCACTTGTCCCGTGTAAGCTTACACCCATCTGGAACAATCCTGACATCCTGCAAAACAAAAAAATGCTAAACTTTACTCTCTGGAAGATCAAAGGAATCAAACATCTGGAACATATAATCCAAAATGGACATTTTATTTCATTTGATGAGCTCATATCACAACATGAGATAGGCAGCAATAAATTCCTAGAATATCAACAACTTAAGTCTATAATAACAAAGAAATATATCCTCCACCAACCAGACTTACAACTCCCAATTAGGGTAGCAGAATTTCTAAGCATCTGCACCCCAAAACTACTATCAAAAATATATAAATTATTGTCTAAGATAGATGACACAATGTCTCTACCGTCCTCAAAATGGGAGGCAGATTTATCCATCAGTTCTAGTCATAGCTTCTGGCCACAAATATGTTTGAACACCTTCAGAATGACTCAAAATCCTAATTTACAGCTCATACAATACAAAATTCTTCATAGAACACACTATACAGGACAAAGGATGTTCAGGATGGGTCTAACACACTCAAACATCTGCTCACATTGCACAGATAACACACCTGATGATTATGCACACGCTTTGTGGTTTTGTGCGCCTGTCCAGAAGTTCTGGCTTGAAGTCTGTGCGGACCTGTCAACATGGCTAAAGTGTAGCATTCCTGCATGCCCCACACTGTGCATACTGGGTGACTTAGACAACATCAACGTGGAATTTAGCTTAGCACACATGATCCTCACAGTGTTATGTATAGCAAAGAAAACTATTCTCATGAACTGGAAAGCGAAGAACAATCTGTGTATTAACCAGTTTAGAAATCGCTCTGGGCGGTTGGGTGTGTGCTGGGGGGGGCTGTGTGGCTTCGGGCGTCTGGTGGTCTCTCGGGTCGTGGGGACCGGGTTGGTCATTGTTGGGGGGGACTGTGTGTCGGGCTTGGAGGGCAGTTTTGGGGGCTTGCGGGTGGGGCTGTCTTGCGGTGTGGGGCGGGGTCCCTTAGGGGCCTTGGGGTGGTGGCTGCTGGCTCTGTACCGGGTGACCGGGCCGCTCTGGCGTGGGTGGTGGAGCTGGGCCTGGACCTGGTGGCTTGCCGCTGCCTTGCGCCCGGGGCGGGGCCCTGCCTGTGCCTGGGGGGTCTGGGTTGCCCTGGACATGCCACAGTATGCGTGGGTTGGTGCAGGTCCTGGTGCCGGCCTTGTTGCTCTGGGAACTCCAAGGTGTCCGCAGGTGGTTGTTTTTTTTAGGGTGTTGGGGCGTGCGGTGAGGAGGAGGGGGTCTGTATGGGGGTGTGCTTTTCCCCAGTTGGGGGGGGCCTGGGTGATGGTGGGTCTCAGGCCCGGGCTGCTGCGACTGGTGTAACCGGGTGATTTGTTTGTTTGTTTGTTTGATTTTTGTTGTTGTTTGTTTGTTTTTGTAGAGGTCCTCCGGGGTGGGGTTGGGTTGAGTGGGGTGGGGCGGGATGGGTTCCTTCTGGGGGTACAGTAGCTCCCGGAATATGGTGACTGCAGGCCCCGAGCCTGGTGGACATCAGGCCCTCCTGCCCTGTGTTGGGTCCCAGGTAGCGGGGATGCCTATTGCAGCCAGTCTCTGGCTGCCCTCTCTGGGGTGGGAGGGACAAGGAGGATGAATTAATTATTCTGCTAGTTTATATATTGTAAACATAAACAATAAACATTTATAAAACTTCCCTTGGCAAAGCAAATCTGTTTGGCATAAAGGTATTCAGACTACAATTCTAGTGCAGCAAGTTCAAGAATGTGTGTGTGTATGGGTGTATGTGTGCGAACGTGTGTGAGTTTGTGTGTGTGAGAGTTTAAAGAACCTGTTATCCACAGGCAGGTCTTAACTAGTATGGCACGGGTCCAGCCTGTCTCATCTTTTTTGGAAGGTTCAGCGCTCGGCCGTAACCCTTCTGTCTGTTTGGACTCTCACATACATTCGGTTAATCATAGAAAAACGAGAACAAAACTTTTTAGCCCCTTAAATTCATAAAACAGACATGGTGCAGTTATTTCCATTCTAGAAAATAAGAGTAATCACCACCATTCCTATAAATTCTGGATATTCTAACAATCTGAATCTTTTTTAAATGTTCGATGAAGCCCTTTGCTGTTCTGTTTAGAGACTCAGCTGATCATAAACCAAGTTTTGCTCTTGAACCAAGCTTCTAAACTCTTCACCTTTTTCATTTCTCAGTTAGTATTCACTTTAAAACTGATTAAAAGAAAAATTAAATGAATGCCTATCAACAAATGTGGGATCTAAACTCTAGTGCTTCCTCTAAAATAATTTCCTTTCTCAATTCAGAAATGTGTGTGTGTAAGTCACAACACCCGTGACACCAAAACGGCTTTCTTTTCTCTCTTTTCTCTACACTCTGCACTGTGAGCACACACAACAAATCAGAAAGGCTTTTTTCTCTCTTTTCTACATTATGGACTGTGGGGACACAAAACCGCTCTCTCTTTTTTTTTTTTTGATTGTGTGCCAGGGCGTTGTCTCACGTATTAGATTATGCTTAAGATACGAATGGGTTTATCAGTCACATCAGAATCCATACATACTGATCCTCCCGTAATAAAATGGTCGGATCTTATCAAACACACTTTGTTTCTTGTGAAAAGTCAGCCAAACAGCGTATACACGTCAAGACACTGAATCAAGTTTGCCACAAGAACTCATAAGTTTGGCAGTATTGCTCTGCCGTCAGCAATCATACACCCATTTTATTTTCATGAGACATGTGCAGGCACCTGTTCATCTACTGTTCTATCACTATGAATTAGTTTATCTATTATCAATAAGGATACTTCTACAACTACTATCAAAGTATGTCCGGACTTCTTATGTTGTCAGTTGCTATATATGAATAAGTGGGTTGCTACTGAAAAGCATTAAGCATGTCACAGAGCCCAAACATATAACATTTCAGGACACACCACACAGTTAACAACCACAGTGAAGCATGTCAAAGCCCAAACATGTAACATTCAACAGGACACTTACACAACACATTCAAATCAAACAGTCAGACAACATACAAGAACCTATACCCCAGCCGGCATTGCTCCCTGCCTATTTTCCTACAACTCACTATGTGTGCGCACACCTTTATTCACAAACTCTTCAACTTATACTCTTTTACCGAAGCTGCTACAGCTCGATTGGCCAAATACCCTTAGATCCTATTTCGGTGAATTTGACATCTGCCTTGTATGTAACAGATTAGCGGTTTAGCAGTTTTAATTTAGTTTGAGTGAAGGAATTCATTTTATAGCAAAATCCGAAATCGTGAAGAACTCATGAAAGTAAGCTTATTCTCGGATTCCTGAAACTTTAGATTTGCTCTTTCTTTTACTGCAAAGTACAACGTTGAGCAGCACTAATGAGTTGTTTCTATTTTTGGCAGGCTTTACCTTTGCGAATGAAGCCCTTTCTGTCTGTGCAAAAGAAATCTTGTTACTGTGCAGAGTGACTTCTCTGAGTAGAGTCGCCTTACTTGTTGCGACTGTGCCGATGTTCGAAGCTGGAGTGCAAAGTTGTTGCTTGAATGGTGCTCGCTGGAGCGTGTGGTAGTGTAAAGTTATACCATTTAAAAGGGCTGAAGAGTGCTCAGTGCAGCGGGTGGGCGGAGGTGCAAAGTGACACTATGGCCATAAAAAGAACACCGCTACAAGTGCGCATTGTGCCAGGAAGGGCCCTCGAACGTGAACCAGTGGACAGTTATCGCTTCTCGGCCTTTTGGCTAAGATCAAGTGTAGTATCTGTACTTATCAGTTTAATGTCTGATGTGTCCTCTATGCAAGGACTACATATTAAATGGATTTGTATCAATAGGAGTTGAAAAAGGAGCTTGCTCCGTTCACTCCAAGCATCGACCCGGTACTGCAGTGCCGCTGGGAACGGTGCGCTCTCCTCTGCTCTTGTGAAAAAGCAAACAGCGGTGCAGGATGGAAGTTTCAGGGAGCCTAAGATGAAACTTTCTTTTAATCTGCTGATAAAAGAGAGTGAATGCGAAGCAGACTTTAACACGGCTCTGGGAGCGAGCCGAGTGCGGGCTAACCGGGAGAATTGCTTGAAAGAAACGCGACACCGAATGAGCAGTCAGATCAAAGCCTCAATACGGTGTTCCCGTGTTGTTTGTGGCTGCCTTGTCTTTTGCACAGAGTAAAAGACAAGGCAGCCATCGAATAGGGCCCGATTGTTCCTACTTGGTCAGCCGAGGAGCAAGGGGGGGGAGCAAGCGTCTCAACCAAGCAAAGCTCACCATGGGGAAGGTGGCTATGCCAACTAGCCTGATGCCCTGCCCCGCAGTACACTGGTTTCTCTTCATAATGTACAAGTCTTTCGCCTTTTACTAAAGACTTCCGTGGAGAGCAGCACTAATGAATTGTTTCTATTTTTGGCAGGCTTTACCTTTGCGGGTGAAGCCCTTTCTGTCTGTGCAAAAGAAATCTTGTTACTGTGCAGAGTGACTTCTCTGAGTAGAGTCACCTTACTTGTTGCGACTGTGCCGATGTTGCTTGAATGGTGCTCGCTGGAGCGTGCGGTAGTGTAAAGTTATACCATTTAAAAGGGCTGAAGAGTGCTCAGTGCAGCGGGTGGGCGGAGGTGCAAAGTGACACTATGGCCATAAAAAGAACACCGCTACAAGTGCGCATTGTGCCAGGAAGGGCCCTCGGACGTGAACCAGTGGACAGTTATCGCTTCTCGGCCTTTTGGCTAAGATCAAGTGTAGTATCTGTACTTATCAGTTTAATATGTGATATGTCTATGCAAGGACTACATATTAAATGGATTTTTATCAATAGGAGTTGAAAAAGGAGCTTGCTCCGTTCACTCCAAGCATCTACAAGAAGGTTTGAATGGCCGACCATTTTTTGTAAATAGCGGGTAAGAAAAGGTGCGAATGCCCGACAATACACCATCAAAAGCGGGAGCAGAGGGGTTCAGCTGCAAGAAGGTCTGAATTTCCAACCATAATTTGTAAAAACCGGGGAAGAAAAGGCTCGAAAGCCCGACTATACACCATCAAAAGCGGGAGCAGAGGGGTTCAGCTGCAAGAAGGTCTGAATTTCCATCAATAATTGCTAGAAAACATGAAAGAAAATTTTCGAATATCCAACCGCACATGATCATAAGTGGGAGAGGAGGTGTTCAGCTGCAAGAAGGTGTGAATGTCCACCCATAATTCCTGAAAAATGGGTAAAAAAAGGTGCGAATGCCCAACCATACATCATCAAAAGCATGTGTGAATGTCAGATCATAATTTGCAAAAACCTGATTGTGTGCAGCTGAACACCTCTGCTCCCGCTTTTGATGGTGTATAGTCGGGCTTTCGAGGCTTTTCTTCAACGGTGTTTAAAAATTATGGTTGGAAATTCAGACCTTGCAGCCGAACACCTACGCTCCCTCTTTTGATCATACATTGTCGGGCATTCGCACCTTGTCTTACCCGCGTTTTACAAACCATGGTCGGACTTTCACACCTTCTTGTAGCTGAACAACTCCGCTCCCGCTATTGATTGTGTACAGTCGGGTATTTTAACCTTTTCTTACCCGCTTTTTACCAATTATGGTCGGACATTCACACCGTCTTACAGCGGAACACCTCCGCTCCCTCTTTTGATGATGTATGGTCCGGCATTCTTACCGTTTCTAACACATTTTTCAGCAATTATGGTAGGACATTCACACCTTCTTGCAGCTGAACACCTCCTCTCCCACTTATGATCATGTGCGGATTGATTTTCAAAAATTTTCTTTCATGTTTTCTATTAATTAAAAATGGACATTTAGACCTTCTTGCAGCTGAACACCTCCGCTCCCGCTTTTGATCATACATTGTCAGGCATTCGCACCTTGTCTTACCCGCTTTTTACAAAATTTAGTCGAACATTCACACCTTTTTGCAGCCGAACACAGTTTTTTGCAGCCGAATTTGGGCATTCGAACCTTTTCATACCCACTTTTTACCAACTATTGTCGGACATTCACACCGTCTTACAGCGGAACACCTCCGCTCCCTCTTTTGATGGTGTATGTTCGGGCATTCGAACCTTTTCTTACCCGCTTTTTACAAACTATGCTCGGACATTCAAACCTTCTTGTAGCCGAACACATCCACTCCTGCTTTTGATGATGTATGGTTGGGCATTCGAACCTACTTGTTGCCCGCTTTTCATTAATTATGGGTGGACATTCACACCTTGTCGCAGCCAAACACCTCCGCTCCCTGTTTTGATCATGTATGGTTGGACATTCGCACCTTTTCTCACCCGCTTTTTGCAAACTATGGTCGGCCATTCACAGCTTCCTCTCCACCATACTTGTATGGTGGGATATTCACACCCACTTGCATCCGAAGACCTCCGCCCCCACTTTTGTTGATATTTAGCCGATCATTCGCACCTTACCCGCTTTTGGCAAACTATGGCCTTCTTGCAGCCAAAAACCTCTGATCTCGCTTTTGATGATGTAAGGTTGGGCATTCAGACCTTGCTTCACCTGCTTTTCACCAAATATAGTCGGACATTCACACCTTCTTGCAGCCGAACACTTCCGCTCCACCTTTTAGTTTTCTATGGGGCATTCACACCTTTTTTTACACCGCATTTTATAAAAACACCACAGGAACACCGTATTGAGGCTTTGTTCTGACCGCTCATTCGGTGTCGCGTTTCTTTCAAGCAATTCTCCTGGTTAGCCCGCACTCGGCTCGCTCCCAGAGCCGTGTTAAAGTCTACTTCGCATTCACTCTCTTTTCTCAGCAGATTAAAGAAACTTCCATCCTGCACCGCTGTTTGCTTTTTCACAAGAGCAGAGGAGAGCGCACCGTTCCCAGCGGCACTGCAGTACCGGGTCGATGCTTGGAGTGAACGGAGCAAGCTCCTTTTTCAACTCCTATTGATAAAAATCCATTTAATATGTAGTCCTTGCATAGACATATCACATATTAAACTGATAAGTACAGATACTACACTTGATCTTAGCCAAAAGGCCGAGAAGCGATAACTGTCCACTGGTTCACATCCGAGGGCCCTTCCTGGCACAATGCGCACTTGTAGCGGTGTTCGTTTTATGGCCATAGTGTCACTTTGCACCTCCGCCCACCCGCTGCACTGAGCACTCTTCAACCCTTTTAAATGGTATAACTTTACACTACCGCACGCTCCAGCGAGCACCATTCAAGCAACATCGGCACAGTCGCAACAAGTAAGGCGACTCTACTCAGAGAAGTCACTCTGCACAGTAACAAGATTTCTTTTGCACAGACAGAAAGGGCTTCACCCGCAAAGGTAAAGCCTGCCAAAAATAGAAACAATTCATTAGTGCTGCTCTCCACGGAAGTCTTTAGTAAAAGGCGAAAGACTTGTACATTATGAAGAGAAACCAGTGTATGATTATCCATCACTGCGGGAGCAGGGCATCAGGCTAGTTGGCATAGCCACCTTCCCCATGGTGAGCTTTGCTTGGTTGAGACGCTTGCTCCCCCCCCTTGCTCCTCGGCTGACCAAGTAGGAACAATCGGGCCCTATTCGATGGCTGCCTTGTCTTTTACTCTGTGCAAAAGACAAGGCAGCCACAAACAACACGGGAACACCGTATTGAGGCTTTGATCTGACTGCTCATTCGGTGTCGCGTTTCTTTCAAGCAATTCTCCCGGTTAGCCCGCACTCGGCTCGCTCCCAGAGCCGTGTTAAAGTCTGCTTCGCATTCACTCTCTTTTATCAGCAGATTAAAAGAAAGTTTCATCTTAGGCTCCCTGAAACTTCCATCCTGCACCGCTGTTTGCTTTTTCACAAGAGCAGAGGAGAGCGCACCGTTCCCAGCGGCACTGCAGTACCAGGTCGATGCTTGGAGTGAACGGAGCAAGCTCCTTTTTCAACTCCTATTGATAAAAATCCATTTAATATGTAGTCTCGCATAGAGGACATATGAGACATTAAACTGATAAGAACAGATACTACACTTGATCTTAGCCAAAAGGCCAAGAAGCGATAACTGTCCACTGGTTCACGTCCGAGGGCCCTTCCTGGCACAATGCGCACTTGTAGCGGTGTTCTTTTTATGGCCATAGTGTCACTTTGCACCTCCGCCCACCCGCTGCACTGAGCACTCTTCAGCCCTTTTAAATGGTATAACTTTACACTACCACACGCTCCAGCGAGCACCATTCAAGCAACAACTTTGCACTCCAGCTTTGAACATCGGCACAGTCGCAACAAGTAAGGCGACTCTACTCAGAGAAGTCACTCTGCACAGTAACAAGATTTCTTTTGCACAGACAGAAAGGGCTTCATCCGCAAAGGTAAAGCCTGCCAAAAATAGAAACAACTCATTAGTGCTGCTCAACGTTGTACTTTGCAGTAAAAGAAAGAGCAAATCTAAAGTTTCAGGAATCCGAGAATAAGCTTACTTTCATGAGTTCTTCACGATTTCGGATTTTGCTATAAAATGAATTCCTTCACTCAAACTAAATTAAAACTGCTAAACCGCTAATCTGTTATATACAAGGCAGATGTCAAATTCACCGAAATAGGATCTAAGGGTATTTGGCCAATCGAGCTGTAGCAGCTTCGGTAAAAGAGTATAAGTTGAAGAGTTTGTGAATAAAGGTGTGCGCACACATAGTGAGTTGTAGGAAAATAGGCAGGGAGCAATGCCGGCTGGGGTATATGTTCTTGTATGTTGTCTGACTGTTTGATTTGAATGTGTTGTGTAAGTGTCCTGTTGAATGTTACATGTTTGGGCTTTGACATGCTTCACTGTGGTTGTTAACTGTGTGGTGTGTCCTGAAATGTTATATGTTTGGGCTGTGTGACATGCTTAATGCTTTTCAGTAGCAACCCACTTATTCATATATAGCAACTGACAACATAAGAAGTCCGGACATACTTTGATAGTAGTTGTAGAAGTATCCTTATTGATAATAGATAAACTAATTCATAGTGATAGAACAGTAGATGAACAGGTGCCTGCACATGTCTCATGAAAATAAAATGGGTGTATGATTGCTGACGGCAGAGCAATACTGCCAAACTTATGAGTTCTTTTGGCAAACTTGATTCAGTGTCTTGACGTGTATACGCTGTTTCGCTGACTTGTCACAAGAAACAAAGTGTGTTTGATAAGATCCGACCATTTTATTACGGGAGGATCAGTATGTATGGATTCTGATGTGACTGATAAACCCATTCGTATCTTAAGCATAATCTAATACGTGAGACAACGCCCTGGCACACAATCAAAAAAAAAAAGAGAGAGAGCGGTTTTGTGTCCCCACAGTCCATAATGTAGAAAAGAGAGAAAAAAGCCTTTCTGATTTGGTGTGTGTGCTCACAGTGCAGAGTGTAGAGAAAAGAGAGAAAAGAAAGCCGTTTTGGTGTCAAGGGTGTTGTGACTTACACACACACATTTCTGAATTGAGAAAGGAAATTATTTTAGAGAAAGCACTAGAGTTTAGATCCCACATTTGTTGATAGGCATTCATTTAATTTTTCTTTTAATCAGTTTTAAAGTGAATACTAACTGAGAAATGAAAAAGGTGAAGAGTTTAGAAGCTTGGTTCAAGAGCAAAACTTGGTTTATGATCAGCTGAGTCTCTAAACAGAACAGCAAAGGGCTTCATCGAACATTTAAAAAATATTCAGATTGTTAGAATATCCAGAATTTATAGGAATGGTGGTGATTACTCTTATTTTCTAGAATGGAAATAACTGCACCATGTCTGTTTTATGAATTTAAGGGGCTAAAAAGTTTTGTTCTCGTTTTTCTATGATTAACCGAATGTATGTGAGAGTCCAAACAGACAGAAGGGTTACGGCTGAGCGCTGGACCTTCCAAAAAAGATGAGACAGGCTGGACCTGTGCCATACTAGTTAAGACCTGCCTGTGGATAACAGGTTCATTAAACTCTCACATACACAAACTCACACACGTTCGCACACATACACCCATTCACACACACATTCTTGAACTTGCTGCAAGATTAAACATTTGCATTAACTGACTCCAGCAACTCTGAGTCTCATTGAGAGACTTTTCTCAACAATTGGGTCCTCAAACCAGATCTCAACGTTTTTTCCGCTTTCCAGGGTCGGAGCTGAAACCGTGCACGGGGGAGTCCAGTACTCCTAAAGAAAGACCCCCTGCTGAATTGCGGTAATTAGGGGCCAGTGTCCACTGAAAGGGGGAAAAAGGGACGAGATCGTACTTTTGAATCAATGGCCAGAAGCCATTGGCAGTGCAGGCATCAACAATAATGGTGTTATTTCACCCATTAACACTTAAGGTACCTCATGCAGTGGCTGTGATATGGTTACTTAACAAAATATCTTTACCAGACATCTCTCCTACATAACAGTTTTTCTTTCACAGCCACACCTTGTTGTCGAGAGATGTGCTACACTTAATCCATCCACACTGCTACCTACCCCACAGATGGAAAGCCTCATGATTGCATGTCAGAAATAACCATCAGTGTTTTACCCAGGCCAGACTTAACTGATATACGTTATGAAAATGCAGAAATAACTATATTTATTCAACAGGTCAAGCAAAAAACCCTGATGGCACAAATGCTACAGGATTTGCAGTAGTAACAGAAACTGAAGTTTTCTTAAAACAACCACTACCAAAAAATTACTCGAATTGGTAGCTTTAACTGAAGCTTGTAAATTAAATAACAAAAAGGTTGTTAACGTTTACACTGACAGTCAGTATGCCTTCTCAACTGTACATGTGTTAACACAGCATTGGAAAAACAGGTATGTAGACATCCACAGCTAAATGTATAAACTACAAATATTTTAGCATTATTAGATGTTATTCAATTGCCATCTACAATAGACTCATATGAATGACCGGAAGGAAAACCATACTGCCAAAGAATTTGTTTAAATATGCTGCAGTATTGAGCCACGGACCATGTCATGTCTCAACAGGAGGGATTGAAGCAATAATGAACAAGGTTTTTACAGCATATGGTTTTACTAATTATTGAATTTTTTTTTTTAGAATAAATAAATGAATAAAGTTTTGTCTAGCAGGTCAAATATGTGCAAAATACATTCCACAGGGCAATCTAAGACCAAAACGAAGATAATTCCCTAAGCCAGTGTATCTTTTTCAACATATTTGTTTGGATTTCATTATTTCATTATTGTGTAGATTTCATTGAACTAAATAAATGTTAAGGGAAACGATTCTGCTCAGTGACAACAGAGGTTTTTACCAAATGGTCTGAAATATTTCCATGTGCACAAGCAGATGCACTCTCTGTAGCAAAATCACGCGTAAAATAACTCATTTCTAGATTTGAAATTCCTGAAAAGATCTTCAGTGATAATTTGACACACTTTGTAAACAATGTCATCTCACTGATGGCAAAGAACTTAAAATAGACCTTAGAAACCACTGTGATATAGAAGGTTTCGCTAACACATTGGAATTGTTTTACTATTTACATATGCATGTGCAGTGAAGAATTGCTTGCTGCTGATAAATGCAAAGAAGAACAGCTTACACATAGATGCTCACATATAGGCTGCTGAATGCAATGAAGACCTGCTTATCCAGTAAAGTTCAATGTCAATGTGTAATATTCAATTAGGATTTGCAAAACAGTGAAGTTAAACAATGAATGGGTCCATAGTCGGCATGAGAAGACTACAGGAATATTTACCTGGGTGTACGTTCAAACAGAGATGAGAAAATTGCGATAAATTATTGTTTGTTTGTTTGTTAGTATGTATATGAATGTTATGTGTATAAACTGTGTTGAGTTATAGTTACTCAGTAGTGTCTCAGTGAAACAACCGACGGGGGAAGCCTTGCGGTGACAACAAAGAATCAGTCAAGTTGCTCCAGTGTACTCCATACAAACTGGTTGGCTACTGAAGGGATAGAAAATGGGGAATACTTGTTTTAAAGCAAACAAGGAATTAGATGGGAAAAATACATGTTTTAACGGGACCCAGACAATATTATATAGATGTCGCCACTGAAGTAAAGAACATTTACGTGGGATGGTGTGAGGGTCCTCGTTTGGCTGACGTTCGCCGATATGCTCGCCATGCTCAGAACCAAGTTGAGACGCGTAAGACAACCAAAAGGGACAAGTGTGAAAAGGAGCTGCATTTGGCAACCATGACCATGTATTACGCAGTTGGTGTAAACAGAGGACGAGGCCGAAGACGTGGACGTGTGGGAGAGGAGGTCGAAATGGGCCACGCCAGAGCTATGATCCGAATATTTGTTTTTACTGTGGCCAGACTGGACACTGGAAGAAGGACTGTCCACAGCTAAAAAGTGATGAAATTGGGCAAAAGGCTGACTGAGGGTGGGAGGCAGGTTCTGGACGTCACGCGGCAGCGGAGCCTCCACTAATGGGTGATAACACAAACACACTCACACATTTTTCCTGCTCTGTGTAGTGAAGCAACGCTTGCCGACTGTGATTCACGTAGTAAAGTTTTGCATGCTATTTCCGTCCTAGAGCAAAGATATTTCTCTCAGAATATAGGAACTTATGTTCATCAGTAGTGACGTCAGGGGAGTTTGATTGTCCTCCAAAGTTAAGTGGAAACCACGTTTACTGTATGTCTGCATCAGGCCAGGTTGTGAAGGAGAAAATGACAATGCCCATTGCGTGTTGTCACTCCCGATGAGCTCTCCTTCAAACACTCATTTTTGTTATCAGAGTTGTGTCCCATTAACCTGATGGGCTGTGATCTCATGTGTAAATTAGGCATTATTTTAACTTCTACACCAGAGGGTGTTAAGGTTATGTTACAGCCTGACAAAGTTTTCACAGCAGTGCAGTTTGATTCATCGGCACTTACATATGCTTATGAGTGGAAACTTCCCAGCTCTCCTTTTTCACAACAACTAGTGGAAGAAGCAAAAGCGTTAGTTTCACCCCTTTCTGATTTCATGCAACCTGCTGATTTGCACTGCACATCACACATTTCTTTGGGGCCTGACAATGACTATGAGAAGAAGTGAAAAAATATGTGCGCCTACTTTATTGGCTGTGTCGCTCACTCCAGAGCACTTCGATTTTTTTAATGTTTGTGGTACTCGCCCTCACATTTCCTTGGCCAAACGTACACACTGGCAGTGACAAGGTGTGGGAGAGTTTGTTGCTACATGTCAGAAAGAAATGGAGTGGACTGTTTCACCTGCTGATCCAAATTTGATGTTTTCTGAACGATTGTCAGCATACAAAAAAATATTTTTGAGTACAATGCATTGTCAAAGAACTGTGGACTTAATTCCTACCACAGAATCACATTTTGAAGCATGTTTTTTATCTGAAACAGATTTGTCTTCGATACCCATGTTGGCTGAAGTGCCCAATGATCTTTGGGCTAAGAGCAAATATGATGTGGGGTTGATAAAAGGCTGTGAACCAGTAATTGTCACCCCTAAATCAGACTTTTGTCCATGTAAAAAACAATACCCTTTTAAGCCTGAAGCAATTAAAGGGATTAAACCTGTTTTTCAATCTTTTCAGAAAACAAGCGTTATTGTTCCTTTTGAAAATTCACCTGTGCTTACTCCATTGTTTCCTGTTAAAAAGATTAAAGATGCTGGCCAGCCAGATGAATGGCGTTTTGTACAGGACCTCCAAGCGGTGAATGCTGCAGTTCAGCCACATGCTCCTACTGTGCCCAACCCACACACTATTTTGTCTCAAATTACATCAGATGCACAGTTTTTCTCAGTGGTTGACTTGTCGCCAGTGCACCCTGATAGCCCATTTTGGTTTGCTTTTTAGTTTGAAGGGAGATCTTGGACTTTTACCCGGTTATGCCAGGGGTACTGTGAAAGTCCCACTATTTACAATGCTGCCCTCAAAGCTAGTCTGGATTAACTTCAATCAACCACAGGCTCTGCTCTTTTGCAGTATGTGGATGACATCCTTTTATGTAGTCCATCTAAACAACAGTGTGAAAAAGACCAAATGACTCAAATAACTTTCTTGCTTTCAAAATTTTTCCTCTAGTGACGCTGACTTAGAGAGGGATGAAGATAATCATGTTTAATTGTTCATGTTTTGATTGTTTATCATTGGACCCTTTATTACTATGATGCCTGCATTTTAAACTCACGTTGTGTGCAAATGCAGGCTGATGTTTTACAGATAAAGTTATTATTTTCCTTGTTTCTTTTGGGTTGATTAATATAATGGTATTATTATAATCAAAAGGGAGGAATGTAATGGAAAATAATTCTTATATGCATTGTATTGAGTGTTACTGTGTATAACCTGCAAATGACCGAGCTGCAAGGTACCACCCTGCCCTGTTTTCTTAAATTCCTCTTTACAATGGTGGGCTTGTTATAATGAGATAGGTGCACTTTAGGGGGGACAGGGTTAGGCTGGTATTTACGAGTGTGTCTGGGTAACCTCAACTGATGGTTGGGGAGGAAAGTTAGAAGAACAATCAATTATACCCAAAAACAGATGACGTGATGAGCGGGCAATATAACTGTGTGTTTTTGCTTCAGTGGTCAGAGCAACTCTGTATTCTGTACTGTGTTGTTCTCTCTTGCAAGATATTATTATTAAAGTCTCTTATCTCCTCACAAGAAAAATAACTGACTCCCCAAATGCAAGTGTCAGGACAAATGATCAAACTTCTCCAAGCTTCAGTCTGCAGAGAAGTACAAGACAGGGTTGCTCACTTTCTCCCTCACTTTTTGCTATTTTCATCAAACCTTTAGCAGCTGCTATCAGACAATATAGAAATATTAAAGGCATCCAACCCCAAAATATTGAGCATAAAATAAGTCTTTATGCTGATGATGTATTACTTTTCCTTCAGAACTCACAGACGTCTCTCACTCACACGATCACACTCATAAATAAATTCTCAGCACTTTCTGACTACTCTATCAATTGGTCTAAGACCACAGTTCTGCCCATTAACTGTAGGGTCCAGAATATACCTGCGATCACTTTACAGTCAGGAAATATTAGATATTTAGGCATAAACATTTCCTCCAGGCTCTCAGAGCTAACAAAGCTAATTTATGTGCAATTATTAAAGACAGTAGAGGACAATCTCTCTCGTTGGAAGTCCTTACCTATATCACTTATGGGGAGAGTTACAACCATTAAAATGATGATACTACCAAAAGTTAACTATTTGTTCTCAATGATCCCCATAAAACCAACCTGCTACTTGGTTTAAGTCACTAGATTCATGCATCTCCAAATTTCCGTGGAAAAACAAACCACCACGTATTAGTTTAAAAACCCTACAGAAGACCAAGGACAGTGGTGGATTAGATTTACCTAATTTTCAGCACTATTCCTTAGCCAATAGGTTACGGTATATATCAAAATGGTTTAAACCTAGCCCAATAGATGAACATGGATAAATATAGAACAAGCATTGTGTGATAATCTGGAAATCTCTGACCTGCCACTTATTAGTCAAAACGTAAAAAATCACAAATGTTTCAAAAGCATTAACATCAGCACCTCTCTGACAGCCTGGTGGGAATTTCTTAAAATAACAAAGTCTTCACTTGTCCCGTGTAAGCTTACACCCATCTGGAACAATCCTGACATCCTTCAAAACAAAAAAATGCTAAACTTTACTCTGTGGAAGATCAAAGGAATCAAACATCTGGAACATATAATCCAAAATGGACATTTTATTTCATTTGATGAGCTCATATCACAACATGAGATAGGCAGCAATAAATTCCTAGAATATCAACAACTTAAGTCTATAATAACAAAGAAATATATCCTCCACCAACCAGACTTACAACTCCCGATTAGGGTAGCAGAATTTCTAAGCATCTGCACCCCAAAACTACTATCAAAAATATATAAATTATTGTCTAAGATAGATGACACAATGTCTCTACCGTCCTCAAAATGGGAGGCAGATTTATCCATCAGTTCTAGTCATAGCTTCTGGCCACAAATATGTTTGAACACCTTCAGAATGACTCAAAATCCTAATTTACAGCTCATACAATACAAAATTCTTCATAGAACACACTATACAGGACAAAGGATGTTCAGGATGGGTCTAACACACTCAAACATCTGCTCACATTGCACAGATAACACACCTGATGATTATGCACACGCTTTGTGGTTTTGTGCGCCTGTCCAGAAGTTCTGGCTTGAAGTCTGTGCGGACCTATCAACATGGCTAAAGTGTAGCATTCCTGCATGCCCCACACTGTGCATACTGGGTGACTTAGACAACATCAACGTGGAATTTAGCTTAGCACACATGATCCTCACAGTGTTATGTATAGCAAAGAAAACTATTCTCATGAACTGGAAAGCGAAGAACAATCTGTGTATTAACCAGTTTAGAAATTTTCTTTTAGATTATATTAGCATGGAAACAATGTCTGCCTCCTCAAAACATCAATTGGCTGAATTTAATTCTCTCTGGTCCCCTCTGATTAGCTTGATCACATAGTGTTGGTAGTGGGTTGCTGTCCCGTCGCTCTGGGCGGTTGGGTGTGTGCTGGGGGGGGCTGTGTGGCTTCGGGCGTCTGGTGGTCTCTCGGGTCGTGGGGACCGGGTTGGTCATTGCTGGGGGGGACTGTGTGTCGGGCTTGGAGGGCAGTTTTGGGGGCTTGCGGGTGGGGCTGTCTTGCGGTGTGGGGCGGGGTCCCTTAGGGGCCTTGGGGTGGTGGCTGCTGGCTCTGTACCGGGTGACCGGGCCGCTCTGGCGTGGGTGGTGGAGCTGGGCCTGGACCTGGTGGCTTGCCGCTGCCTTGCGCCCGGGGCGGGGCCCTGCCAGTGCCTGGGGGGTCTGGGTTGCCCTGGACATGCCACAATATGCGTGGGTTGGTGCAGATCCTGGTGCCGGCCTTGTTGCTCTGGGAACTCCAAGGTGTCCGCAGGTGGTTATTTTTTTTAGGGTGTTGGGGCGTGCGGTGAGGGGGAGGGGGTCTGTGTGGGGGTGTGCTTTTCCCCTGTTGGGGGGGGCCTGGGTGATGGTGGGTCTCGCTGCTGCGACTGGTGTGACCGGGTGATTTGTTTGTATGTTTGTTTGATTTTTGTTGTTGTTTGTTTGTTTTTGTAGAGGTCCTCCGGGGTGGGGTTGGGTTGAGTGGGGTGGGGCGGGATGGGTTCCTTCTGGGGGTACAGTAGCTCCCGGAATATGGTGACTGCAGGCCCCGAGCCTGGTGGACATCAGGCCCTCCTGCCCTGTGTTGGGTCCCAGGTAGCGGGGATGCCTATTGCAGCCAGTCTCTGGCTGCCCTCTCCGGGGTGGGAGGGACCAGGAGGATGAATTAATTATTCTGCTAGTTTATATATTGTAAACATAAACAATAAACATTTATAAAACTTCCCTTGGCAAAGCAAATCTGTTTGGCATAAAGGTATTCAGACTACAATTCTGCTGCCATAATGCACAATTCCGGATTTTGATATAAAATGAATTCCTTCACTCAAACCAAGTTAAAACTGCTTTGTCCTTCATATTTTTGCATGTCTAAATAGGTTTCAGGCATAACATTCTTCATATTACCCTGTATGTGAAAGAAGCATACTTGTGATGGAGCAATACACTCCTTTTGGGTAACCTAAACTGATGGTTGGGGAGGAAAGTTAGAAGAACAATCAACTATCAACCAAAGACAGATGACGTGATGAGCGGGCAATATAACTGTGTGTTTTTGCTTCAGTGGTCAGAGCAACTCTGTATTCTGTACTGTGTTGTTCTCTCTTTCAAGATATTATTATTAAAGCCTCTTATCTCCTCAGAAGAAAATAACTGACTCTGTGCGTTACTAAATTTCCACCACAATTTTGGCGTCACGAACAGGATCCCTCGACTGGTGTCTCTGGACCGGATCGCAGTGCATGGCCAGCCTGGACTGAAGTAGCTGTTCCAGCCTCATACCTCCAAGGCCTTTTCTGAGAGAGAGGACTGGCAGGTCCTTTTCTTGAATACCAGCGCTGGGATCATTTTTGAAATATGATAGTCTGAGACGATAGGACTGCTTTTTAGTTTTTATTTGAATAAAAGAGTGTTTCCCGGTTGTGTCATCAGTGAGACAGAGATTTCATGGGTAAGTGAAACTTTTGAAGCAGTCCGAAGAAGTGTGAAGTACTCCGAAGAAGTGTGAGTACAGATTAAGGTCCTCATTGGAGACGTCCTTTGAGTGAAGGAATATATTTCCCCATTCCAAGTCTGAGAATGGGAAACAGTAGGTCTCAGACTTTTGACCCTACCGGGGGACCTAAGCATGATGAAATGAAAAAGACATATGGTCCAGAGGTTTTCCACCAGAAGGTTCTTTTAGTATGTTAGAAATAAGAAAATTAGAAGAAAAGTTTTGCAAATATGAGAAAGAGATGAAGCAAAAAAAAAGAAAATTAAGTTTAAATAAGAAGTAAGAAAGGTATAGAATTTTGGAAAAAATAAAGTGTATTAAGAGAAAGAAAGGAAAATGTTAAACAAATGCCATGACGGAATGATGATAATAATTTAGTATTAGCTGTGCCGGATCCAGACCTGGACTCCTGCCCTGCAACAACAACAGCCAGCCCTGCCACAAGCCTCTGGCTCTCGGGAAGAAGGGACTTCTTCCATCCTCCCTCGGGAAGAAATTCCATCATTCTCACAACATCAGTTACATAGGTCTGATGATGAGGAAAAGGAAGACGTTTGGTTCTCCAGCGTACCTGCCCAAGAACTTTTAACGCAAGTGACAAAAATCCTTTACCCACAATCTGGACTTCAGAGATCTAAACGTGAGAAAAAACAAAACCAGATTCAAACCATGCCTATGGTTAAAGTTGCAGTTCCCACTGGACCATTACTGGTTTATCGACCCTGGACTGAGACTGACATCATGGAAGCATAACAATGCTTACCAGATCCAGAGATTTCTGGACCCCATTTTGCTGACGAGTTGCGAGATTTCTGCGCACAATCTGCCCGACTGGGGTTGAATTGCGTCGCACATTGGCAAAAAAGTTCAAACCGACCGACCTCTGCAAAATAGAGGCCAGTATGCTACAACTGGATTTGCGACCTACCAACAGTGAACGAGGACATAATGATAACGCTCAATATGAAGCAGCCATCCAAAGACTGTGTCAAGCCATCACCACTCAATTTCCAACCAAAATCAATATGTCCCACATTTACACCTGCAAACAGAAACCTGGTGAAGGGACTGATGATTTTGTACACCGCATCCTTGAGGAAGTCAGCAAGCACAGCGGTCATCAGAGACCAAGGGATTTGGGTAATGAATCAGGACCATGGGAGAGTATTGCATGCAATGCAATAATTAAAGGCCTCATGCCAGATGTCGCCACTGAAGTAAAGAACATTTACGTGGGATGGTGTGAGGGTCCTCGTTTGGCTGACGTTCGCCGATATGCTCGCCATGCTCATAACCAAGTTGAGACGCGTAAGACAACCAAAAGGGACAAGTGTGAAAAGGAGCTGCATTTGGCAGCCATGACCATGTATTACGCAGTTGGTGTAAACAGAGGACGAGGCCGAAGTCGAAGACGTGGACGTGTGGGATCAGAGCTATGATCCGAATATTTGTTTTTACTGTGGCCAGACTGGACACTGGAAGAAGGACTGTCCACAGCTGAAAAGTGATGAAATTTGGCCAAAGGCTGACTGAGGGTGGGAGGCAGGTTCTGGACGTCACGCGGCAGCGGAGCCTCCACTAATGGGTGATAGCACAAACACACTCACACATTTTTCCTGCTCTGTGTAGTGAAGAAACGCTTGCCGACTGTGATTCACGTAGTAAAGTTTTGCATGCTAGTTCCGTCCTAGAGCAAAGATATTTCTCTCAGAATATAGGAACTTATGTTCATCAGTAGTGACGTCAGGGGAGTTTGATTGTCCTCCAAAGTTAAGTGGAAACCACGTTTACTCTATGTCTGCATCAGGCCAGGTTGTGAAGGAGAAAATGATATCGCCCATTGCGTGTGTCACTCCCGATGGGCTCTCCTTCAAACACTCATTTTTGTTATCAGAGTTGTGTCCCATTAACCTAATGGGCTGTGATCTCATGTGTAAATTAGGCATTATTTTAACTTCTACACCAGAGGGTATTAACGTTATGTTACAGTCTGACAAAGTTTTCACAGCAGTGCAGTTTGATTCATCTGCACTTACATATGCTTATGAGTGGAAACTTCCCAGCTCTCCTTTTTCACAACAACTAGTGGAAAAAGCAAAAGCGTTAGTTTCACCCCTTTCTGATTTCATGCAACCTGCTGATTTGCACTGAAGATCACACATTTCTTTGGGGCCTGACAATGACTATGAGAAGAAGTGAAAAAATATGTGCGCCTACTTTATTGGCTGTGTCGCTCACTCCAGAGCACTTCGATTTTTTTAATGTTTGTGGTACTCGCCCTCACATTTCCTTGGCCAAATGTACACACTGGCAGTGACAAGGTGTGGGAGAGTTTGTTGCTACATGTCAGAAAGAAATGGAGTGGACCGTTTCACCTGCTGATCCAAATTTTATGTTTTCTGAACGATTGTCAGCATACAAAAAAATATTTTTGAGTACAATGCATTGTCAAAGAACTGTGGAATTAATTCCTACCACAGAATCACATTTTGAAGCATGTTTTTTATCTGAAACAGATTTGTCTTCGATACCCATGTTGGCTGAAGTGCCCAATGATCTTTGGGCTAAGAGCAAATATGATGTGGGGTTGATAAAAGGCTGTGAACCAGTAATTGTCACCCCTAAATCAGACTTTTGTCCATGTAAAAAACAATACCCTTTTAAGCCTGAAGCAATTAAAGGGATTAAACCTGTTTTTCAATCTTTTCAGAAAACAGGCGTTATTGTTCCTTTTGAAAATTCACCTGTGCTTACTCCATTGTTTCCTGTTAAAAAGATTAAAGATGCTGGCCAGCCAGATGAATGGCGTTTTGTACAGGACCTCCAAGCGGTGAATGCTGCAGTTCAGCCACATGCTCCTACTGTGCCCAACCCACACACTATTTTGTCTCAAATTACATCAGATGCACAGTTTTTCTCAGTGGTTGACTTGTCGCCAGTGCACCCTGATAGCCCATTTTGGTTTGCTTTTTAGTTTGAAGGGAGATCTTGGACTTTTACCCGGTTATGCCAGGGGTACTGTGAAAGTCCCACTATTTACAATGCTGCCCTCAAAGCTAGTCTGGATTAACTTCAATCAACCACAGGCTCTGCTCTTTTGCAGTATGTGGATGACATCCTTTTATGTGGTCCATCTAAACAACAGTGTGAAAAAGACAGTGAATCTGTTGAAACATCTTCCTTCTTATGGCCATAAAGCCAGCCTTTCTAAGTTACAGTTTGTACAGGACGAAGTCACCTTTTTGGGTCATGTGATTTCTAAGGATGGGCGCTCACTTTCTCCTAAACGTGTTGCTGCAGTTCAGATCATTCCTAAACCGGTTACTAAAAAACAGCTTATGTCATTCTTAGGTATAACATCTTACTGCAGGAACTTTATTCCTAACTACTCTTTTCTCGAAGCTCTCTTAGGTGCTCTTATCCATGGTAAAGGCAGCTGCAGTTCTGACATGCAGCTCCAGCCTTTAGTCAGCTTAAGCTGGCTCTTCAAACAGCACCAACACTTGGCATTCCAGATCCTCATAAACCTTTCATACAGGCAGTTGATGAGAAGCATGGTTGTATGACATCTGTTCTTATGCAGGAACATGGGGCAGGCAAAGGCCAGTGGCTCATTTCTCAGCAAAACTGGACTCTGTGGCTGCAGGCCTGCCTGGTTGTCTTCGTGCTGTTGCAGCTGCAGAGAAAGCTGTCCTGGCCTCCCAAGATATTGTGGGCTACGCTAATTTGACTGTTTTGGTTCCTCATGCTGTTGCCTTTATTCTTCTCGAGCAGAAAACTTCACATCTTTCAACTGCTCGTTGGCTCAGATACACCTCTGTGATATGCCAAATGTCACTGTTAAACGTTGTACTGTTCTGAATCCTGCTACTTTGCTTCCGACTCCTGAGGATGGGGAGCCTCATGACTGTGAAGCTGTTTTGGAACAAGTTTGTACACCCCGACCTGATCTTTTAGAGACTCCTCTTCCAAACTCTGACATGATTCTTTTTGTATATGGATCAGCTTTGCGTGATCCAGCCACAGGTACTAACTGTGTTTGGTTTGCAGTATGTTCTTCACATGACACTTTGTTGTCTGGTTCTCTTCCTAAACATTTCTCTGCTCAAACTACTGAGCTTATTGCACTTACTGAAGCTTGTAAGTTGGCAGCTGGTAAGTCTGTCACTATTTACACAGATTCCAGATATGCTTTTGGTGTTGTTCATGACTTTGGTGCGCTGTGGAAACACAGGCATTTCCTTAAATCAGATGGTAAAACTATTCTGAACTCCAAGCAGGTTTCTGATCTTCTTGATGCGATCCTTTTGCCTACAGCAATCTCGGTCTGTAAGTGTGCGGCTCACACTAACTCAGACAATCCTGTTGCTTGTGGCAATGCCAGAGCTGATGCTGCAGCTAAGCAAGCAGCTAAATCTTTTCCTGTTTTCGCTTCCCTCTCTTTGCAGGCAGAAGACTCCCTCACAGATCTCCATGCTTTGCAAACTTTTGCCTCTGCAGATGAAATTTGGTCCCCTGGACGCATTTGGTCCTCTGTGGGTGCAACTTATATGGATGGTGTTTGGATGGGACCTGATGGTAAACCCTGTCTACCTAAACATTTTTTTCCTCATTTTTCAAAATTGACACATGGGTTGGACCATGTGTCAAAAGGGGGGATGCTGAATGCACTCACTGCTCAGTGGTTCACAAAAGGGTTCAGTTCATATGCGCAAAAATACTGTCAGTCATGTATGGTTTGTGCCACACATAATGTAGGAAAGGCATTACACACATCGCAAGTTGCACACCCTCCATCAGAGAAACCTTTTGAACATTTGATGATGGATTTTGTTGAACTCACACCAGCTGAAGGAAAGAAATATGCACTAGTAATAGTGGACGTGTTTAGTAAATGGGTTGAAGTTTTCCCTGCAAAACATGCAAACAGTAATGCAGTGACTAAAGCACTGCTAAACAGAAATCATTCCTAGATGGGGCATTCCAGAGAAGATCAGCAGTGATAATGGCACACATTTTGTAAACACTGCATTGACTGAGGTTGGTAAATTCCTGGGAATAACCTTGCGCACACATTGTGCTTATCATCCACAGAGTGGAGGTGCTGTGGAAAGAGAAAATGGTACATTAAAGTCCAAGTTAGCCAAATGTTGTGAAGAAACAGGTCTGCCATGGAAAAAAACATTACCTATTGTGCTTACCTACATGAGAATGAGAATCAGAGCTCAAGTGAATCTCAGCCCATTTGAAATTTTATTTGGCAGACCTCCTAACCTGGGATTGGGACCTGTAACCAGACCCCTCCCTTCCACAACTGTTTGTGATGATGCTATGTTGTCTTACTGTCGAAACCTTTCCACTGTTCTATCTCAAGTTTCACAGACAGTAAAAGCAGCCCTTCCAGCCACAGAAAACACACCACTCCAACCAGATGACAGGTGGTGAAGGAACTTCGCAGGAAACATTGGAAGTCCAAACGTTGGCAAGGCCCGTTCCAGGTGCTACTGGTCACTCATACAGCTGTTAAAGTTGCAGAGAGAGCAACCTGGATTCATGCCAGTCACTGTAAGAAGGTACCAGAACCAGTAGATGACTTCCACCCTGACATACATCAGCCTAACCAACACGCCCGGAAGGACAAAGATAAGAGTCAGCAGTAAAAGCTGTACTCCACCGGTGTGTTAAGTGCTAGTAACCTCTGACACCGAAGATTGAAACATCCTTACTGAGACCTGTGATGAAGATGATCATACACATGCTGTGAACCATGGAAGAAACTGTTTGTTGTTTGTATTTTCTTATTTGTAACCAGCATGTGCACATTGTATCTTGATTTCACAGGAAGCAATAATACAGGGCTGCTGTATTTTTCCCTGTGTGAAAGGCCTCATTGTATGTATCTCACCAAATGATTCAAATGACTCAAAGAACTTTTTTGCTTTCAAAATTTTTCCTCTAGTGACGCTGACTTAGAGAGGGATGAAGATAATCATATTTAATTGTTCATGTTTTGATTGTTTATCATTGGACCCTTTATCACTATGATGCCTGCATTTTAAACTCACGTTGTGTGCAAATGCAGGCTGATGTTTTACAGATAAAGTTATTATTTTCCTTGTTTCTTTTGGGTTGATTAATATAATGGTATTATTATAATCAAAAGGGAGGAATGTAATGGAAAATAATTCTTATATGCATTGCATTGAGTGTTACTGTGTATAACCTGCAAAACACTGAGCTGCAAGGTACCACCCTGCCCTGTTTTCTTAAATTCCTCTTTACAATGGTGGGCTTGTTATTATGAGATAGCTACACTTTAGGGGGGACAGGGTTAGGCTGGTATTTACGAGTGTGTCTGGGTAACCTCAACTAATGGTTGGGGAGGAAAGTTAGAAGAACAATCAACTATACCCAAAAACAGATGACGTGATGAGTGGGCAATATAACTGTGTGTTTTTGCTTCAGTGGTCAGAGCAACTCTGTATTCTGTACTGTGTTGTTCTCTCTTGCAAGATATTATTATTAAAGCCTCTTATCTCCTCAAAAGAAAATAACTGACTCCCCAAGTGCAAGTGTCAGGACAAATGATCAAACTTCTCCAAGCTTCAGTCTGCAGAGAGGTACAAGACAGGGTTGCCCACTTTCGCCCTCACTTTTTGCTATTTTCATCGAACCTTTAGCAGCTGCTATCAGACAAGATAGAAATATTAAAGGCATCCAACCCCAAAATATTGAGCATAAAATAAGTCTTTATGCTGATAATGTATTACTTTTCCTTCAGAACTCACAAACGTCTCTCACTCACACGATCACACTCATAAATAAATTCTCAGCACTTTCTGACTACTCTATCAATTGGTCTAAGACCACAGTTCTGCCCATTAACTATAGGGACCAGAATATACCTGCGATCACTTTACAGTCAGGAAATATTAGATATTTAGGAATAAACATTTCCTCCAGGCTCTCAGGGCTAACAAAGCTAAATTATGTGCAATTATTAAAGACAGTAGAGGACGATCTCTCTCGTTTGAAGTCCTTACCTATATCACTTATGGGGAGAGTTACAACCATTAAAATGATGATACTACCAAAAGTTAACTATTTGTTCTCAATGATCCCCATAAAACCATCTGCTACTTGGTTTAAGTCACTAGGTTCATGCATCTCCAAATTTCTGTGGAAAAACAAACCACCACGTATTAGTTTAAAAACCCTACAGAAGACCAAGGACAGGGTGGATTAGATTTACCTAATTTTCAGCACTATTCCTTAGCCAATAGGTTACAGTATATATCAAAATGGTTTAAACCTAGCCCAATAGATGAACCATGGATAAATATAGAACAAGCATTGTGTGATAATCTGGAAATCTCTGACCTGCCACTTATTAGTCAAAACGTAAAAAATCACAAATGTTTCAAAAGCATTAACATCAGCACCTCTCTGACAGCCTGGTGGGAATTTCTTAAAATAACATAGTCTTCACTTGTCCCGTGTAAGCTTACACCCATCTGGAACAATCCTGACATCCTGCAAAACAAAAAAATTTTAAACTTTACTCTCTGGAAGATCAAAGGAATCAAACATCTGGAACATATAATCCAAAATGGACATTTTATTTTATTTGATGAGCTCATATCACAACATGAGATAGGCAGCAATAAATTCCTAGAATATCAACAACTTAAGTCTATAATAAAAAAGAAATATATCCTCCACCAACCAGACTTACAACTCCCGATTAGGGTAGTAGAATTTCTAAGCATCTGCACCCCAAAACTACTATCAAAAATATATAAATTATTGTCTAAGATAGATGACACAATGTCTCTACCGTCCTCAAAATGGGAGGCAGATTTATCCATCAGTTCTAGTCATAGCTTCTGGCCACATATATGTTTGAACACCTTCAGAATGACTCGAAATACTAATTTACAGCTCATACAATACAAAATTCTTCATAGAACACACTATACAGGACAAAGGATGTTCAGGATGGGTTTAACACACTCAAACATCTGCTCACATTGCACAGATAACACACCTGATGATTATGCACACGCTTTGTGGTTTTGTGCGCCTGTCCAGAAGTTCTGGCTTGAAGTCTGTGCGGACCTATCAACATGACTAAAGTGTAGCATTCCTGCATGCCCCACACTGTGCATACTGGGTGACTTAGACAACATCAATGTGGAATTTAGCTTAGCACACATGATCCTCACAGTGTTATGTATAGCAAAGAAAACTATTCTCATGAACTGGAAAGCGAAGAACAATCTGTGTATTAACCAGTTTAGAAATTTTCTTTTAGATTATATTAGCATGGAAACAATGTCTGCTTCCTCAAAACATCAATTGGCTGAATTTAATTCTCTCTGGTCCCTTCTGATTAGCTTGATCACATAGTGGTGGTGGTGGGTTGCTGTCCCGTCGCTCTGGGCGGTTGGGTGTGTGCTGGGGGGGGCTGTGTGGCTTCGGGCGTCTGGTGGTCTCTCGGGTCGTGGGGAAATACAGCAGCCCTGTATTATTGCTTCCTGTGAAATCAAGATACAATGTGCACATGCTGGTTACAAATAAGAAAATACAAACAACAAACAGTTTCTTCCATGGTTCACAGCATGTGTATGATCATCTTCATCGCTGGTCTCAGTAAGGATGTTTCAATCTTCGGTGTCAGAGGTTACTAGCACTTAACACACCGGTGGAGTACAGCTTTTACTGCTGACTCTTATCTTTGTCCTTCCGGGCGTGTTGGTTAGGCTGATGTATGTCAGGGTGGAAGTCATCTACTGGTTCTGGTACCTTCTTACAGTGACTGGCATGAATCCAGGTTGCTCTCTCTGCAACTTTAACAGCTGTGTGAGTGACCAGTAGCACCTGGAACGGGCCTTGCCAACGTTTGGACTTCCAATGTTTCCTGCGAAGTTCCTTCACCACCTGTCATCTGGTTGGAGTGGTGTGTTTTCTGTGGCTGGAAGGGCTGCTTTTACTGCCTGTGAAACTTGAGATAGAACAGTGGAAAGGTTTCGACAGTAAGACAACATAGCATCATCACAAACAGTTGTGGAAGGGAGGGGTCTGGTTACAGGTCCCAATCCCAGGTTAGGAGGTCTGCCAAATAAAATTTCAAATGGGCTGAGATTCACTTGAGCTCTGATTCTCATTCTCATGTAGGTAAGCACAATAGGTAATGCTTTTGTCCATGGCAGACCTGTTTCTTCACAACATTTGGCTAACTTGGACTTTAATGTACCATTTTCTCTTTCCACAGCACCTCCACTCTGTGGATGATAAGCACAATGTGTGCGCAAGCTTATTCCCAGGAATTTACCAACCTCAGTCAATGCAGTGTTTACAAAATGTGTGCCATTATCACTGCTGATCTTCTCTGGAATGCCCCATCTAGGAATGATTTCTGTTTAGCAGTGCTTTAGTCACTGCATTACTGTTTGCATGTTTTGCAGGGAAAACTTCAACCCATTTACTAAACACGTCCACTATTACTAGTGCATATTTCTTTCCTTCAGCTGGTGTGAGTTCAACAAAATCCATCATCAAATGTTCAAAAGGTTTCTCTGGTGGAGGGTGTGCAACTTGCGATGTGTGTAATGCCTTTCCTACATTATGTGTGGCACAAACCATACATGACTGACAGTATTTTTGCGCATATGAACTGAACCCTTTTGTGAACCACTGAGCAGTGAGTGCATTCAGCATCCCTCCTTTTGACACATGGTTCAACCCATGTGTCAATTTTGAAAAATGAGGAAAAAAATGTTTAGGTAGACAGGGTTTACCCTCAGGTCCCATCCAAACACCATCCGTATGAGTTGCACCCACAGAGGACCAAATGCGTCCAGAGGACCAAATTTCATCTGCAGAGGCAAAAGTTTGCAAAGCATGGAGATCTGTGAGGGAGTCTTCTGCCTGCAAAGAGAGGGAAGCAAAAACAGGAAAAAAATTAGCTGCTTGCTTAGCTGCAGCATCAGCTCTGGCATTACCACAAGCAACAGGATCGTTTGAGTTAGTGTGAGCCGCACACTTACAGACCGAGATTGCTGTAGGCAAAAGGATCGCATCAAGAAGATCAGAAACCTGCTTGGAGTTCAGAATAGTTTTACCATCTGATTTAAGGAAATGCCTGTGTTTCCACAGCGCACCAAAGTCATGAACAACACCAAAAGCATATCTGGAATCTGTGTAAATAGTGACAGACTTACCAGCTGCCAACTTACAAGCTTCAGTAAGTGCAATAAGTTCAGTAGTTTGAGCGGAGAAATGTTTAGGAAGAGAACCAGACAACAAAGTGTCATGTGAAGAACATACTGCAAACCAAACACAGTTAGTACCTGTGGCTGGATCACGCAAAGCTGATCCATCTACAAAAAGAATCATGTCAGAGTTTGGAAGAGGAGTCTCTAAAAGATCAGGTCGGGGTGTACAAACTTGTTCCAAAACAGCTTCACAGTCATGAGGCTCCCCATCCTCAGGAGTCGGAAGCAAAGTAGCAGGATTCAGAACAGTACAACGTTTAACAGTGACATTTGGCATATCACGGAGCACAGAGGTGTATCTGAGCCAACAAGCAGTTGAAAGATGTGAAGTTTTCTGCTCGAGAAGAATAATGGCAACAGTATGAGGAACCAAAACAGTCAAATTAGCGTAGCCCACAATATCTTGGGAGGCCAGGACAGTTTTCTCTGCAGCTGCAACAGCACGAAGACAACCAGGCAGGCCTGCAGCCACAGAGTCCAGTTTTGCTGAGAAATGAGCCACTGGCCTTTGCCTGCCCCATGTTCCTGCATAAGAACAGATGTCATACAACCATGCTTCTCATCAACTGCCTGTATGAAAGGTTTATGAGGATCTGGAATGCCAAGTGTTGGTGCTGTTTGAAGAGCCAGCTTAAGCTCACTAAAGGCTGATTCTGCCTCAGGAGTCCATGGAACACGATCAGCTGACTGGAGCTGCATGTCAGAACTGCAGCTGCCTTTACCATGGATAAGAGCACCTAAGAGAGCTTCGAGAAAAGAGTAGTTAGGAATAAAGTTCCTGCAGTAAGATGTTATACCTAAGAATGACATAAGCTGTTTTTTAGTAACCGGTTTAGGAATGATCTGAACTGCAGCAACACGTTTAGGAGAAAGTGAGCGCCCATCCTTAGAAATCACATGACCCAAAAAGGTGACTTCGTCCTGTACAAACTGTAATTTAGAAAGGCTGGCTTTATGGCCATAAGAAGGAAGATGTTTCAACAGATTCACTGTCTTTTTCACACTGTTGTTTAGATGGACCACATAAAAGGATGTCATCCACATACTGCAAAAGAGCAGAGCCTGTGGTTGATTGAAGTTAATCCAGACTAGCTTTGAGGGCAGCATTGTAAATAGTGGGACTTTCACAGTACCCCTGGCATAACCAGGTAAAAGTCCAAGATCTCCCTTCAAACTAAAAAGCAAACCAAAATGGGCTATCAGGGTGCACTGGCGACAAGTCAACCACTGAGAAAAACTGTGCATCTGATGTAATTTGAGACAAAATAGTGTGTGGGTTGGGCACAGTAGGAGCATGTGGCTGAACTGCAGCATTCACCGCTTGGAGGTCCTGTACAAAACGCCATTCATCTGGCTGGCCAGCATCTTTAATCTTTTTAACAGGAAACAATGGAGTAAGCACAGGTGAATTTTCAAAAGGAACAATAACGCCTGTTTTCTGAAAAGATTGAAAAACAGGTTTAATCCCTTTAATTGCTTCAGGCTTAAAAGGGTACTGTTTTTTACATGGACAAAAGTCTGATTTAGGGGTGACAATTACTGGTTCACAGCCTTTTATCAACCCCACATCATATTTGCTCTTAGCCCAAAGATCATTGGGCACTTCAGCCAACATGGGTATCGAAGACAAATCTGTTTCAGATAAAAAACATGCTTCAAAATGTGATTCTGTGGTAGGAATTAAGTCCACAGTTCTTTGACAATGCATTGTACTCAAAAATGTTTTTTTGTATGCTGACAATCGTTCAGAAAACATCAAATTTGGATCAGCAGGTGAAACAGTCCACTCCATTTATTTCTGACATGTAGCAACAAACTCTCCCACACCTTGTCACTGCCAGTGTGTACGTTTGGCCAAGGAAATGTGAGGGCGAGTACCACAAACATTAAAAAAATCGAAGTGCTCTGGAGTGAGCGACACAGCCAATAAAGTAGGCGCACATATCTTTTCACTTCTTCTCATAGTCATTGTCAGGCCCCAAAGAAATGTGTGATGTGCAGTGCAAATCAGTAGGTTGCATGAAATCAGAAAGGGGTGAAACTAACACTTTTGCTTCTTCCACTAGTTGTTGTGAAAAAGGAGAGCTGGGAAGTTTCCACTCATAAGCATATGTAAGTGCCGATGAATCAAACTGCACTGCTGTGAAAACTTTGTCAGGCTGTAACATAACGTTAACACCCTCTGGTGTAGAAGTTAAAATAATGCCTAATTTAAATATTCGGATCATAGCTCTGATCCCACACGTCCCCGTCTTCGACTTCGGCCTCGTCCTCTGTTTACACCAACTGCGTAATACATGGTCATGGCTGCCAAATGCAGCTCCTTTTCACACTTGTCCCTTTTGGTTGTCTTACGCGTCTCAACTTGGTTATGAGCATGGCGAGCATATCGGCGAACGTCAGCCAAACGAGGACCCTCACACCATCCCACGTAAATGTTCTTTACTTCAGTGGCGACATCTGGCATGAGGCCTTTAATTATTGCATTGCATGCAATACTCTCCCATGGTCCTGATTCATTACCCAAATCCCTTGGTCTCTGATGACCGCTGTGCTTGCTGACTTCCTCAAGGATGCGGTGTACAAAATCATCAGTCCCTTCACCAGGTTTCTGTTTGCAGGTGTAAATGTGGGACATATTGATTTTGGTTGGAAATTGAGTGGTGATGGCTTGACACAGTCTTTGGTTGGCTGCTTCATATTGAGCGTTATCATTATGTCCTCGTTCACTGTTGGTAGGTCGCAAATCCAGTTGTAGCATACTGGCCTCTATTTCGCAGAGGTCGGACGGTTTGAACTTTTTTGCCAATATGCGACGCAATTCAACCCCAGTCGGGCAGAATTGTGCGCAGAAATCTCGCAACTCGTCAGCAAAATGGGGTCCAGAAATCTCTGGATCTGGTAAGCATTGTTATGCTTCCATGATGTCAGTCTCAGTCCAGGGTCGATAAACCAGTAATGGTCCAGTGGGAACTGCAACTTTAACCATAGGCATGGTTTGAATCTGGTTTTGTTTTTTCTCACGTTTAGATCTCTGAAGTCCAGATTGTGGGTAAAGGATTTTTGTCACTTGCGTTAAAAGTTCTTGGGCAGGTACGCTGGAGAACCAAACGTCTTCCTTTTCCTCATCATCAGACCTATGTAGCTGATGTTGTGAGAATGATGGAATTTCTTCCCGAGGGAGGATGGAAGAAGTCCCTTCTTCCCGAGAGCCAGAGGCTTGTGGCAGGGCTGGCTGTTGTTGTTGCAGGCGTTGTGGAGGGCAGGAGTCCAGGTCTGGATCCGGCACAGCTAATACTAAATTATTATCATCATTCCGTCATGGCATTTGTTTAACATTTTCCTTTCTTTCTCTTAATACACTTTATTTTTTCCAAAATTCTATACCTTTCTTACTTCTTATTTAAACTTAATTTTCTTTTTTTTTGCTTCATCTCTTTCTCATATTTGCAAAACTTTTCTTCTAATTTTCTTATTTCTAACATACTAAAAGAACCTTCTGGTGGAAAACCTCTGGACCATATGTCTTTTTCATTTCATCATGCTTAGGTCCCCCGGTAGGGTCAAAAGTCTGAGACCTACTGTTTCCCATTGTCAGACTTGGAATGGGGAAATATATTCCTTCACTCAAAGGACGTCTCCAATGAGGACCTTAATCTGTACTCACACTTCTTCGGAGTACTTCACACTTCTTCGGACTGCTTCAAAAGTTTCACTTACCCATGAAATCTCTGTCTCACTAATGACACAACCGGGAAACCCTCTTTTATTCAAATAAAAACTAAAAAGCAGTCCTATCGTCTCAGACTATCATGTCTGTTTTATGAATTTAAGGGGCTAAAAAGTTTTGTTCTCGTTTTTCTATGATTAACCGAATGTATGTGAGAGTCCAAACAGACAGAAGGGTTACGGCCGAGCGCTGGACCTTCCTACCCGGCTGGGGTATATGTTCTTGTATGTTGTCTGACTGTTTGATTTGAATGTGTTGTGTAAGTGTCCTGTTGAATGTTACATGTTTGGGCTTTGACACGCTTCACTGTGGTTGTTAACTGTGTGGTGTGTCCTGAAATGTTATATGTTTGGGCTGTGTGACATGCTTAATGCTTTTCAGTAGCAACCCACTTATTCATATATAGCAACTGACAACATAAGAAGTCCGGACATACTTTGATAGTAGTTGTAGAAGTATCCTTATTGATAATAGATAAACTAATTCATAGTGATAGAACAGTAGATGAACAGGTGCCTGCACATGTCTCATGAAAATAAAATGGGTGTATGATTGCTGACGGCAGAGCAATACTGCCAAACTTATGAGTTCTTGTGGCAAACTTGATTCAGTGTCTTGACGTGTATACGCTGTTTCGCTGACTTGTCACAAGAAACAAAGTGTGTTTGATAAGATCCGACCATTTTATTACGGGAGGATCAGTATGTATGGATTCTGATGTGACTGATAAACCCATTCGTATCTTAAGCATAATCTAATACGTGAGACAACGCCCTGGCACACAATCAAAAAAAAAAAGAGAGAGAGCGGTTTTGTGTCCCCACAGTCCATAATGTAGAAAAGAGAGAAAAAAGCCTTTCTGATTTGGTGTGTGTGCTCACAGTGCAGAGTGTAGAGAAAAGAGAGAAAAGAAAGCCGTTTTGGTGTCACGGGTGTTGTGACTTACACACACATTTCTGAATTGAGAAAGGAAATTATTTTAGAGAAAGCACTAGAGTTTAGATCCCACATTTGTTGATAGGCATTCATTTAATTTTTCTTTTAATCAGTTTTAAAGTGAATACTAACTGAGAAATGAAAAAGGTGAAGAGTTTAGAAGCTTGGTTCAAGAGCAAAACTTGGTTTATGATCAGCTGAGTCTCTAAACAGAACAGCAAAGGGCTTCATCGAACATTTAAAAAAGATTCAGATTGTTAGAATATCCAGAATTTATAGGAATGGTGGTGATTACTCTTATTTTCTAGAATGGAAATAACTGCACCATGTCTGTTTTATGAATTTAAGGGGCTAAAAAGTTTTGTTCTCGTTTTTCTATGATTAACCGAATGTATGTGAGAGTCCAAACAGACAGAAGGGTTACGGCCGAGCACTGGACCTTCCAAAAAAGATGAGACAGGCTGGACCTGTGCCATACTAGTTAAGACCTGCCTGTGGATAACAGGTTCTTTAAACTCTCACACACACAAACTCACACACGTTCGCACACATACACCCATACACACACACATTCTTGAACTTGCTGCAAGATTAAACATTTGCATTAACTGACTCCAGCAACTCTGAGTCTCATTGAGAGACTTTTCTCAACAATTGGGTCCTCAAACCAGATCTCAACGTTTTTTCCGCTTTCCAGGGTCGGAGCTGAAACCGTGCACGGGGGAGTCCAGTACTCCTAATGAAAGACCCCCTGCTGAATTGCGGTAATTAGGGGCCAGTGTCCACTGAACGGGGGAAAAAGGGACGAGATCGTACTTTTGAATCAATGGCCAGAAGCCATTGGCAGTGCAGGCATCAACAATAATGGTGTTATTTCACCCATTAACACTTAAGGTACCTCATGCAGTGGCTGTGATATGGTTACTTAACAAAATATCTTTAGCAGACATCTCTCCTACATAACAGTTCTTCTTTCACAGCCACACCTTGTTGTCGAGAGATGTGCTACACTTAATCCATCCACACTGCTACCTACCCCACAGATGGAAAGCCTCATGATTGCATGTCAGAAATAACCATCAGTGTTTTACCCAGGCCAGACTTAACTGATATACGTTATGAAAATGCAGAAATAACTATATTTATTCAACAGGTCAAGCAAAAAACCCTGATGGCACAAATGCTACAGGATTTGCAGTAGTAACAGAAACTGAAGTTTTCTTAAAACAACCACTACCAAAAAATTACTCTGTTCAAGCAGTCGAATTGGTAGCTTTAACTGAAGCTTGTAAATTAAATAACAAAAAGGTTGTTAACGTTTACACTGACAGTCAGTATGCCTTCTCAACTGTACATGTGTTAACACAGCATTGGAAAAACAGGTATGTTGACATCCACAGCTAAATGTATAAACTACAAATATTTTAGCATTTTTAGATGTTATTCAATTGCCATCTACAATAGACTCGTATGAATGACCGGAAGGAAAACCATACTGCCAAAGAATTTGTTTAAATATGCTGCAGTATTGAGCCACGGACCATGTCATGTCTCAACAGGAGGGATAGAAGCAATAATGAACAAGGTTTTTACAGCATATGGTTTTACTAATTATTGAATTTTTTTTTTTAGAATAAATAAATGAATAAAGTTTTGTCTAGCAGGTCAAATATGTGCAAAATACATTCCACAGGGCAATCTAAGACCAAAACGAAGATAATTCCCTAAGCCAGTGTATCTTTTTCAACATATTTGTTTGTATTTCATTATTTCATTATTGTGTAGATTTCATTGAACTAAATTAATGTTAAGGGAAACGATTCTGCTCAGTGACAACAGAGGTTTTTACCAAATGGTCTGAAATATTTCCATGTGCACAAGCAGATGCACTCTCAGTAGCAAAATCACGCGTAAAATAACTCATTTCTAGATTTGAAATTCCTGAAAAGATCTTCAGTGATAATTTGACACACTTTGTAAACTATGTCATCTCACTGATGGCAAAGAACTTAAAATAGATCTTAGAAACCACTGTGATATAGAAGGTTTCGCTAACACATTGGAATTGTTTTACTATTTACATATGCATGTGCAGTGAAGAATTGCTTGCTGCTGATAAATGCAAAGAAGAACAGCTTACACATAGATGCTCACATATAGGCTGCTGAATGCAATGAAGACCTGCTTATCCAGTAAAGTTCAATGTCAATGTGTAATATTCAATTAGGATTTGCAAAACAGTGAAGTTAAACAATGAATGGGTCCATAGTCGGTATGAGAAGACTACAGGAATATTTACCTGGGTGTACGTTCAAACAGAGATGAGAAAATTGCGATAAATTATTGTTTGTTTGTTTGTTAGTATGTATATGAATGTTATGTGTATAAACTGTGTTGAGTTGTAGTTACTCAGTAGTGTCTCAGTGAAACAACCGACGGGGGAAGCCTTGCGGTGACAACAAAAGCAGTGTTTTACTGATCAGTCAAGTTGCTCCAGTGTACTCCATACAAACTGGTTGGCTACTGAAGGGATAGAAAATGGGGAATACTTGTTTTAAAGCAAACAAGGAATTAGATGGGAAAAATACATGTTTTAACGGGACCCAGACAATATTAAATACTCAGACAGATGGGAGAAGAAGTGTAGTTTTGTAGGAAATCACAAAATTATTACATAAAATTAGTGAAATCAATTGAAGAATGCCTTTCTGAAGAGCTGTTTACCACAGATGAGCAGCTTTGCGACCAAGCACATTGTAGATCGCTTTACTGCCAAAATGATCTAGTTTAATGGATTGGTTTAGACATGCATAACAGCATTTTAAGAACAAAGAGAGAAACAAAAAGGGACAACACTTCATGGTGGAAGGTGATGTATAAATAACTGTGTATATGATGAAGGAGAGACCATTTGAGCAGCACAGCCATTTCGCAGCACAGGGACAGCAGTCCAAGTTAAAGGATCTCCCACGTGGTATCACCTGTCACACTGTGTCAAGGCATCAAAAGAAGAAAAAATCACCAAACTCAAGGACAAAGAGACGAAGACTCCGGTGAACGAAGAGAGAGGACTTACAAACCAGAAATACAAAAGGATGCTCGATATCAAGATCCAGAAGAAGAGGCTAACAATGCCACGAACACTTACGATGCTGGGAATGATGCCAGCAATGAACAGAGAAGAAGATTCAGTGTCATCAATCTGCAACACGTGCCTCTAATGAGGGGGTGAATATAGAATCCTCAACGATTACAACGTCTCTGGGAACTGTGACAACAACAAGGTTTAAACCATTTTGATATATATTGTAACCTATTGGCTAAGGAATAGTGCTGAAAATTAGGTAAATCTAATCCACCACTGTCCTTGGTCTTCTGTAGGGTTTTTAAACTAATACGTGGTGGTTTGTTTTTCCACAGAAATTTGGAGATGCATGAATCTAGTGACTTAAACCAAGTAGCAAATGGTTTTATGGGGATCATTGAGAACAAATAGTTAACTTTTGGTAGTATCATCATTTTAATGGTTGTAACTCTCCCCATAAGTGATATAGGTAAGGACTTCCAACGAGAGAGATCGTCCTCTACTCTCTTTAATAATTGCACATAATTTAGCTTTGTTAGCTCTGAGAGCCTGGAGGAAATGTTTATGCCTAAATATCTAATATTTCCTGACTGTAAAGTGATCGCAGGTATATTCTGGACCCTACAGTTAATGGGCAGAACTGTGGTCTTAGACCAATTGATAGAGTAGTCAGAAAGTGCCGAGAATTTATTTATGAGTGTGATCGTGTGAGTGAGAGACGTCTCTGAGTTCTGAAGGAAAAATAATACATCATCAGCATAAAGACTTATTTTATGCTCAATATTTTGGGGTTGGATGCCTTTAATATTTCTATCTTGTCTGATAGCAGCTGCTAAAGGTTTGATGAAAATAGCAAAAAGTGAGGGAGAAAGTGAGCAACCCTGTCTTGTACCTCTCTGCAGACTGAAGCTTGGAGAAGTTTGATCATTTGTCCTGACACTTGCATTTGGGGAGCTATATAATATCCTTATCCAGTTGATGAAGTGTGACCCAAACCCGAATTTGTTTTATGCTGCGAATAAAAATTTCCAGTTCCCTCCATTAAATGCTTTTTCTGCATCTAGAGAGTCGATTGTGGTTTCCAAGTTGTTGATGGTAGAATAGTCTATGAGATTAACGATGCGGTTTTTGAACGAACTGTTGTGCCTACTGCTCTTCAGCCTGTCAAATGAAACGTAGAATTTAAAACGTGACAAATGAACCAAGACCCAAGGAGTTGAGTCGTAAACTAATCAATACTGTTTCCTGTGCGAGGACCCGTCAGTCGAGGAGTTGAGTCATGAACGAATCAATACTGTTTCCTGTCCTGCTGACTGAGCTTATGAAGCTGCCGCCTGCCATGTGGTGAGGAAGGGTACTGCATGAAAATGAACGAATCACTCACTGAGACAACTCGTTACTCCCGAGTCATATAAAAAATTTGTTCATATCGAACGAATCGCTCACGAACGACACTTCACTATCTATTTGACGAGTTATGCATGAATTCGGATTTTGAAATAAAATTAATTCCTTCTCTCAAACCAAGTTCAAACTGCTTTGTCCTTCATATTTATCTATTTCTAATCTAGTTTCAACAATAAACAACCCCACATCATATTTGCTCTTCGCCCAAAGATCATTGGGCACTTCAGCCAACATGGGTATCGAAGACAAATCTTTTTCAGATTAAAAACATGCTTCAAAATGTGATTCTGTGGTAGGAATTAATTCCACAGTTCTTTGACAATGCATTGTACTCAAAAATGTTTTTTTGTATGCTGACAATCGTTCAGAAAACATCAAATTTGGATCAGCAGGTGAAACGGTCCAATCCGTTTCTTTCTGACATGTAGCAACAAACTCTCCCACACCTTGTCAATGCCAGTGTGTAGGTTTGGCCAAGGAAATGTGAGGGCGAGTACCACAAACATTAAAAAAATCGAATTGCTCTGGAGTGAGCGACACAGCCAATAAAGTAGGCGCACATATTTTTTCACTTCTTCTCATAGTCATTGTCAGGCCCCAAAGAAATGTGTGATGTTCAGTGCAAATCAGCAGGTTGCATGAAATCAGAAAGGGGTGAAACTAACGCTTTTGCTTCTTCCACTAGTTGTTGTGAAAAAGGAGAGCTGGGAAGTTTCCACTCATAAGCATATGTAAGTGCAGATGAATCAAACTGCACTGCTGTAAAAACTTTGTCAGGCTGTAACATAACGTTAACACCCTCTGGTGTAGAAGTTAAAATAATGCCTAATTTACACATGAGATCACAGCCCATCAGGTTAATGGGACACAACTCTGATAACAAAAATGAGTGTTTGAAGGAGAGCCCATCGGGAGTGACACAGGCAATGGGCGATGTCATTTTCTCCTTCACAACCTGGCCTGATGCAGACATAGAGTAAACGTGGTTTCCACTTAACTTTGGAGGACAATCAACCTCCCCTGACGTCACTACTGATGAACATAATTTCCTATATTCTGAGAGAAATATCTTTGCTCTAGGACGGAACTAGCATGCAAAACTTTACTACGTGAATCACAGTCGGCAAGCGTTTCTTCACTACACAGAGCAGGAAAAATGTGTGAGTGTGTTTGTGCTATCACCCATTAGTGGAGGCTCCGCTGCCGCGTGACGTCCAGAACCTGCCTCCCACCCTCAGTCAGCCTTTTGCCCAATTTCATCACTTTTCAGCTGTGGACACAGCCACAGTAAAAACAAATATTCGGATCATAGCTCTGGCGTGGCCCATTTCGACCTCCTCTCCCACACGTCCACGTCTTCAACTTCGGCCTCGTCCTCTGTTTACACCAACTGCGTAATACATGGTCATGGCTGCCAAATGCAGCTCCTTTTCACACTTGTCCCTTTTGGTTGTCTTACGCGTCTCAACTTGGTTATGAGCATGGCGAGCATATCGGCGAACGTCAGCCAAACGAGGACCCTCACACCATCCCACGTAAATGTTCTTTACTTCAGTGGCGACATCTGGCATGAGGCCTTTAATTATTGCATTGCATGCAATACTCTCCCATGGTCCTGATTCATTACCCAAATCCCTTGGTCTCTGATGACCGCTGTGCTTGCTGACTTCCTCAAGGATGCGGTGTACAAAATCATCAGTCCCTTCACCGGGTTTCTGTTTGCAGGTGTAAATGTGGGACATATTGATTTTGGTTGGAAATTGAGTGGTGATGGCTTGACACAGTCTTTGGATGGCTGCTTCATATTGAGCGTTATCATTATGTCCTCGTTCACTGTTGGTAGGTCGCAAATCCAGTTGTAGCATACTGGCCTCTATTTTGCAGAGGTCGGTCAGTTTGAACTTTTTTGCCAATATGCGACGCAATTCAACCCCGGTCGGGCAGAATTGTGCGCAGAAATCTCGCAACTCGTCAGCAAAATGGGGTCCAGAAATCTCTGGATCTGGTAAGCATTGTTATGCTTCCATGATGTCAGTCTCAGTCCAGGGTCGATAAACCAGTAATGGTCCAGTGGGAACTGCAACTTTAACCATAGGCATGGTTTGAATCTGGTTTTGTTTTTTCTCACGTTTAGATCTCTGAAGTCCAGATTGTGGGTAAAGGATTTTTGTCACTTGCGTTAAAAGTTCTTGGGCAGGTACGCTGGAGAACCAAACGTCTTCCTTTTCCTCATCATCAGACCTATGTAACTGATGTTGTGAGAATGATGGAATTTCTTCCCGAGGGAGGATGGAAGAAGTCCCTTCTTCCCGAGAGCCAGAGGCTTGTGGCAGGGCTGGCTGTTGTTGTTGCAGGCGTCGTGGAGGGCAGGAGTCCAGGTCTGGATCCGGCACAGCGAGAGCGCTCAGGGTGGGGTAAAGAGGTGCAGAAGGAGAAAAAGTGTTATCAGTGGAATATGGTGGTGGTTTAAAAGAAGATTCAGTCTTAATCAGAGCTGAATTATGTTTTCGTCCACATACTAAATTATTATCATCATTCCGTCATGGCATTTGTTTAACATTTTCCTTTCTTTCTCTTAATACACTTTATTTTTTCCAACATTCTATACCTTTCTTACTTCTTATTTAAACTTAATTTTCTTTTTTTTGCTTCATCTCTTTCTCATATTTGCAAAACTTTTCTTCTAATTTTCTTATTTCTAACATACTAAAAGAACCTTCAGGTGGAAAACCTCTGGACCATATTTCTTTTTCATTTCAACATGCTTAGGTCCCCCGGTAGGGTCAAAAGTCTGAGACCTACTGTTTCCCATTCTCAGACTTGGAATGGGGAAATATATTCCTTCACTCAAAGGACGTCTCCAATGAGGACCTTTAATCTGTACTCACACTTCTTCGGAGTACTTCACACTTCTTCGGACTGCTTCAAAAGTTTCACTTACCCATGAAATCTCTGTCTCACTAATGACACAACCGGGAAACCCTCTTTTATTCAAATAAAAACTAAAAAGCAGTCCTATCGTCTCAGACTATCATATTTAAAAAATTATCCCAGCGCTGGTATTCAGGAAAAGGACCTGCCAGTCCTCTCTCTCAGAAAAGGCCTTGGAGGTATGAGGCTGGAACAGCTACTTCAGTCCAGGCTGGCCATGCACTGCGGTCCGGTCCAGAGACACCAGTCGAGGGATCCTGTTCGTGACGCCAAAATTGTGGACATTGAAGGGCATGTTGAAGGTGTGAATGTCCGACCATAGTTGGTAAAAAGCGGGTAAGAAAAGGTTAAAATACCCAACTCTACACAATCAATAGCGGGAGCGGAGTTGTTCGGCTAAAAGAAGGTGTGAAAGTCCGACCATGGTTTGTAAAAAGCGGGTAAGAAAAGGTTCGAATGCCAAAATATACACCATCAAAAGCGGAAGCCGAGGTGTTCGGCTGCAAGTAGGTGTGAATGTCAGATCATAATTTGCAAAAAGCTGATGAGAAAGGTGTGAATGACCAACAAAAGTTGCTGAAAAATGTGATTCTGTGGTAGGAATTAATTCCACAGTTCTTTGACAATGCATTGTACTCAAAAATGTTTTTTTGTATGCTGACAATCGTTCAGAAAACATCAAATTTGGATCAGCAGGTGAAACGGTCCAATCTGTTTCTTTCTGACATGTAGCAACAAACTCTCCCACACCTTGTCAATGCCAGTGTGTAGGTTTGGCCAAGGAAATGTGAGGGCGAGCACCACAAACATTAAAAAAATCGAATTGCTCTGGAGTGAGCGACACAGCCAATAAAGTAGGCGCACATATTTTTTCACTACTGTTTCCCATTCTCAGACTTGGAATGGGGAAATATATTCCTTCACTCAAAGGACGTCTCCAATGACGGTGTGAATGACCGACAATAATTGCTGAAAAATGTGTTAGAAAAGGTAAGAATGCCAGACCATTCATCATCAAAAGCGGGAGTAGAGGTGTTCCGCTGTAAGATGGTGCGAATGTCCGACCATAGTTGGTAAAAAGCGGGTAAAAAAAGGTTCGAATGCCCGAATATATACCATCAAAAGCGGAAGCGGAGGTGTTCGGCTGCAAGAAGGTGTGAACGTCCGACCAAAGTTTGTAAAAAGCAGGTAAGAAAAGGTGCGAATGCCCGAACATACACCATCAAAAGAGGGAGCGGAGGTGTTCCGCTGTAAGATGGTGTGAATGTCCGACCATAGTTGGTAAAAAGCGGGTAAGAAAAGGTTCGAATGCCCGAATATATACCATCAAAAGCGGAAGCGGAGGTGTTCGGCTGCAAGAAGGTGTGAATGTCCGACCAAAGTTTGTAAAAAGCAGTTAAGAAAAGGTTCGAATATCCAACCAAACAATCAAAAGTGGGAGCAGAGCTGTTCGACTGCAAGTAGGTGTGAATGTCCACCCATAATTCCTGAAAAATGGGTAAGAAAAGGTGCGAATGCCCAACCATACATCATCAAAAGAAGAAGTGGATGTGTTCTGCTACAAGAAGGTTTGAATGTCCGACCATAGTTTGTAAAAAGTGGGTAAGAAAAAGTTTGAATGCCCGAACATACACCATCAAAAGAGGGAGCGGAGGGTTTCCGCTGTAAGACGGTGTGAATGTCCGACCATAATTGGTAAAAAGCGGGTAAGAAAAGGTTAAAATACCCGACTGTACACAATCAATAGCGGGAGCGGAGTTGTTCGGCTACAAGAAGGTGTGAAAGTCCGACCATGGTTTGTAAAACGCGGGTAAGACAAGGTGCGAATGCCCGACAATGTATGATCAAAAGAGGGAGCGGAGGTGTTCGGCTGCAAGGTCTGAATTTCCAACAATAATTTGTAAACACCGTTGAAGAAAAGCCTCGAAAGCCCGACTATACACCATCAAAAGCGGGAGCAGAGGTGTTCAGCTGCAAGAACGTCTGAATGTCCACCAATAATTACTGAAAAATGGGTAAGAAAAGGTGTGAATGCCCAACTATACATCATAAAAAGCAGAAGTGGATGTGTTCGGCCACAAGAAGGTTTGAATGTCCGACCATAGTTTGTAAAAGGCGGGTAAGAAAAGGTTTGAATGCCCGAACATACACAATCAAAAGAGGGAGCGGAGGTGTTTCGCTGCAAGAAGATGTGAATGTCCGAGCATAGTTTGTAAAAAGTCGGTAAGAAAAGGTTCGAATGCCAGAACATACACCATCAAAAGAGGGAGCGGAGGTGTTCCGCTGTAAGAAGGTGTGAATGTCCGACCATAGTTGATAAAAAGCGGGTAAGAAAAGGTTAAAATACCCGACTCTACACAATCAATAGCGGGAGCGGAGTTATTCGGCTAAAAGAAGGTGTGAAAGTCCGACCATGGTTTGTAAAAAGCGGGTAAGAAAAGGTTCGAATGCCAAAATATACACCATCAAAAGCGGAAGCCGAGGTGTTCGGCTGCAAGTAGGTGTGAATGTCAGATCATAATTTGCAAAAAGCTGATGAGAAAGGTGTGAATGACCGACAATAATTGCTGAAAAATGTGTTAGAAAAGGTAAGAATGCCGGACCATTCATCATCAAAAGCGGGAGAAGAGGTGTTCGGCTGCAAGAAGCTGTGAATGTCCAGCCATAATTACCTAAAAACGGGTAAGAAAAGGTAGTATTGCCAGACCATAAATTATCAAAACAGGGAGCGGAGGTGTTCCGCTGAAAGAAGGTGTGAATGTCCGACCATAATTGGTAAAAAGCGGGTAAGAAAAGGTTAAAATACCCGACTGTACACAATCAATAGCGGGAGCGGAGTTGTTTGGCTACTAAAAGGTGTGAAAGTCCGACCATGGTTTGTAAAAAGCGGGTAAGAAAAGGTTCGAATGCCAAAATATACACCTTCAAAATAGGGAGCGGAGGTGTTCAGCTGCAAGAAGGTCTGAATGTCCATCAATAATTGCGAGAAAACATGAAAAAAAATTTTCGAATATCCAACCGCACATGATCATAAGTGGAAGAGGAGGTGTTCAGCTGCAAGAAGGTTTGAATGTCCGACCATAGTTTGTAAAAAGCGGGTAAGAAAAGGTTCAAATGCCCGAACATACACCATCAAAAGAGGCAGCGGAGGTGTTCCGCCATAAGAAGGTGTGAATGTCCGACCGTAGTTGGTAAAAAGTGGGTAAGAAAAGGTTAAAAAACCCGACTGTACACAATCAATAGCGGGAGCGGAGTTGTTCGGCTACAAGAAGGTGTGAAAGTCCGACCATAGTTTGTAAAACGCGGGTAAGACAAGGTGCGAATGCCCGACAATGTATGATCAAAAGAGGGAGCGGAGATTTTAGGCTGCAAGGTCTGAATTTCCAACCATAATTTGTAAACACCGTTGAAGAAAAGCCTCCAAAGCCCGACTATACACCATCAAAAGCGGGAGCGGAGGTATTCAGCTGCAAGAAGGTCTGAATGTCCACCAATAATTACTGAAAAATGGGTAAGAAAAGGTATGAATGCCCAACTATACATCATCAAAAGCAGAAGTGGATGTGTTCGGCCACAAGAAGGTTTGAATGTCCGACCATAGTTTGTAAAAGGCGGGTAAGAAAAGGTTCGAATGCCCGAACATACACAATCAAAAGAGGGAGCGGAGGTGTTTCGCTGTAAGAAGGTGTGAATGTCCGACCATAGTTGGTAAAAAGCGGGTAAGAAAAGGTTAAATTACCCGACTCTACACAATCAATAGCAGGAGCGGAGTTGTTCGGCTAAAAGAAGGTGTGAAAGTCCGACCATGGTTTGTAAAAAGCGGGTAAGAAAAGGTTCGAATGCCAAAATATACACCATCAAAAGCGGAAGCCGAGGTGTTCGGCTGCAAGTAGGTGTGAATGTCAGATCATAATTTGCAAAAAGTTGATGAGAAAGGTGTGAATGACCGACAATAATTGCTGAAAAATGTGTTAGAAAAGGTAAGAATGCCGGACAATTCATCATCAAAAGCGGGAGAAGAGGTGTTCGGCTGCAAGAAGCTGTGAATGTCCAGCCATAATTACCTAAAAACGGGTAAGAAAAGGTAGTATTGCCAGACCATAAATGATCAAAACAGGGAGCGGAGGTGTTCCGCCGAAAGAAGGTGTGAATGTCCAACCATAATTGGTAAAAAGCGGGTAAGAAAAGGTTAAAATACCCGACTGTACACAATCAATAGCGGGAGCGGAGTTGTTTGGCTACTAAAAGGTGTGAAAGTCCGACCATGGTTTGTAAAAAGCGGGTAAGAAAAGGTTCGAATGCCAAAATATACACCATCAAAAGAGGGAGCGGAGGTGTTCAGCTGAATGTCCATCAATAATTGTTAGAAAACATGAAAAAAAAATTTCGAATATCCAACCGCACATGATCATAAGTGGGAGAGGAGGTGTTCAGCTGCAAGAAGGTGTGAATGTCCACCCATAATTCCTCAAAAATGGGTAAAAAAAAAGGTGCGAATGCCTAACCATACATCATCGAAAGAGGGAGCGGAGGTGTTCCGCTGTAAGATGGTGTGAATGTCCGACCATAGATGGTAAAAAGCGGGTAAGAAAAGGTTAAATTACCCGACTGTACACAATCAAAAGAGGGAGCGGAGTTGTTCAGCTAAGAGAAGGTGTGAAAGTCCGACCTTGGTTTGTAAAAAGCGGGTAAGAAAAGGTTCGTATGCCCGAATATACACCATCAAAAGCGGAAGCGGAGGTGTTCGGCTGCAAGATATTGTGAACGTCCGACCAAAGTTTGTAAAAAGCAGTTAAGAAAAGGTTCTAATATCTAACCAAACATAATCAAAAGCGGGAGCAGAGCTGTTCGACTGGAAGTAGGTGTGAATGTCAGATCATAATTTGCAAAAAGCTGATGAGAAAGGGTGAGAGTGCCCGACTATACACCCTCAAATGCGGTAGCGGAGTTGTTCGGCTGTGAGTAGGTGTGAATCTCCAACCATAATTGCTGAAAAATGTGTTAGAAAAGGTAAAAATGCCGGTCCATACATCATCAAAATCGGGAGAGGTGGTGTTCAGCTGCAAGAAGGTCTGAATGTCCATCAATAATTGCTAGAAAACATGAAAGAAAATTTTCGAATATAAAACCACACATCATCATAAGCGGGAGAGGAGGTGTTCAGCTTCAAGAAGGTGTGAATGTCCGACCATAGTTTGTAAAAAATGGGTAAGAAAAGGTGCGAATGCTCAACCATACATCATAAAAAGCAGGAGTGGATGTGTTCGGCTAAAAGAAGGTTTGAATGTCCGACCATAGTTCGTAAAATGCGGGTAAGAAAAGGTTCGAATGCCTGAACATACACCATCAAAAGAGGGAGCGGAGGTGATCCGCTGTAAGACGGTGTGAATGTCCAACAATAGTTGGTAAAAAGCGGGTAAGAAAAGGTTAAAATACCCGACTGTACACAATCAATAGCGGGAGCGGAGTTGTTCGGCTACAAGAAGGTGTGAAAGTCCAACCATGGTTTGTAAAAAGCGGGTAAGAAAAGGTTCGAATGCCCGAATATATACCATCAAAAGCGGGAGCAGAGCTGTTCGACTGCAAGTAGGTGTGAATGTCAGATCATAATTTGCAAAAAGCTGATGAGAAATGGTTAGAATGCCCGACTATACACCATCAAATGCGGGAGCGGAAGTGTTCGGCTGTGAGTAGGTGTGAATGTCAAACCATAATTGCTGAAAAATGTGTTAGAAAAGACTAGAATGCCGGACCATACATCATCAAAAGCGGGAAAAGTGGTGTTCGGCTGCAAGTAGGTGTGAATGTCCAGCCATAATTACTCACAAACCGGTAAGAAAAGGTAGTATTGCCAGACCATAAATTATCAAAACAGGGAGCGGAGGTGGTTCAGCTGCAAGGTGTGAATGTCTGACTAAAGTTTATAAAAAGCGGGTAAGACAAGGTGCGAATGACCGACTAAATATCAACAAAAGTGGGGGCGGAGGTCTTCGGATGCAAGTGGGTGTGAATATCCCACCATACAAGTATGGTGGAGAGGAAGCTGTGAATGGCCGACCATAGTAAAAAGCGGGTGAGAAAAGGTGCGAATGTCCAATCATACATGATCAAAACAGGGAGCGGAGGTGTTTGGCTGCGACAAGGTGTGTATGTCCACCCATAATTAATGAAAAGCGGGCAACAAGTAGGTTTGAATACCCATCATCAAAAGCAGGAGTGGATGTGTTCGGCTACAAGAAGGTTTGAATGTTTGACCATAGTTTGTAAAAAGCGGGTAAGAAAAGGTTCGAGTGCCCGAATATACACCATCAAAAGAGGGAGCGGAGGTGTTCCGCTGTAAGACGGTGTGAATGTCCAACAATAGTTGGTAAAAAGCAGGTAAGAAAAGGTTAAAATACCCGACTGTACACAATCAATAGCGGGAGCGGAGTTGTTCGGCTACAAGAAGGTGTGAAAGTCCGACCATGGTTTGTAAAAAGCGGGTAAGAAAAGGTGCGAATGCCCGACAATGTATGATCAAAAGAGGGAGTGGAGGTTTTCGGCTGCAAGAAGGTCTGAATGTCCAACCATAATTTGTAAAAACCGGGGAAGAAAAGGCTCGAAAGCCCGACTATACACCATCAAAAGTGGGAGCGGAGGTGTTCGGCTGTGAGTAGGTGTGAATCTCCAACCATAATTGCTGAAAAATGTGTTAGAAAAGGTAAAAATGCCGGTCCATACATCATCAAAATCGGGAGAGGTGGTGTTCAGCTGCAAGAAGGTCTGAATGTCCATCAATAATTGCTAGAAAACATGAAAGAAAATTTTCGAATATCAAACTGCACATGATCATAAGCAGGAGAGGAGGTGTTCAGCTGCAAGAAGGTGTGAATGTCTACCCATAATTACTGAAAAATGGGTAAGAAAAGGTGCGAATGCTTAACCATACATCATCAAAAGAAGGAGCGGAGGTGTTCCGCTGTAAGACGGTGTGAATGTCCGACCATAGATGGTAAAAAGCGGGTAAGAAAAGGTTAAATTACCCGACTGTACACAATCAAAAGAGGGAGCGGAGTTGTTCAGCTAAGAGAAGGTGTGAAAGTCCGACCTTGGTTTGTAAAAAGCGGGTAAGAAAATGTTCGTATGCCCGAATATACACCATCAAAAGCGGAAGCGGAGGTGTTCGGCTGCAAGATATTGTGAACGTCCGACCAAAGTTTGTAAAAAGCAGTTAAGAAAAGGTTCGAATATCTAACCAAACATAAGAATGAGTCTTTTCCGCTGTAGAATGCCTGACTATAGACCATCAAATGCGGGAGCGGATGTGTTCGGCTCTGAGTAGGTGTGAATGTCCGACCATAATTGCTCAAGAATGTGTTAGAAAAGGTAAGAATGCTGGACCATACATCATCAAAAGCGGTAGAGGTGGTGTTCGGCTTCAAAAAGGTGTGACTGTTCGACTAAAGTTTGTAAAAAGTGGGTAAGACAAGGTGCGAATGCCTGACAATGTATGATCAAAAGCGGGAGCGGAGGTGTTCAGCTGCAAGAAGGTCTACATGTCCATCAATAATTGCTAGAAAACATGAAAGAAACTTTTCGAAAATCATACCGCACATGATCATAAGTGGGATAGGAGGTGTTCAGCTGCAAGGTGTGAATGTCCACCCATAATTCGTGAAAAATGGGCAAAAAAAAGGTGTGAATGCCCAACCATACATCATCAAAAGCAGGAGTGGAAGTGTTCAGCTACAAGAAGGTGTGAACGTCCAACCAAAATATGTAAAAAGAAGTTAAGAAAAGGTTCGAATATCCAACCAAACATAATCAAAAGCGGGAGCAGAGCTGTTCGACTGCAAGTAGGTGTGAATGTCAGATCATAATTTGCAAAAAGCTGATGAGAAAGGGTGAGAATGCCCGACTATACATCATCAAATACGGGAGCGGAGTTGTTCGGCTGTGAGTAGGTGTGAATCTCCGACCATAATTGCTGAAAAATGTGTTAGAAAAGGTAAAAATGCCGGTCCATACATCATCAAAAGCGAGAGAGGTTGTGTTCGGCTGCAAGTAGGTGTGAATGTCCAGCCATAATTACTCACAAACGGGTAAGAAAAGGTAGTATTGCCAGACCATATATGATCAAAACAGGGAGCGGAGGTGGTTCAGCTGCAAGAAGGTTTGAATGTCAAACTAAAGTTAAAATATATTAACAAAAGCGGGAGGAGAGGTCTTCGGATGAAAGTGGTTGAAAATTTCCAACCATAATGTATAAAATGCGGTGAAAAAAAAGGTGTGATAGAACACTAAAAGGTGGAGCGGAAGTGTTCGGCTGCAAGAAGGTGTGAATGTCCGACTATATTTGGTGAAAAGCAGGTGAAGCAAGGTCTGAATGCCCAACCTTACATTATCAAAAGCAAGATCAGAGTTGTTTGGCTGCAAGAAGGCCATAGTTTGCCAAAAGCGGGTAAGGTGCGAATGTCCGATCAAATATCAACAAAAATTGGGGCGGAGGTTTTCGGATGCAAGTGGGTGTGAATATCCCACCATACAAGTATGGTGGAGAGGAAGCTGTGAATAGCCAACCATAGTTTGGAAAAAGCGGGTAAGAAAAGGTTTGAATGCCCGAACATACACCATCAAAAGAGGGAGCGGAGGTGTTCCGCTGTACGAAGGTGTGAATGTCCGACCATACTTGGTAAAAAGCGGGTAAGAAAAGGTTAAAATACCCGACTGTACACAATCAATAGCGGGAGCGGAGTTGTTCGGCTACTAAAAGGTGTGAAAGTCCGACCATGGTTTGTAAAAAGCAGGTAAGAAAAGGTGCGAATGTCCGACAATGTATGATCAAAAGAGAGAGCGGAGGTTTTCGGATACACGAAGGTTTGAATGTCCTACCATAGTTTGTAAATAGCGGGTAAGAAAAGGTTTGAATGCCCGACTATACACCATCAAAAGAGGGAGCGGAGGTGTTCCGCTGTACGAAGGTGTGAATGTCCGACCATACTTGGTAAAAAGCGGGTAAGAAAAGGTTAAAATACCCGACTGTACACAATCAATAGCGGGAGCGGAGTTGTTCGGCTACAAGAAGGTGTGAAAGTCCGACCATGGTTTGTAAAAAGCAGTTAAGAAAAGGTTCGAATATCCAACCAAACATAATCAAAAGCGGGAGCAGAGCTGTTCGACTGCAAGTAGGTGTGAATGTCCAGCCATAATTACTCACAAACGGGGGAAGAAAAGGTAGTATTGCCAGACCATACATGATCAAAACAGGGAGCGGAGGTTCAGCTGCAAGGTGTGAATGTCTGACTATAGTTTGTAAAAAGCGGGTAAGACAAGGTGCGAATGCCCAACAATATATGATCAAAAGAGAGAGCGGAGGTGTTCGGCTGCAAGGTCTGAATGTCCAACCATAATTTGTAAAAACCGGGTAAGAAAAGGCTCGAAAGCCCGACTATACATCATCAAATGCGGGAGCGGAGGTCTTCAGCTGCAAGAAGGTGTGAATGTTCGACTAAAATTTGTAAAAAGCTGGTAAGACAAGGAGCGATGTCCCGACATTGTATGATCAAAAGCGGGAGCGGAGGTGTCCAGCTGTGAGTAGGTGTGAATGTCCGACCATAATTGCTGAAAAATGTGTTAGAAAAGGTAAGAATACTGGACCATACATCATCAAAATTGGGAGAGGTGGTGTTCGGCTGCAAGAAGGTGTGAAAGTCTGACAATGGTTTGTAAAAAGCGGGTAAAAAAAGGTACGAATGCCCGAATATACATCATCAAAAGCGGAAGCGGAGGTGTTCGGATGCAAGAAGGTGTGAACGTCCGACCAAAGTTTGTAAAAAGCAGTGAAAAGCGAGAAAAAGCATTTCGTGAGTTCTGCATGATTTGGGATTTTGCTTATAAAATGCATTACTTCACTCAAACTATGTTAAAACTGATTTGTCCTTCATATTTACCATGTCTAGAAATATTTAAACAAGAAAACAACGTTGTACTTTGCAGTAAAAGAAAGAGCAAATCTAAAGTTTCAGGAATCCGAGTATAAGCCTGCTTTCATGAGTTCTGCACGATTTCGGATTTTGCTATAAAATGAATTGCTTTGCTCAAACCAAGTTAAAACTGCTTTGTCCTTCCATATTCATCAATGTCTAGATCGACTTCAACAAAGAAAAACATTGGACTTTGCAGTAGAAGAAGTTGAAATCCATCTACACATTGATAATTATGAAGGACAATGCAGTTCCCACTTGCCCATAAGAAAATAAGCTTATTCTCGGATTCCTGATCCTTCAGTGTTGCTCTTTCTTCTACTGCAAAATACAATGTTGTTCTTTGTTGAAGTCGATCTAGACATTGATAAATATGAAGGAAAAAGCAGTTTTAACTTGGTTTGAGTGAATGAATTCATTTTATACATAAAATCCGAAATCGTGCAGAACTCATGAAAATAAGCTTATTCTCGGATTCCTAAAACTTTTGATTGGCTCTTTCTTTTACTGCAAAGTACAACGTTGTTTTTTTGTTTAAATCTATCGAGACATTGATAAATATGAAGGTAAAAGCCGTTTTAACATAGTTTGAGTGAAGGAATTGATTTTATAGATAAAATCCCAAATCATGCAGAACTCCTCAAAAGGGGCGTATGGCTTAATCACAAGTGTGGCTCTTTCTCATTCAGGGTAGTATGAGGAAGTTTATGCTTGAAATATATGTAGAAATGGGTACATATGAAGGACAAAGCAGTGTTAACTTAGTTTGAGTGAAGGAATTCATTTTATACATAAAATCCCAAATCATGCAGAACGTATGAAAAGAAGCTTATTCTCGGATTCCTGATCCTTCAGTTTTGCTCTTTCTTCTACTGCAAAATACAATGTTGTTCTTTGTTGAAGTCGATCTAGACATTGATAAATATGAAGGAAAAAGCAGTTTTAACTTGGTTTGAGTGAATGAATTCATTTTATACATAAAATCCGAAATCGTGCAGAACTCATGAAAATAAGCTTATTCTCGGATTCCTAAAACTTTTGATTTGCTCTTTCTTTTATTGCAAAGTACAACGTTGATTTTTTGTTTAAATCTATCGAGACATTGATAAATATGAAGGTAAAAGCCGTTTTAACATAGTTTGAGTGAAGGAATTAATTTTATAGATAAAATCCCAAATCATGCAGAACTCCTCAAAAGGGAGGTATGGCTTAATCACAAGTGTGGCTCTTTCTCATTCAGGGTAATATGAGGAAGTTTATGCTTGAAATATATGTAGAAATGGGTACATATGAAGGACAAAGCAATGTTAACTTAGTTTGCGTGAAGAAATTCATTTTATACATAAAATCCGAAATCGTGCAGAACTCATGAAAATAAGCTTATTCTCGGATTACTAAAACTTTTGACTTGCACTTTCTTTTACTGCAAAGTACAACGTTGTTTTTTGTTGAAATCTATCTAGACATTGATAAATACCAGCCGAAACTCTGCTGCCGCTTATGATAATTTATGGTTGGGCATTCATACCTTTTCTTACCCGCTTTTTACAAATTATGATCTTACATTCACACCTACTTGCAGTCGAACACCTTCTCATCCACTTATGATCATGTGCGGTTGGGCTTTCACACCTTTTCTTACCCATTTTTCAGTAATTATGGGTGGACATTCTTGCAGCCGAAAACCTCCGCTCCTCTTTTGATCATACATTGTCGGGCATTCACACCTTGTCTTACCCGCTTTTTACAAACTTTAGTCGGACATTCAAACCTTCTTGCAGCTGAACCACCTCCGCTCCCTGTTTTGATCATATATGGTCTGGCAATAGTACCTTTTCTTACCCGTTTGTGAGTAATTATGGCTGGACATTCACACCTTCTTGCAGCCGAACACAACCTCTCCCGCTTTTGATGATATATGGTCCGGCATTCTTACCTTTTCTAACACATTTTTCAGCAATTATGGTCGGACATTCACACCTACTCACAGACGAACACCTCCGCTCCCACATTTGATAGTGTATAGTCGGGCATTCTCACCCTTTCTCATCAGCTTTTTGCAAATTATGATCTGATATTCACACCTACTTGCAGTCGAACAGCTCTGCTCCCGCTTTTGATTATGTTTGGTTGGATATTCGAACATTTTCTTAATGCTTTTTACAAACTTTGGTCGGACGTTCACACCGTCTTGCAGCCGAACACCTCCGCTTCCGCTTTTGATGGTGTATAGTCGGGCATTCGAGCCTTTTCTTACCCACCTATTACTTACTATGGTTGGACATTCAAACCTTCTTGTAGCCGAACACATCCGCTCCTGCTTTTGATGATGTATGATTTGGCATTCGCACCTTTTCTTACCCATTTTTCAGTAATTATTGGTCGGACGTTCAGACCTTCTTGCACCTGAACACCTCTGCTCCCGCTTTTGATGGTGTATAGTCGGGCTTTCGAGCCTTTTCTTCCCCGATTTTTACAAATTATGGTTGGACATTCAGACCTTGCAGCCGAAACCTCCGCTCCCTCTTTTGATCATACATTGTCGGGCATTCGCCCCTTGTCTTACACGGTTTTTACAAACTTTAGTCAGACATTCACACCTTGCAGCTGAACCACCTCCATTCCCTGTTTTGATCATGTGTGGTCTGGAAATACTACCTTTTCTTCCCCCGTTTGTGAGTAATTATGGCTGGACATTCACATCTACTTGCAGCCGAAAAACCACCTCTCCCGCTTTTGATGATGTATTGTCCGGCATTCTAGTCTTTTCTATCACATTTTTCAGCAATTATGATCTGACATTCACACCTACTTGCAGTCGAACAGCTCTGCTCCCGCTTTTAATTATGTTCGGTTGGATATTCAAACCTTTTCTTAACTGCTTTTTACAAACTTTGGTCGGACGTTCACACCTTCTTGCAGCAGAACACCACCTCTCCCGATTTTGATGATGTATGGACCGGCATTCTTACCTTTTCTAACACATTTTTCAGCAATTATGGTTGGAGAATCACACCTACTCACAGCCGAACAACTCCGCTACCGCATTTGATGGTGTATAGTCGGGATTTCTCACCCTTTCTCATCAGCTTTTTGCAAATTATTCTCTGACATTCACACCTACTTGCAGTTGAACAGCTCTGCTCCCGCTTTTGATTATGTTTGGTTAGATAATCGAACCTTTTCTTAACTGCTTTTTTACAAACTTTGGTCGGACGTTCACACCTTCTTGCAGCCGAACACCTACGCTTCCGGTTTTGATAGTGTATATTCGGGCATACGAACCTTTTCTTACCCGCTTTTTACAAACCATGGTCGGACTTTCACACCTTCTCTTAGCTGAACAACTCCGCTCCCTCTTTTGATTGTGTACAGTCGGGTATTTTAACCTTTTCTTACCCGCTTTTTACCAACTATGATCGGACATTCACACCGTCTTACAGCGGAACACCTCCGCTCCCTCTTTTGATGGTGTATGTTCGGGCATTCGAACCTTTTCTTACCCGCTTTTACAAACCAGGGTCGGACTTTCACACCTTTTAGTAGCCGAACAACTCCGCTCCCGCTATTGATTGTGTACAGTCGGGTATTTTAACCTTTTCTTACCCGCTTTTTACCAACTATGGTCGGACATTCACACCGTCTTACAGCGGAACACCTCCTCTCCCGCTTATGATCATGTACGGTTTGATATTCGAAAATTTACTTTCTTGTTTTAAAGCAATTATTGATGGACATTCAAACCTTCTTTTTGATTGTGTATAGTCGGGCTTTCGAGCCTTTTCTTCCCGGTTTTTACAAACCATGGTGTGACTTTCACACCTTCTTGTAGCCAAACAACTCCGCTCCCGCTATTGATTGTGTACAGTCGGGTATTTTAACCTTTTCTTACCCGCTTTTTACCAACTATGGTCGGACATTCACACCGTCTTACAGCGGAACACCTCTGCTCCCGCTTTTGATGGTGTATAGTCGGGCTTTCGAACCTTTTCTTACCCGCTTTTTACAAACTATGGTGGGACATTCAAACCTTCTTGTATCCGAAAACCTCCGCTCTCTCTTTTGATCATACATTGTCGGACATTCGCACCTTTTCGTACCCGCTTTTTACAAACCATGGTCGGACTTTCACACCTTTTAGTAGCCGAACAACTCCGCTCCCGCTATTGATTGTGTACAGTCGGGTATTTTAACCTTTTCTTACCCGCTTTTTACCAACTATGGTTGGACATTAACACCTTCTTACAGCAGAACACCTCCGCTCCCTGTTTTGATTATGTATGGTTTGACATTCGCACCTTCTCTCACCCGCCTTTTACTATGGTCGGCCATTCACAGCTTCCTCTCCACCATACTTGTATGGTGGGATATTCACACCCACTTGCATCCGAAGACCTCTGCCCCAAATTTTGTTGATATTTAGTCGGACATTCGCACCTTACCTGCTTTTGGCAAACTATGGCCTTCTTGCAGCCAAACACCTCTGATCTCGCTTTTGATGATGTAAGGTTGGGCATTCAGACCTTGCTTCACCTGCTTTTCACCAAATATAGTCGGACATTCACACCTTCTTGCAGCCGAACACTTCCGCTCCACCTTTTAGTCTTCTATCACACCTTTTTTTCACCGCATTTTATACATTATGGTTGGAAATTTTCAACCACTCTCATCCGAAGACCTCTCCTCCCGCTTTTGTTAATATATTTGAACTTTAGTCGGACATTCAAACCTTCTTGCAGCTGAACCACCTCCGCTCCCTGTTTTGATCATATATGGTCTGGCAATACTACCTTTTCTTACCCGTTTGTGAGTAATTATGGCTGGACATTCACACCTACTTGCAGCCGAACACAACCTCTCTCGCTTTTGATGATGTATGGACCGGCATTCTTACCTTTTCTAACACATTTTTCAGCAATTATGGTCGGAGATTCACACCTACTCACAGCCGAACAACTCCGCTCCCGCATTTGATGGTGTATAGTCGGGCATTCTCACCCTTTCTCATCAGCTTTTTGCAAATTATGATCTGACATTCACACCTACTTGCAGTCGAACAGCTCTGCTCCCGCTTTTGATTATGTATGGTTGGATATTCGAACCTTTTCTTAACTGCTTTTTACAAACTTTGGTTAGACGTTCACACCTTCTTGTAGCCGAACACATGCACTCCTGCTTTTGATGATGTATGGTTGGGCATTCGCACCTTTTTTTTACCCATTTTTCAGGTATTATGGGTGGACATTCACACCTTCTTGCAGCTGAACACCTCCTCTCCCACTTATGATCATGTGTGGTTTGATTTTCGAAAATTTTCTTTCATGTTTTCTAGCAATTATTGATGGACATTTAGACCTTCTTGCAGCTGAACACCACCTCTCCCGATTTTGATTATGTATGGACCGGCATTTTTACCTTTTCTAACACATTTTTCAGCAATTATGGTTGGAGATTCACACCTACTAACAGCCGAACAACTCCGCTACCGCATTTGATGGTGTATAGTCGGGCATTCTCACCCTTTCTCATCAGCTTTTTACAAATTATGATCTGACATTCACACCTACTTGCAGTCGAACAGCTCTGCTCCCGCTTTTGATTATGTATGGTTGGATATTCGAACCTTTTCTTAACTGCTTTTTACAAACTTTGGTTGGACGTTCACACCTTCTTGTACCCGCACACATGCACTCCTGCTTTTGATGATGTATGGTTGGGCATTCGCACCTTTTTTTTACCCATTTTTCAGGTATTATGGGTGGACATTCACACCTTCTTGCAGCTGAACACCTCCTCTCCCACTTATGATCATGTGTGGTTTGATTTTCGAAAATTTTCTTTCATGTTTTCTAGCAATTATTGATGGACATTTAGACCTTCTTGCAGCTGAACACCACCTCTCCCGATTTTGATTATGTATGGACCGGCATTTTTACCTTTTCTAACACATTTTTCAGCAATTATGGTTGGAGATTCACACCTACTCACAGCCGAACAACTCCGCTACCGCATTTGATGGTGTATAGTCGGGCATTCTCACCCTTTCTCATCAGCTTTTTACAAATTATGATCTGACATTCACACCTACTTGCAGTCGAACAGCTCTGCTCCCGCTTTTGATTATGTTTAGTTAGATATTCGAACCTTTTCTTAACTGCTTTTTACAAACTTTGGTCGGACGTTCACAATATCTTGCAGCCGAACACCTCCGCTTCCGCTTTTGATGGTGTATATTCGGGCATACGAACCTTTTCTTACCCGCTTTTTACAAACCAAGGTCGGACTTTCACACCTTCTCTTAGCTGAACAACTCCGCTCCCTCTTTTGATTGTGTACAGTCGTGTAATTTAACCTTTTCTTACCCGCTTTTTACCATCTATGTTCGGACATTCACACCGTCTTACAGCGGAACACCTCCGCTCCCTCTTTTGATGATGTATGGTTAGGCATTCGCACCTTTTCTTACCCATTTTTCAGTAATTATGGGTAGACATTCACACCTTCTTGCAGCTGAACACCTCCTCTCCCGCTTATGATCATGTGCAGTTTGATATTCGAAAATTTTCTTTCATGTTTTCTAGCAGTTATTGATGGACATTCAGACCGTCTTGCAGCTGAACACCTCCGCTCCCACTTTTGATGGTGTATAGTCGGGCTTTTGAGCCTTTTCTTCCCCGGTTTTTACAAATTATGGTTGGACATTCAGACCTACTTGCAGCCGAAAACCTCCACTCCCTCTTTTGATCATACATTGTCGGGCATTCGCACCTTTTCTTACCCGCTTTTTACAAACCATGGTCGGACTTTCACACCTTTTAGTAGCCGAACAACTCCGCTCCCGCTATTGATTGTGTACAGTCGGGTATTTTAACCTTTTCTTACCCGCTTTTTACCAACTATGGTTGGACATTCACACCTTCTTACAGCAGAACAACTCCGCTCCCTGTTTTGATTATGTATGGTTTGACATTCGCACCTTCTCTCACCCGCCTTTTACTATGGTCGGCCATTCACAGCTTCCTCTCCACCATACTTGTATGGTGGGATATTCACACCCACCTGCATCCGAAGACCTCCGCCCCCACTTTTGTTGATATTTAGTCGGTCATTCGCACCTTACCCGCTTTTGGCAAACTATGGCCTTCTTGCAGCCCAACACCTCTGATCTTGCTTTTGATGATGTAAGGTTGGGCATTCAGACCTTGCTTCACCTGCTTTTCACCAAATATAGTCGGACATTCACACCCACTTGCATCCGAAGACCTCCGCCCCAAATTTTGTTGATATTTAGTCGGACATTCGCACCTTACCCGCTTTTGGCAAACTATGGCCTTCTTGCAGCCAAACACCTCTGATCTCGCTTTTGATGATGTAAGGTTGGGCATTCAGACCTTGCTTCACCTGCTTTTCACCAAATATAGTCGGACATTCACACCTTCTTGCAGCCGAACACTTCCGCTTTTAGTGTTCTATGAGGCATTCACATATTTTTTTTCACCGTATTTTATAGATTATGGTTGGAAATTCTCACCCACTCTCATCCGAAGACCTCTCCTCCCGCTTTTGTTAATATATAGTCGGGCATTCGAACCTTTTCTTACCCGCTTTTTACAAATTATGGTCGAACATTCACACCTACTTGCAGCTGAATACTTCCGCTCCACCTTTTAGGTATGTATGGTTGGCATTTGCACCTCTTTTTATACTGATTGCTGAAGATTAAGTTGTTCTTTCTCAAACTACAAATTTTTTTTAATTGTTGAAACTTGATTTGAAGTGGATAAATAAGGAGGACAAACAGTTTTAAGTCAGGCTGATAGAAGGAATTAATTTTATAGCAAAATCTGTACTTCGTCATATGTCGAGAGATGCTTATTGCTGAAGAAGTTCTTTCTCATTCTACAAAGTACAACGTTGTTTATCGTTGAAACTTGATTAGACATGAATAAATATGAAGGACAAAGCAGTCTTAACTTGGTTTGAGTTAAGGAATTCGTTTTATAGGAGAATCCGAATTCGTGCATAACTCATAAAATAGAGCTTATTTTCGGATTCCTGTAGAATGATTCTGGTTCTTTCTCATAATACAAAGTTTGTTGTTTATTGTTGAAACTTCATCAGAAGTGAAGAAATAAATGAATGCCTATCAACAAATTGACCTTCTGTTGACCTTCGGGGAGGTGAGTATCTTCACTAGACTCACCTGTCTGCTCTTCCTCCTCATTTAGCGTAGCTCCACCCTCTGCCTGTGAATTCTCACAGACTTCAACACTGAGTGGTGAGGCCTCTACAGGCCCCTCCCCTTTTTGCTCCTCACTTCCAATCCAAGCTTTTGGCGGGAAGTTTGAATTTATTGGGTCAACCTCTTCACTTTGTTCACCAACTGCCACCTTTGGTCCTTCTCTTTGTTGGCTTGACTGTGGCTTTACCGTCTTTAATTTGTTGGCAAAAGATTTAGGGCAATCTCTGAAGAGGTGATTTAATTCTCCACAGAGATTACATTTCCTGCCATTTGGACACTCTCCAAAAGTTTGCCCAATTTCTCTGCTCTTCCCACATAACACCTTGGTACAAGCCTCAACCAGGTGCCCATGCTCACCACACTTGCGGCAGAACTTGGGCTGACCCTGGTAGTGGATGTAACCTCGGTTTTCAAGGTGGCCAGAGTGTCGCCCACCCGCTGCACTGAGCACTCTTCAGCCCTTTTAAATGGTATAACTTTGCACTCCCGCACGCTCCAGCAAGCACCATTCAAGCAACAACTTTGCACTCCAGCTTCGAACATCAGCACAGTCGCAAATAGTAAGGCGACTCTACTCAGAGAAGTCACTCTGCACAGTAACAAGATTTCTTTTGCACAGACAGAAAGGGCTTCACCCGCAAAGGTAAAGCCTGCCAAAAATAGAAACAACTCATTAGTGCTGCTCTCCACAGAAATCTTTAGTAAAAGGCGAAAGACTTGTACGTTATGAAGAGAAACCAGAGTACGATTATCCGTCACTGCGGGAGCAGGGCATCAGGCTTGTTGGCATAGCCACCTTCCCCATGGTGAGCTTTGCTTGGTTGAGACGCTTGCTCCCCCCCCCTTGCTCCTCGGCTGACCAAGTAGGAACAATCGGGCCCTATTCGATGGCTGCCTTGTCTTTTACTCTGTGCAAAAGACAAGGCAGCAACAAAAACACCACAGGAACACCGTATTGAGGCTTTGTTCTGACCGCTCATTCGGTGTCGCGTTTCTTTCAAGCAATTCTCCTGGTTAGCCCACACTCGGCTCGCTCCCAGAGCCATGTTAAAGTCTGCTTCGCATTCACTCTCTTTTCTCAGCAGATTAAAGAAACTTCCATCCTGCACCGCTGTTTGCTTTTTCACAAGAGCAGAGGAGAGCGCACCGTTCCCAGCGGCACTGCAGTACCGGGTCGATGCTTGGAGTGAACGGAGCAAGCTCCTTTTTCAACTCCTATTGATAAAAATCCATTTAATATGTAGTCCTTGCATAGACATATAACATATTAAACTGATAAGTACAGATACTACACTTGATCTTAGCCAAAATGCCGAGAAGCGATAACTGTCCACTGGTTCACGTCCGAGGGCCCTTCCTGGCACAATGCGCACTTGTAGCGGTGTTCGTTTTATGGCCATAGTGTCACTTTGCACCTCCGCCCACCCGCTGCACTGAGCACTCTTCAACCCTTTTAAATGGCATAACTTTACACTACCGCACGCTCCAGCGAGCACCATTCAAGCAACATCGGCACAGTCGCAGCAAGTGAGGCGACTCTACTCAGAGAAGTCACTCTGCGCAGTAACAAGATTTCTTTTGCACAGACAGAAAGGGCTTCACCCGCAAAGGTAAAGCCTGCCAAAAATAGAAACAACTCATTAGTGCTGCTCTACACGGAAGTCTTTAGTAAAAGACGAAAGACTTGTACATTATGAAGAGAAACCAGTGTATGATTATCCATCACTGCGGGAGCAGGGCATCAGGCTAGTTGGCATAGCCACCTTCCCCATGGTGAGCTTTGCTTGGTTGAGACGCTTGCTCCCCCCCCTTGCTCCTCGGCTGACCAAGTAGGAACAATCGGGCCATATTCGATGGCTGCCTTGTCTTTTACTCTGTGCAAAAGACAAGGCAGCCACAAACAACACGGGAACACCGTGTTGAGGCTTTGATCTGACTGCTCATTCGGTGTCGCGTTTCTTTCAAGCAATTCTCCCAGTTAGCCTGCACTCGGCTCGCTCCCAGAACCGTGTTAAAGTCTGCTTCGCATTCACTCTCTTTTATCAGCAGATTAAAAGAAAGTTTCATCTTAGGCTCCCTGAAACTTCCATCCTGCACCGCTGTTTGCTTTTTCACAAGAGCAGAGGAGAGCGCACCGTTCCCAGCGGCACTGCAGTACCGGGTCGATGCTTGGAGTGAACGGAGCAAGCTCCTTTTTCAACTCCTATTGATACAAATCCATTTAATATGTAGTCTCGCATAGAGGACATATCAGACATTCAATTCAATTCAATTCAATTCAATTTTATTTATATAGCGCCAGATTACAACAATTGTCATCTCAAGGCACTTAAGTAATATAGTCCAATTCAAGCCAATTGGAATTCAATTCATTGTAATCATGATCCAATTAATTCATATAGAGCCAATTCAAAAAATTAATATCCTAGCTAAGGAAACCAACAGATTGCACCGAAACGTGTCTTCAGTCCAATCTCCCGTCCTGAGCGTGCCTGTGGCAACTGTGGAAAGGAACGACTCCCTTTTAACAGGAAGAAACCTCTGGCAGAACCAGACTCAGGAAGGGTGGCCATCCGCCTCGACCAGCTGGGGTTTAAGAAGATAAGAACAGATACTACACTTGATCTTAGCCAAAAGGCCGAGAAGCGAGAACTGTCCACTGGTTCACGTCCGAGGGCCCTTCCTGGCACAATGCGCACTTGTAGCGGTGTTCTTTTTATGGCCATAGTGTCACTTTGCACCTCCGCCCACCCGCTGCACTGAGCACTCTTCAGCCCTTTTAAATGGTATAACTTTACACTACCACACGCCCCAGCGAGCACCATTCAAGCAACAACTTTGCACTCCAGCTTCGAACATCGGCACAGTCGCAACAAGTAAGGCGACTCTACTCAGAGAAGTCACTCTGCACAGTAACAAGATTTCTTTTGCACAGACAGAAAGGGCTTCATCCGCAAAGGTAAAGCCTGCCAAAAATAGAAACAACTCATTAGTGCTGCTCAACGTTGTACTTTGCAGTAAAAGAAAGAGCAAATCTAATGTTTCAGGAATCCGAGAATAAGCTTACTTTCATGAGTTCTTCACGATTTCGGATTTTGCTATAAAATGAATTCCTTCACTCAAACTAAATTAAAACTGCTAAACCGCTAATCTGTTATATGTAAGGCAGATGTCAAATTCACCGAAATAGGATCAAAGGGTATTCGGCCAAACGAGCTGTAGCAGCTTCGGTAAAAGAGTATAAGTTGAAGAGTTTGTGAATAAAGGTGTGCGCACACATAGTGTGCTGTACGAAAATAGGCAGGGAGCAATGCCGGCTGGGGTATATGTTCTTGTATGTTGTCTGACTGTTTGATTTGAATGTGTTGTGTAAGTGTCCTGTTGAATGTTACATGTTTGGGCTTTGACACGCTTCACTGTGGTTGTTAACTGTGTGGTGTGTCCTGAAATGTTATATGTTTGGGCTGTGTGACATGCTTAATGCTTGTCAGTAGCTACCCACTTATTCATATATAGCAACTGACAACATAAGAAGTCCGGACATACTTTGATAGTAGTTGTAGAAGTATCCTTATTGATAATAGATCACTAATTCATAGTGATAGAACAGTAGATGAACAGGTGCTTGCACATGTCTCACGAAAATAAAATGGGTGTATGATTGCTGACGGCAGAGCAATACTGCCAAACTTATGAGTTCTTGTGGCAAACTTGATTCAGTGTCTTGACGTGTATACGCTGTTTCGCTGACTTGATTGTCACAAGAAACAAAGTGTGTTTGATAAGATCCGACCATTTTATTACGGGAGGATCAGTATGTATGGATTCTGATGTGACTGATAAACCCATTCGTATCTTAAGCATAATCTAATACATGAGACAACGCCCTGGCACACGATAAAAAAAAAAAAGAGAGAGAGCGGTTTTGTGTCCCACTCTAAAACTGTCAGGCAGTCGGTCGAGTTTTTCAAAATCTTTAAAAACATCTAAAATGTCTGATGATAAAAGGTCCCAATAGGTCAGATAGAATTCTGCAGGAAGCCCGTCTAAACCCGGAGCTCGACTTCTCTTAAAACCTGTTAGGCATTTTTTTAACTCTAAAGCAGTAAAATTCTGTGTCAAGTGTGCATTCTCTTTTACGGTTTTGTCAACGAATTTTAAGATTTCTGCCGATGTTTCCAAGTGCACTGGTTTCTCTTTGTACATGTTACTATAAAAGGTATGTACAGTTTCAATCATCTCTTGTGTGGATTTTGTTAAAAACCCATCTTCTCTTTTTAGATTTTGAATACACTCCTTTTTATTTATAACTTTCTTTCTTTTTCACCTTCCTCAATTTCCTGCTCCCTGCTTCTTACAAAAATTCCTTTACTCTTTATTTCTGCTAAAACTGACATTTCCTTTTTGACATCTTTGATTTCTTCTTTAAAGTCTATGCCACACTGATTTAGTTTAAAGTAGCGCTGTAAGCGTTTATGTAGTCCCATCATACATCTATTCTCTTTCCTTTTTTTACGTTTACCTTGCTGTTTAAAAAAAGTCTGGGTCGTTTCCTTCACCATTTCCCACCATTGTGCATGTGTTTCGTAGAGGTCTTGAAGGGTCTGCCACTCTTTATAACATTCCCTGTACTGACTGACTATGATTTCATCCTCCAACAGGGAACAGTTGAGTTTCCACAGACCACTTCCTACCGTCACACCAGAAGGGGGTGAAAGGGTGCAGGAGAGCATAAGGTGGTCTGAAAAGAAAACAGGGGTTAATCTAACATCAGTGGGTGGGCAATCTCTAGTAAAGAAATAATCAATGCGAGAGGCTCTGGTGCCATCATGACTAAACCAGGTGAAGCCCTCCTCTCTGGGATGCATGGTTTTAAAACAGTCAGTAAGCTTAAAATCCCTGCATATGCCCTGAAGTAAAATCGAAGTCTTATCCACTTTAAAATCTACCCCTGCTCTTTTTCTATCTTTCCTGCTCAAGATACAGTTAAAATCCCCTCCTACAACTAAAGGTACTTGCCCTAGCATGTAAAGCTGTATATCTTCTAAAAGGTCATACCTTTCATTTTTTCCATTGAAACCATAAATATTTAAGAGGTTAAAGTCTTGCCCCATAAAATTCAAGTGTGCTAAAAGTGCCCGTCCGTCTCTCACCACTGTGCTACCTTTCACCAGAACATGCGGATTTTTAATTAGAATGGCCACACCATCATTTTTATTTTGATTTGAGCCACTCCATATCGATAAATGGGGCCACATTTCCTCCCATTGTCTATGGTTTTTTAAAAAAGGTAGTCCACATTCTTGTATTAAAAACACATCTGATTTTATGGAGTCTAAGAAGGATAAAATACTCTGGGCTCTTGTCTTTGATTTCACACTTCTCACATTTAGTGTTGAGAAGGTGAGAACCATTAAAAGCATAAAGGAAAGTAGGTATGTCATTTTCGTTTTTCTAAGTTATCAAAACAAATTACACACAGGTTATTTCTTGGGAAACTAGCTCTTCCTTCATTTCTTTAGGTGAAAAGTGAGTAGGGTGATCTATATTTCCTTTTCGGACTCTCGGTGTTGGCCTCTGACGCAATGTTGCATTTAACTTTGAGTCCCTGGGGGTTGATTGCAGAGCTGAAGTTAAAAAGGAGACCTCATTTGGTGAGTCGGAGGGGAAGACTCTAGGTTCTTCCACTGAAGAACTGTCTGAAAGGGACCTAACCCTTCCCCTCTTCTCTGATACCACTGGGGAATCAGAGGCTCAGATGCCGTCCTCTTCGGCTGTTGACCTTCGGGGAGGTGAGTATCTTCACTAGACTCACCTGTCTGCTCTTCCTCCTCATTTAGCGTAGCTCCACCCTCTGCCTGTGAATTCTCACAGACTTCAACACTGAGTGGTGAGGCCTCTACAGGCCCCTCCCCTTTTTGCTCCTCACTTCCAATCCAAGCTTTTGGCGGGAAGTTTGAATTTATTGGGTCAACCTCTTCACTTTGTTCACCAACTGCCACCTTTGGTCCTTCTCTTTGTTGGCTTGACTGTGGCTTTACCGTCTTTAATTTGTTGGCAAAAGATTTAGGGCAATCTCTGAAGAGGTGATTTAATTCTCCACAGAGATTACATTTCCTGCCATTTGGACACTCTCCAAAAGTTTGCCCAATTTCTCTGCTCTTCCCACATAACACCTTGGTACAAGCCTCAACCAGGTGTCCATGCTCACCACACTTGCGGCAGAACTTGGGCTGCCCCTGGTAGTGGATGTAACCTCGGTTTTCAAGGTGGCCAGAGTGTCGCCCACCCGCTGCACTGAGCACTCTTCAGCCCTTTTAAATGGTATAACTTTGCACTCCCGCACGCTCCAGCAAGCACCATTCAAGCAACAACTTTGCACTCCAGCTTCGAACATCGGCACAGTCGCAACAAGTAAGGCGACTCTACTCAGAGAAGTCACTCTGCACAGTAAGAAGATTTCTTTTGCACAGACAGAAAGGGCTTCACCCGCAAAGGTAAAGCCTGCCAAAAATAGAAACAACTCATTAGTGCTGCTCTCCACAGAAATCTTTAGTAAAAGGCGAAAGACTTATGAGAAAGAGTTATGAAGAGAAACCAGAGTACGATTATCCGTCACTGCGGGAGCAGGGCATCAGGCTAGTTGGCATAGCCACCTTCCCCATGGTGAGCTTTGCTTGGTTGAGACGCTTGCCCCCCCCCCCCCTTGCTCCTCGGCTGACCAAGTAGGAACAATCGGGCCCTATTCGATGGCTGCCTTGTCTTTTACTCTGTGCAAAAGACAAGGCAGCAACAAAAACACCACGAGAATCCCGTATTGAGGCTTTGTTCTGATCGCTCATTCGGTGTCGCGTTTCTTTCAAGCAATTCTCCCGGTTAGCCCACACTCGGCTCGCTCCCATAGCCGTGTTAAAGTCTACTTCACATTCACTCTCTTTTCTCAGCAGACTCTTGGGATTTTATCTATAAAATGAATTTCTTCACTCAAACTATGTGAAAACTGCTTTGTCCTTAATATTTACCATGTCTAGAAAGATTTAAACAAAAAAAACAACGTTGTACTTTGCAGTAAAAGAAAGAGCAAATCTAAAGTTTCAGGAATCCGAGAATAAGCTTACTTTCATGAGTGCTTCACGATTTCGGATTTTGCTATAAAATGAATTCCTTCACTCATACTAAATTAAAACTGCTAAACCGCTAATCTGTTATATGTAAGGCAGATGTCAAATTCACCGAAATAGGATCAAAGGGTATTCGGCCAATCGAGCTGTAGCAGCTTCGGTAAAAGAGTATAAGTTGAAGAGTTTGTGAATAAAGGTGTGCGCACACATAGTGTGCTGTACGAAAATAGGCAGGGAGCAATGCCGGCTGGGGTATATGTTCTTGTATGTTGTCTGACTGTTTGATTTGAATGTGTTGTGTAAGTGTCCTGTTGAATGTTACATGTTTGGGCTTTGACACGCTTCACTGTGGTTGTTAACTGTGTGGTGTGTCCTGAAATGTTATATGTTTGGGCTGTGTGACATGCTTAATGCTTGTCAGTAGCTACCCACTTATTCATATATAGCAACTGACAACATAAGAAGTCCGGACATACTTTGATAGTAGTTGTAGAAGTATCCTTATTGATAATAGATCACTAATTCATAGTGATAGAACAGTAGATGAACAGGTGCTTGCACATGTCTCACGAAAATAAAATGGGTGTATGATTGCTGACGGCAGAGCAATACTGCCAAACTTATGAGTTCTTGTGGCAAACTTGATTCAGTGTCTTGACGTGTATACGCTGTTTCGCTGACTTGATTGTCACAAGAAACAAAGTGTGTTTGATAAGATCCGACCATTTTATTACGGGAGGATCAGTATGTATGGATTCTGATGTGACTGATAAACCCATTCGTATCTTAAGCATAATCTAATACGTGAGACAACGCCCTGGCACACGATAAAAAAAAAAAAAGAGAGAGAGCGGTTTTGTGTCCCCACAGTCCATAATGTAGAAAAGAGAGAAAAAAGCCTTTCTGATTTGGTGTGTGTGCTCATAGTGCAGAGTGTAGAGAAAAGAAAGCCGTTTTGGGTGTTGTGACTTACACACACACATTTCTAAATTGAGAAAGGAAATTATTTTAGAGGAAGCAGTAGAGTTTAGATCCCACATTTGTTGATAGGCATTCATTTATTTCTTCACTTCTGATGAAGTTTCAACAATAAACAACAAACTTTGTATTATGAGAAAGAACCAGACTCATTCTTCAGGAATCCGAAAATAAGCTCTATTTTATGAGTTATGCACGAATTCGGATTCTCCTATAAAACGAATTCATTAACTCAAACCAAGTTAAGACTGCTTTGTCCTTCATATTTATTCATGTCTAATCAAGTTTCAACGATAAACAACGTTGTACTTTGTAGAATGAGAAAGAACTTCTTCAGCAATAAGCATCTCTCGACATATGACGAAATAAAGATTTTGCTATAAAATTAATTCCTTCTATCAGCCTGACTTAAAACTGTTTGTCCTCCTTATTTATCCACTTCAAATCAAGTTTCAACAATTAAAAAAAAATTGTATTTTGAGAAAGAACAACTTAATCTTCAGCAATCAGTATAAAAAGAAGTGCAAATGCCAACCATACATACCTAAAAGGTGGAGCGGAAGTATTCAGCTGCAAGTAGGTGTGAATGTTCGACCATAATTTGTAAAAAGCGGGTAAGAAAAGGTTCGAATGCCCGACTATATATTAACAAAAGCGGGAGGAGAGGTCTTCGGATGAGAGTGGGTGAGAATTTCCAACCATAATCTATAAAATACGGTGAAAAAAAATATGTGAATGCCTCATAGAACACTAAAAGCGGAAGTGTTCGGCTGCAAGAAGGTGTGAATGTCCGACTATATTTGGTGAAAAGCAGGTGAATCAAGGTCTGAATGCCCAACCTTACATCATCAAAAGCGAGATCAGAGGTGTTTGGCTGCAAGAAGGCCATAGTTTGCCAAAAGCGGGTAAGGTGCGAATGTCCGACTAAATATCAACAAAATTTGGGGCGGAGGTCTTCGGATGCAAGTGGGTGTGAATATTCCACCATACAAGTATGGTGGAGAGCAAGTTGTGAATAGCCGACCATAGTTTGGAAAAAGCGGGTAAGAAAAGGTTTGAATGCCCGAACATACACCATCAAAAGAGGGAGCGGAGGTGTTTCGCTGTACGAAGGTGTGAATGTCCGACCATAGTTGGTAAAAAGCGGGTAAGAAAAGGTTAAAATACCCGACTGTACACAATCAATAGCGGGAGCGGAGTTGTTCGGCTACAAGAAGGTGTGAAAGTCCGACCATGGTTTGTAAAAACCGGGAAGAAAAGGCTCGAAAGCCCGACTATACACCATCAAAAAGAAGGTTTGAATGTCCATCAATAATTGCTTTAAAACAAGAAAGTAAATTTTCGAATATCAAACCGCACATGATCATAAGCGGGAGAGGAGGTGTTCGGCTGCAAGAAGGTGTGAATGTCCACCCATAATTCATGAAAAATGGGTAAAAAAAAAGGTGTGAATGCCTAACAATACATTATCAAAAGCAGGTGTGAATGTCAGATCATAATTTGTAAAAAGCTGATGAGTGAGAAAGAGTGAGAATGCCCGACTATACACCATCAAATGCGGGAGCGGAGGTGTTCGGCTCTGAGTAGGTGTGAATGTCCGACCATAATTGCTGAAGAATGTGTTAGAAAAGGTAAGAATGCTGGACCATACATCATCAAAAGCGGGAGAGGTGGTGTTCGGCTGCAAAAAGGTGTGACTGTTCGACTAAAGTTTGTAAAAAGAGGGTAAGATAAGGTGCGAATGCCTGACAATGTATGATCAAAAGCGGGAGCGGAGGTGTTCAACTGCAAGAAGGTCTACATGTCCATCAATAATTGCTAGAAAACATGAAAGAAACTTTTCGAAAATCAAACCGCACATGATCATAAGTGGGATAGGAGGTTTTCAGCTGCAAGGTGTGAATGTCCACCCATAATTCCTGAAAAATGGGCAAAAAAAAGGTGTGAATGCCCAACCATACATCATCAAAAGCAGGAGTGGAAGTGTTCGGCTACAAGAAGGTGTGAACGTCCAACCAAAATATGTAAAAAGAAGTTAAGAAAAGGTTCGAATATCCAACCAAACATAATCAAAAGCGGGAGCAGAGCTGTTCGACTGCAAGTAGGTGTGAATGTCAGATCATAATTTGTTGATCAAAATTCAATGTTGTTCTTTGTTGAAGTCGATCTAGACATTGATAAATATGAAGGAAAAAGCAGTTTTAACTTGGTTTGAGTGAATTAATTCATTTTATACATAAAATCCGAAATCGTGCAGAACTCATGAAAATAAGCTTATTCTCGGATTCCTAAAACTTTTGATTTGCTCTTTCTTTTATTGCAAAGTACAACGTTGTTTTTTTTGTTTAAATCTATCGAGACATTGATAAATATGAAGGTAAAAGCCGTTTTAACATAGTTTGAGTGAAGGAATTAATTTTATAGATAAAATCCCAAATCATGCAGAACTCCTCAAAAGGGAGGTATGGCTTAATCACAAGTGTGGCTCTTTCTCATTCAGGGTAATATGAGGAAGTTTATGCTTGAAATATATGTAGAAATGGGTACATATGAAGGAAAAAGCAGTGTTAACTTAGTTTGCGTGAAGAAATTCATTTTATACATAAATTCCGAAATCGTGCAGAACTCATGAAAATAAGCTTATTCTCGGATTCCTAAAACTTTTGATTTGCACTTTCTTTTACTGCAAAGTACAACGTTGTTTTTTGTTGAAATCTATCTAGACATTGATAAATACCAGCCGATACTCTGCTGCCGCTTTTGATAATTTATGGTTGGGCATTCTTACCTTTTCTTACCCGCTTTTTACAAATTATGATCTTACATTCACACCTACTTGCAGTCGAACACCTTCTCATCCACTTATGATCATGTGCGGTTGGGCTTTCGCACCTTTTCTTACCCATTTTTCAGTAATTATGGGTGGACATTCAGACCTTCTTGCAGCCGAAAACCTCCGCTCCTCTTTTGATCATACATTGTCGGGCATTCACACCTTGTCTTACCCGCTTTTTACAAACTTTAGTCGGACATTCAAACCTTCTTGCAGCTGAACCACCTCCGCTCCCTGTTTTGATCATATATGGTCTGGCAATAGTACCTTTTCTTACACGTTTGTGAGTAATTATGGCTGGACATTCACACCTTCTTGCAGCCGAACACAACCTCTCCCGCTTTTGATGATATATGGTCCGGCATTCTTACCTTTTCTAACACATTTTTCAGCAATTATGGTCGGACATTCACACCTACTCACAGACGAACACCTCCGCTCCCACATTTGATAGTGTATAGTCGGGCATTCTCACCCTTTCTCATCAGCTTTTTGCAAATTATGATCTGATATTCACACCTACTTGAAGTCGAACAGCTCTGCTCCCGCTTTTGATTATGTTTGGTTGGATATTCGAACATTTTCTTAATGCTTTTTACAAACTTTGGTCGGACGTTCACACCGTCTTGCAGCCGAACACCTCCGCTTCCGCTTTTGATGGTGTATAGTCGGGCATTCGAGCCTTTTCTTACCCACCTATTACTTACTATGGTTGGACATTCAAACCTTCTTGTAGCCGAACACATCCGCTCCTGCTTTTGATGATGTATGATTTGGCATTCGCACCTTTTCTTACCCATTTTTCAGTAATTATTGGTCGGACATTCAGACCTTCTTGCACCTGAACACCTCTGCTCCCGCTTTTGATGGTGTATAGTCGGGCTTTCGAGCCTTTTCTTCCCCGATTTTTACAAATTATGGTTGGACATTCAGACCTTGCAGCCGAAAACCTCCGCTCCCTCTTTTGATCATACATTGTCGGGCATTCGCCCCTTGTCTTACACGGTTTTTACAAACTTTAGTCAGACATTCACACCTTGCAGCTGAACCACCTCCATTCCCTGTTTTGATCATGTGTGGTCTGGAAATACTACCTTTTCTTCTCCCGTTTGTGAGTAATTATGGCTGGACATTCACACCTACTTGCAGCCGAAAAACCACCTCTCCCGCTTTTGATGATGTATTGTCCGGCATTCTAGTCTTTTCTATCACATTTTTCAGCAATTATGATCTGACATTCACACCTACTTGCAGTCGAACAGCTCTGCTCCCGCTTTTGATTATGTTCGGTTGGATATTCAAACCTTTTCTTAACTGCTTTTTACAAACTTTGGTCGGACGTTCACACCTTCTTGCAGCCGAACACCCCCGCTTCCGCTTTTGATGGTATATATTCGGGTATTCGAACCTTCTCTTACTCGCTTTTTACAAACCATGGTTGGACTTTCATACCTTCTTGTAGCTGAACAACTCCACTCCTGCTTTTGATGATTTATGGTTGGACATTCGCATCTTTTCCTACCCATTTTTCAGTAATTATAGGTGGATATTCACATCTTCTTGCAGCTGAACACCTCCTCTCCCGCTAATGATTATGTAAGGTTTGATATTCGAAAATTTTCTTTCATGTTTTAAAGCAATTATTAATGGACATTCACACCTACTTGCAGCCGAACACCACCTCTCCCGCTTTTGATGATGTATAGACCGGCATTCTTACCTTTTCTAACACATTTTTCAGCAATTATGGTTGGAGAATCACACCTACTCACAGCCGAACAACTCCGCTACCGCATTTGATGGTGTATAGTTTGGATTTCTCACCCTTTCTCATCAGCTTTTTGCAAATTATTATCTGACATTCACACCTACTTGCAGTCGAACAGCTCTGCTCCCGCTTTTGATTATGTTTGGTTAGATATTCGAACCTTTTCTTAACTGCTTTTTTACAAACTTTGGTCGGACGTTCACACCTTCTTGCAGCCGAACACCTACACTTCCGGTTTTGATAGTGTATATTCGGGCATACAAACCTTTTCTTACCCGCTTTTTACAAACCATGGTCGGACTTTCACACCTTCTCTTAGCTGAACAACTCCGCTCCCTCTTTTGATTGTGTACAGTCGGGTATTTTAACCTTTTCTTACCCGCTTTTTACCAACTATGATCGGACATTCACACCGTCTTACAGCGGAACACCTCTGCTCCCACTTTTGATGGTGTATAGTCGGGCATTCGAACCTTTTCTTACCCGCTTTTTACAAACTATGGTGGGACATTCAAACCTTCTTGTATCCGAAAACCTCCGCTCTCTCTTTTGATCATACATTGTCGGACATTCGCACCTTTTCTTACCCGCTTTTTACAAACCATGGTCGGACTTTCACACCTTTTAGTAGCCGAACAACTCCGCTCCCGCTATTGATTGTGTACAGTCGGGTATTTTAACCTTTTCTTACCCGCTTTTTACCAACTATGGTCGGACATTCACACCGTCTTACAGCGGAACACCTCCTCTCCCGCTTATGATCATGTACGGTTTGATATTCGAAAATTTACTTTCTTGTTTTAAAGCAATTATTGATGGACATTCAAACCTTCTTTTTGATGGTGTATAGTCGGGCTTTCGAGCCTTTTCTTCCCGGTTTTTACAAACCATGGTCGGACTTTCACACCTTCTTGTAGCCGAACAACTCCGCTCCTGCTATTGATTGTGTACAGTCGGGTATTTTAACCTTTTCTTACCCGCTTTTTACCAACTATGGTCGGACATTCACACCGTCTTACAGCGGAACACCTCCTCTCCCGCTTATGATCATGTACGGTTTGATATTCGAAAATTTACTTTCTTGTTTTAAAGCAATTATTGATGGACATTCAAACCTTCTTTTTGATGGTGTATAGTCGGGCTTTCGAGCCTTTTCTTCCCGGTTTTTACAAACCATGGTCGGACTTTCACACCTTCTTGTAGCCGAAAAACTCCGCTCCTGCTATTGATTGTGTACAGTCGGGTATTTTAACCTTTTCTTACCCGCTTTTTACCAACTATGGTCGGACATTCACACCGTCTTACAGCGGAACACCTCTGCTCCCGCTTTTGATGGTGTATAGTCGGGCATTCGAACCTTTTCTTACCCGCTTTTTACAAACTATGGTGGGACATTCAAACCTTCTTGTATCCGAACACCTCCGCTCTCTCTTTTGATCATACATTGTCGGACATTCGCACCTTTTCTTACCCGCTTTTTACAAACCATGGTTGGACTTTCACACCTTCTTGTAGCCGAACACATCCGCTCCCGCTATTGATTGTGTAACGTCGGGTATTTTAACCTTTTCTTACCCGCTTTTTACCAACTATGGTCGGACATTCACACCTTCGTACAGCGGAACACCTCCGCTCCCTCTTTTGATGGTGTATGTTCGGGTATTAAAACCTTTTCTTACCCGCTTTTACCAAACTATGGTCGGCTATTCACAGCTTCCTCTCCACCATACTTGTATGGTTGGATATTCACACCCACTTGCATCCGAAGACCTCTGCCCCACATTTTTTTGATATTTAGTCGGACATTCGCACCTTACCCGCTTTTGGCAAACTATGGCCTTCTTGCAGCCAAACACCTCTGATCTCGCATTTGATGATGTAAGGTTTGGCATTCAGACCTTGCTTCACCTGCTTTTCACCAAATATAGTCGGACATTCACACCTTCTTGCAGCCGAACACTTCCGCTCCACCTTTTAGTGTTATATCACACCTTATTTTCACCGCATTTTATACATTATGGTTGGAAATTTTCAACCACTCTCATCCGAAGACCTCTCCTCCCGCTTTCTTTAATATATTTGAACTTTAGTCGGACATTCAAACCTTCTTGCAGCTGAACCACCTCCGCTCCCTGTTTTGATCATATATGGTCTGGCAATACTACCTTTTCTTACCCGTTTGTGAGTAATTATGGCTGGACATTCACACCTACTTGCAGCCGAACACAACCCCTCTCGCTTTTGATGATGTATGGACCGGCATTTTTACCTTTTCTAACACATTTTTCAGCAATTATGGTCGGAGATTCACACCTACTCACAGCCGAACAACTCCGCTCCCGCATTTGATGATGTATAGTCGGGCATTCTCACCCTTTCTCATCAGCTTTTTGCAAATTATGATCTGACATTCACACCTACTTGCAGTCGAAAAGCTCTGCTCCCGCTTTTGATTATGTTTGGTTGGATATTCGAACCTTTTCTTTACTGCTTTTTACATATTTTGGTTGGACGTTCACACCTTCTTGTAGCCGAACACTTCCACTCCTGCTTTTGATGATGTATGGTTGGGCATTCACACCTTTTTTTTGCCCATTTTTCAGGCATTATGGGTGGACATTCACACCTTGCAGCTGAACACCTCCTATCCCACTTATGATCATGTGCGGTTTGATTTTCGAAAAGTTTCTTTCATGTTTTCTAGCAATTATTGATGGACATGTAGACCTTCTTGCAGCTGAACACCTCCGCTCCCGCTTTTGATCATACATTGTCAGGCATTCGCACCTTGTCTTACCCACTTTTTACAAACTTTAGTCGAACAGTTACACCTTTTTGCAGCCGAACACCACCTCTCCCGCTTTTGATGATGTATGGTCCAGCATTCTTATCTTTTCTAACACATTCTTCAGCAATTATGGTCGGACATTCACACCTACTCAGAGCCGAACACCTCCGCTCCCGCATTTGATGGTGTATAGTCGGGCATTCTCACCCTTTCTCATCAGCTTTTTACAAATTATAATCTGACATTCACACCTGCTTTTGATAATGTATTGTTAGGCATTCGCACCTTTTTTTTACCCATTTTTCATGAATTATGGGTGGACATTCACACCTTCTTGCAGCCGAACACCTCCTCTCCCGCTTATGATCATGTGCGGTTTGATATTCGAAAATTTACTTTCTTGTTTTAAAGCAATTATTGATGGACATTCAAACCTTCTTTTTGATGGTGTATAGTCGGGCTTTCGAGCCTTTTCTTCCCGGTTTTTACAAACCATGGTCGGACTTTCACACCTTCTTGTAGCCGAACAACTCCGCTCCTGCTTTTGATGGTGTATAGTCGGGCATTCGAACCTTTTCTTACCCGCTTTTTACAAACTATGGTGGGACATTCAAACCTTCTTGTATCCGAAAACCTCCGCTCTCTCTTTTGATCATACATTGTCGGACATTCGCACCTTTTCTTACCCGCTTTTTACAAACCAGGGTCGGACTTTCACATCTTCTTGTAGCCGAACACATCCGCTCCCGCTATTGATTGTGTACAGTCGGGTATTTTAACCTTTTCTTACCCGCTTTTTACCAACTATGGTCGGACATTCACACCTTCGTACAGCGGAACACCTCCGCTCCCTCTTTTGATGGTGTATGTTCGGGCATTCAAACCTTTTCTTACCCGCTTTTTCCAAACTATGGTCGGCTATTCACAGCTTCCTCTCCACCATACTTGTATGGTGGAATATTCACACCCACTTGCATCCGAAGACCTCCGCCCCAAATTTTGTTGATATTTAGTCGGACATTCGCACCTTACCCGCTTTTGGAAAACTATGGCCTTCTTGCAGCCAAACACCTCTGATCTCGCTTTTGATGATGTAAGGTTGGGCATTCAGACTTTGCTTCACCTGCTTTTCACCAAATATAGTCGGACATTCACACCTTCTTGCAGCCGAACACTTCCGCTTTTAGTGTTCTATGAGGCATTCACATATATTTTTTCACCGTACTTTATAGATTATGGTTGGAAATTCTCACCCACTCTCATCTGAAGACCTCTCCTCCCGCTTTTGTTAATATATAGTCGGGCATTTGAACCTTTTCTTACCCGCTTTTTACAAATTATAGTCGAACATTCACACCTACTTGCAGCTGAATACTTCCGCTCCACCTTTTAGGTATGTATGGTTGGCATTTGCACCTCTTTTTATACTGATTGCTGAAGATTAAGTTGTACTTTCTCAAACTACAACATTTTTTTATTTGTTGAAACTTGATTTGAAGTGGATAAATAAGGAGGACAAACAGTTTTAAGTCAGGCTGATAGAAGGAATTAATTTTATAGCAAAATCTGTACTTCGTCATATGTCAAGAGATGCTTATTGCTGAAGAAGTTCTTTCTCATTCTACAAAGTACAACGTTGTTTATCGTTGAAACTTGATTAGACATGAATAAATATGAAGGACAAAGCAGTCTTAACTTGGTTTGAGTTAAGGAATTCGTTTTATAGGAGAATCCGAATTCGTGCATAACTCATAAAATAGAGCTTATTTTCGGATTCCTGAAGAATGATTCTGGTTCTTTCTCATAATACAAAGTTTGTTGTTTATTGTTGAAACTTCATCAGAAGTGAAGAAATAAATGAATGCCTATCAACAAATGTGGGATCTAAACTCTAGTGCTTCCTCTAAAATAATTTCCTTTCTCAATTTAGAAATGTGTGTATGTAAGTCACAACACCCGTGACACCAAAACGGCTTTCTTTTCTCTACACTCTGCACTATGAGCACACACACCAAATCAGAAAGGCTTTTTTCTCTCTTTTCTACATTATGGACTGTGGGGACACAAAACCGCTCTCTCTCTTTTTTTTTTTTATCGTGTGCCAGGGCGTTGTCTCATGTATTAGATTATGCTTAAGATACGAATGGGTTTATCAGTCACATCAGAATCCATACATACTGATCCTCCCGTAATAAAATGGTCGGATCTTATCAAACACACTTTGTTTCTTGTGACAATCAAGTCAGCGAAACAGCGTATACACGTCAAGACACTGAATCAAGTTTGCCACAAGAACTCATAAGTTTGGCAGTATTGCTCTGCCATCAGCAATGATACACCCATTTTATTTTCGTGAGACATGTGCAAGCACCTGTTCATCTACTGTTCTATCACTATGAATTAGTGATCTATTATCAATAAGGATACTTCTACAACTACTATCAAAGTATGTCCGGACTTCTTATGTTGTCAGTTGCTATATATGAATAAGTGGGTAGCTACTGACAAGCATTAAGCATGTCACACAGCCCAAACATATAACATTTCAGGACACACCACACAGTTAACAACCACAGTGAAGCGTGTCAAAGCCCAAACATGTAACATTCAACAGGACACTTACACAACACATTCAAATCAAACAGTCAGACAACATACAAGAACATATACCCCAGCCGGCATTGCTCCCTGCCTATTTTCGTACAGCACACTATGTGTGCGCACACCTTTATTCACAAACTCTTCAACTTATACTCTTTTACCGAAGCTGCTACAGCTCGATTGGCCGAATACCCTTTGATCCTATTTCGGTGAATTTGACATCTGCCTTACATATAACAGATTAGCGGTTTAGCAGTTTTAATTTAGTTTGAGTGAAGGAATTAATTTTATAGCAAATCGTGAAGAACTCATGAAAGTAAGCTTATTCTCGGATTCCTGAAACTTTAGATTTGCTCTTTCTTTTACTGCAAAGTACAACGTTGTTTTTTTTGTTTAAATCTTTCTAGACATGGTAAATATTAAGGACAAAGCAGTTTTCACATAGTTTGAGTGAAGGAATTCATTTTATAGATAAAATCCCAAGAGTCTGCTGAGAAAAGAGAGTGAATGCGAAGTAGACTTTAACACGGCTATGGGAGCGAGCCGAGTGTGGGCTAACCAGGAGAATTGCTTGAAAGAAACGCGACCCCGAATGAGCGGTCAGAACAAAGCCTCAATACGGGATTCTCGTGGTGTTTTTGTTGCTGCCTTGTCTTTTGCACAGAGTAAAAGACAAGGCAGCCATCGAATAGGGCCCGATTGTTCCTACTTGGTCAGCCGAGGAGCAAGGGGGGGGGAGCAAGCGTCTCAACCAAGCAAAGCTCACCATGGGGAAGGTGGCTATGGCAACAAGCCTGATGCCCTGCTCCCGCAGTGACGGATAATCGTACTCTGGTTTCTCTTCATAACGTACAAGTCTTTCGCCTTTTACTAAAGATTTCTGTGGAGAGCAGCACTAATGAGTTGTTTCTATTTTTGGCAGGCTTTACCTTGGCGGGTGAAGCCCTTTCTGTCTGTGCAAAAGAAATCTTGTTACTGTGCAGAGTGACTTCTCTGAGTAGAGTCGCCTTACTTGTTGCGACTGTGCCGATGTTCGAAGCTGGAGTGCAAAGTTGTTGCTTGAATGGTGCTTGCTGGAGCGTGCGGGAGTGCAAAGTTATACCATTTAAAAGGGCTGAAGAGTGCTCAGTGCAGCGGGTGGGCGACACTCTGGCCACCTTGAAAACCGAGGTTACATCCACTACCAGGGGCAGCCCAAGTTCTGCCGCAAGTGTGGTGAGCATGGGCACCTGGTTGAGGCTTGTACCAAGGTGTTATGTGGGAAGAGCAGAGAAATTGGGCAAACTTTTGGAGAGTGTCCAAATGGCAGGAAATGTAATCTCTGTGGAGAATTAAATCACCTCTTCAGAGATTGCCCTAAATCTTTTGCCAACAAATTAAAGACGGTAAAGCCACAGTCAAGCCAACAAAGAGAAGGAACAAAGGTGGCAGTTGGTGAACAAAGTGAAGAGGTTGACCCAATAAATTCAAACTTCCCGCCAAAAGCTTGGATTGGAAGTGAGGAGCAAAAAGGGGAGGGGCCTGTAGAGGCCTCACCACTCAGTGTTGAAGTCTGTGAGAATTCACAGGCAGAGGGTGGAGCTACGCTAAATGAGGAGGAAGAGCAGACAGGTGAGTCTAGTGAAGATACTCACCTCCCCGAAGGTCAACAGAAGGTCAATTTGTTGATAGGCATTCATTTATTTCTTCACTTCTGATGAAGTTTCAACAATAAACAACAAACTTTGTATTATGAGAAAGAACCAGAATCATTCTTCAGGAATCCGAAAATAAGCTCTATTTTATGAGTTATGCACGAATTCGGATTCTCCTATAAAACGAATTCCTTAACTCAAACCAAGTTAAGACTGCTTTGTCCTTCATATTTATTCATGTCTAATCAAGTTTCAACGATAAACAACGTTGTACTTTGTAGAAAGAGAAAGAACTTCTTCAGCAATAAGCATCTCTCGACATATGACGAAGTACAGATTTTGCTATAAAATTAATTCCTTCTATCAGCCTGACTTAAAACTGTTTGTCCTCCTTATTTATCCACTTCAAATCAAGTTTCAACAAATAAAAAAATGTTGTAGTTTGAGAAAGTACAACTTAATCTTCAGCAATCAGTATAAAAAGAGGTGCAAATGCCAACCATACATACCTAAAAGGTGGAGCGGAAGTATTCAGCTGCAAGTAGGTGTGAATGTTCGACTATAATTTGTAAAAAGCGGGTAAGAAAAGGTTCGAATGCCCGACTATATATTAACAAAAGCGGGAGGAGAGGTCTTCGGATGAGAGTGGGTGAGAATTTCCAACCATAATCTATAAAATACGGTGAAAAAAAATATGTGAATGCCTCATAGAACACTAAAACCGGAAGTGTTCGGCTGCAAGAAGGTGTGAATGTCCGACTATATTTGGTGAAAAGCAGGTGAATCAAGGTCTGAATGCCCAACCTTACATCATCAAAAGCGAGATCAGAGGTGTTTGGCTGCAAGAAGGCCATAGTTTTCCAAAAGCGGGTAAGGTGCGAATGTCCGACTAAATATCAACAAAATTTGGGGCGGAGGTCTTCGGATGCAAGTGGGTGTGAATATTCCACCATACAAGTATGGTGGAGAGGAAGCTGTGAATAGCCGACCATAGTTTGGAAAAAGCGGGTAAGAAAAGGTTTGAATGCCCGAACATACACCATCAAAAGAGGGAGCGGAGGTGTTCCGCTGTACGAAGGTGTGAATGTCCGACCATAGTTGGTAAAAAGCGGGTAAGAAAAGGTTAAAATACCCGACTGTACACAATCAATAGCGGGAGCGGATGTGTTCGGCTACAAGAAGATGTGAAAGTCCGACCATGGTTTGTAAAAAGCGGGTAAGAAAAGGTGCGAATGTCCGACAATGTATGATCAAAAGAGAGAGCGGAGGTTTTCGGATACAAGAAGGTTTGAATGTCCCACCATAGTTTGTAAAAAGCGGGTAAGAAAAGGTTCGAATGCCCGACTATACACCATCAAAAGCGGGAGCAGAGGTGTTCCGCTGTAAGACGGTGTGAATGTCCGACCATAGTTGGTAAAAAGCGGGTAAGAAAAGGTTAAAATACCCGACTGTACACAATCAATAGCGGGAGCGGAGTTGTTCGGCTACAAGAAGGTGTGAAAGTCCGACCATGGTTTGTAAAAACCGGGAAGAAAAGGCTCGAAAGCCCGACTATACACCATCAAAAAGAAGGTTTGAATGTCCATCAATAATTGCTTTAAAACAAGAAAGTAAATTTTCGAATATCAAACCGCACATGATCATAAGCGGGAGAGGAGGTGTTCGGCTGCAAGAAGGTGTGAATGTCCACCCATAATTCATGAAAAATGGGTAAAAAAAAAGGTGCGAATGCCTAACAATACATTATCAAAAGCAGGTGTGAATGTCAGATCATAATTTGTAAAAAGCTGATGAGAAAGGGTGAGAATGCCCGACTATACACCATCAAATGCGGGAGCGGAGGTGTTCGGCTCTGAGTAGGTGTGAATGTCCGACCATAATTGCTGAAGAATGTGTTAGAAAAGGTAAGAACTGGACCATACATCATCAAAAGCGGGAGAGGTGGTGTTCGGCTGCAAAAAGGTGTGACTGTTCGACTAAAGTTTGTAAAAAGTGGGTAAGACAAGGTGCGAATGCCTGACAATGTATGATCAAAAGCGGGAGCGGAGGTGTTCAGCTGCAAGAAGGTCTACATGTCCATCAATAATTGCTAGAAAACATGAAAGAAACTTTTCGAAAATCAATCCGCACATGATCATAAGTGGGATAGGAGGTGTTCAGCTGCAAGGTGTGAATGTCCACCCATAATTCCTGAAAAATGGGCAAAAAAAAGGTGTGAATGCCCAACCATACATCATCAAAAGCAGGAGTGGAAGTGTTCGGCTACAAGAAGGTGTGAACGTCCAACCAAAATATGTAAAAAGAAGTTAAGAAAAGGTTCGAATATCCAACCAAACATAATCAAAAGCGGGAGCAGAGCTGTTCGACTGCAAGTAGGTGTGAATGTCAGATCATAATTTGCAAAAAGCTGATGAGAAAGGGTGAGAATGCCCGACTATACACCATCAAATGCGGGAGCGGAGTTGTTCGGCTGTGAGTAGGTGTGAATCTCCGACCATAATTGCTGAAAAATGTGTTAGAAAAGGTAAGAATGCCGGTCCATACATCATCAAAATCGAGAGAGGTTGTGTTCGGCTGCAAGTAGGTGTGAATGTCCAGCCATAATTACTCACAAACGGGTAAGAAAAGGTAGTATTGCCAGACCATATATGTTCAAAACAGGGAGCGGAGGTGGTTCAGCTGCAAGAAGGTTTGAATGTCCGACTAAAGTTCAAATATATTAACAAAAGCGGGAGGAGAGGTCTTCGGATGAGAGTGGTTGAAAATTTCCGACCATAATGTATAAAATGCGGTGAAAAAAAGGTGTGATAGAACACTAAAAGGTGGAGCGGAAGTGTTCGGCTGCAAGAAGGTGTGAATGTCCGACTATATTTGGTGAAAAGCAGGTGAAGCAAGGTCTGAATGCCCAACCTTACATCATCAAAAGCGAGATCAGAGGTGTTTGGCTGCAAGAAGGCCATAGTTTGCCAAAAGCGGGTAAGGTGCGAATGTCCGACTAAATATCAACAAAATTTGGGGCGGAGGTCTTCGGATGCAAGTGGGTGTGAATGTCCGACTATATTTGGTGAAAAGCAGGTGAAGCAAGGTCTGAATGCCCAACCTTACATCATCAAAAGCGAGATCAGAGGTGTTGGGCTACAAGAAGGCCATAGTTTGCCAAAAGCGGGTAAGGTGCGAATGACCGACTAAATATCAACAAAAGTGGGGGCGGAGGTCTTCGGATGCAGGTGGGTGTGAATATCCCACCATACAAGTATGGTGGAGAGGAAGCTGTGAATGGCCGACCATAGTAAAAGGCAGGTGAGAGAAGGTGCGAAAGTCAAACCATACATAATCAAAACAGGGAGCGGAGGTGTTCTGCTGTAAGAAGGTGTGAATGTCCAACCATAGTTGGTAAAAAGCGGGTAAGAAAAGGTTAAAATACCCGACTGTACACAATCAATAGCGGGAGCGGAGTTGTTCGGCTACTAAAAGGTGTGAAAGTCCGACCATGGTTTGTAAAAAGCGGGTAATAAAAGGTTCGTATGCCCGAATATACACCATCAAAAGCGGAAGCGGAGGTGTTCGGCTGCAAGATATTGTGAACGTCCGACCAAAGTTTGTAAAAAGCAGTTAAGAAAAGGTTCGAATATCTAACTAAACATAATCAAAAGCGGGAGCAGAGCTGTTCGACTGGAAGTAGATGTGAATGTCAGATCATAATTTGCAAAAAGCTGATGAGAAAGGGTGAGAATGCCCGACTATACACCATCAAATGCGGTAGCGGAGTTGTTCGGCTGTGAGTAGGTGTGAATCTCCAACCATAATTGCTGAAAAATGTGTTAGAAAAGGTAAAAATGCCGGTCCATACATAATCAAAATCGGGAGAGGTGGTGTTCAGCTGCAAGAAGGTCTAAATGTCCATCAATAATTGCTAGAAAACATGAAAGAAAATTTTCGAAAATCAAACCACACATGATCATAAGTGGGAGAGGAGGTGTTCAGCTGCAAGAAGGTGTGAATGTCCACCCATAATACCTGAAAAATGGGTAAAAAAAAGGTGCGAATGCCCAACCATACATCATCAAAAGCAGGAGTGCATGTGTGCGGCTACAAGAAGGTGTGAACGTCCGACCAAAGTTTGTAAAAAGCAGTTAAGAAAAGGTTCGAATATCCAACCATACATAATCAAAAGCGGGAGCAGAGCTGTTCGACTGCAAGTAGGTGTGAATGTCAGATCATAATTTGCAAAAAGCTGATGAGAAAGGGTGAGAATGCCCGACTATACACCATCAAATGCGGTAGCGGAGTTGTTCGGCTGTTAGTAGGTGTGAATCTCCAACCATAATTGCTGAAAAATGTGTTAGAAAAGGTAAAAATGCCGGTCCATACATAATCAAAATCGGGAGAGGTGGTGTTCAGCTGCAAGAAGGTCTAAATGTCCATCAATAATTGCTAGAAAACATGAAAGAAAATTTTCGAAAATCAAACCACACATGATCATAAGTGGGAGAGGAGGTGTTCAGCTGCAAGAAGGTGTGAATGTCCACCCATAATACCTGAAAAATGGGTAAAAAAAAGGTGCGAATGCCCAACCATACATCATCAAAAGCAGGAGTGCATGTGTTCGGCTACAAGAAGGTGTGAACGTCCAACCAAAGTTTGTAAAAAGCAGTTAAGAAAAGGTTCGAATATCCAACCATACATAATCAAAAGCGGGAGCAGAGCTGTTCGACTGCAAGTAGGTGTGAATGTCAGATCATAATTTGCAAAAAGCTGATGAGAAAGGGTGAGAATGCCCGACTATACACCATCAAATGCGGTAGCGGAGTTGTTCGGCTGTGAGTAGGTGTGAATCTCCAACCATAATTGCTGAAAAATGTGATAGAAAAGGTAAAAATGCCGGTCCATACATAATCAAAATCGGGAGAGGTGGTGTTCAGCTGCAAGAAGGTCTAAATGTCTATCAATAATTGCTAGAAAACATGAAAGAAAATTTTCGAAAATCAAACCACACATGATCATAAGTGGGAGAGGAGGTGTTCAGCTGCAAGAAGGTGTGAATGTCCACCCATAATACCTGAAAAATGGGTAAAAAAAAGGTGCGAATGCCCAACCATACATCATCAAAAGCAGGAGTGCATGTGTTCGGCTACAAGAAGGTGTGAACGTCCAACCAAAGTTTGTAAAAAGCAGTTAAGAAAAGGTTCGAATATCCAACCATACATAATCAAAAGCGGGAGCAGAGCTGTTCGACTGCAAGTAGGTGTGAATGTCAGATCATAATTTGCAAAAAGCTGATGAGAAAGGGTGAGAATGCCCGACTATACACCATCAAATGCGGGAGCGGAGTTGTTCGGCTGTGAGTAGGTGTGAATCTCCGACCATAATTGCTGAAAAATGTGTTAGAAAAGGTAAGAATGCCGGTCCATACATCATCAAAATCGAGAGAGGTTGTGTTCGGCTGCAAGTAGGTGTGAATGTCCAGCCATAATTACTCACAAACGGGTAAGAAAAGGTAGTATTGCCAGACCATATATGTTCAAAACAGGGAGCGGAGGTGGTTCAGCTGCAAGAAGGTTTGAATGTCCGACTAAAGTTCAAATATATTAACAAAAGCGGGAGGAGAGGTCTTCGGATGAGAGTGGTTGAAAATTTCCGACCATAATGTATAAAATGCGGTGAAAAAAAGGTGTGATAGAACACTAAAAGGTGGAGCGGAAGTGTTCGGCTGCAAGAAGGTGTGAATGTCCGACTATATTTGGTGAAAAGCAGGTGAAGCAAGGTCTGAATGCCCAACCTTACATCATCAAAAGCGAGATCAGAGGTGTTTGGCTGCAAGAAGGCCATAGTTTGCCAAAAGCGGGTAAGGTGTGAATGTCCGACTAAATATCAACAAAATTTGGGGCGGAGGTCTTCGGATGCAAGTGGGTGTGAATGTCCGACTATATTTGGTGAAAAGCAGGTGAAGCAAGGTCTGAATGCCCAACCTTACATCATCAAAAGCGAGATCAGAGGTGTTGGGCTACAAGAAGGCCATAGTTTGCCAAAAGCGGGTAAGGTGCGAATGACCGACTAAATATCAACAAAAGTGGGGGCGGAGGTCTTCGGATGCAGGTGGGTGTGAATATCCCACCATACAAGTATGGTGGAGAGGAAGCTGTGAATGGCCGACCATAGTAAAAGGCAGGTGAGAGAAGGTGTGAAAGTCAAACCATACATAATCAAAACAGGGAGCGGAGGTGTTCTGCTGTAAGAAGGTGTGAATGTCCAACCATAGTTGGTAAAAAGCGGGTAAGAAAAGGTTAAAATACCCGACTGTACACAATCAATAGCGGGAGCGGAGTTGTTCGGCTACTAAAAGGTGTGAAAGTCCGACCATGGTTTGTAAAAAGCGGGTAATAAAAGGTTCGTATGCCCGAATATACACCATCAAAAGCGGAAGCGGAGGTGTTCGGCTGCAAGATATTGTGAACGTCCGACCAAAGTTTGTAAAAAGCAGTTAAGAAAAGGTTCGAATATCTAACTAAACATAATCAAAAGCGGGAGCAGAGCTGTTCGACTGGAAGTAGATGTGAATGTCAGATCATAATTTGCAAAAAGCTGATGAGAAAGGGTGAGAATGCCCGACTATACACCATCAAATGCGGTAGCGGAGTTGTTCGGCTGTGAGTAGGTGTGAATCTCCAACCATAATTGCTGAAAAATGTGTTAGAAAAGGTAAAAATGCCGGTCCATACATAATCAAAATCGGGAGAGGTGGTGTTCAGCTGCAAGAAGGTCTAAATGTCCATCAATAATTGCTAGAAAACATGAAAGAAAATTTTCGAAAATCAAACCACACATGATCATAAGTGGGAGAGGAGGTGTTCAGCTGCAAGAAGGTGTGAATGTCCACCCATAATACCTGAAAAATGGGTAAAAAAAAGGTGCGAATGCCCAACCATACATCATCAAAAGCAGGAGTGCATGTGTGCGGCTACAAGAAGGTGTGAACGTCCGACCAAAGTTTGTAAAAAGCAGTTAAGAAAAGGTTCGAATATCCAACCATACATAATCAAAAGCGGGAGCAGAGCTGTTCGACTGCAAGTAGGTGTGAATGTCAGATCATAATTTGCAAAAAGCTGATGAGAAAGGGTGAGAATGCCCGACTATACACCATCAAATGCGGTAGCGGAGTTGTTCGGCTGTTAGTAGGTGTGAATCTCCAACCATAATTGCTGAAAAATGTGTTAGAAAAGGTAAAAATGCCGGTCCATACATAATCAAAATCGGGAGAGGTGGTGTTCAGCTGCAAGAAGGTCTAAATGTCCATCAATAATTGCTAGAAAACATGAAAGAAAATTTTCGAAAATCAAACCACACATGATCATAAGTGGGAGAGGAGGTGTTCAGCTGCAAGAAGGTGTGAATGTCCACCCATAATACCTGAAAAATGGGTAAAAAAAAGGTGCGAATGCCCAACCATACATCATCAAAAGCAGGAGTGCATGTGTTCGGCTACAAGAAGGTGTGAACGTCCAACCAAAGTTTGTAAAAAGCAGTTAAGAAAAGGTTCGAATATCCAACCATACATAATCAAAAGCGGGAGCAGAGCTGTTCGACTGCAAGTAGGTGTGAATGTCAGATCATAATTTGCAAAAAGCTGATGAGAAAGGGTGAGAATGCCCGACTATACACCATCAAATGCGGTAGCGGAGTTGTTCGGCTGTGAGTAGGTGTGAATCTCCAACCATAATTGCTGAAAAATGTGATAGAAAAGGTAAAAATGCCGGTCCATACATAATCAAAATCGGGAGAGGTGGTGTTCAGCTGCAAGAAGGTCTAAATGTCTATCAATAATTGCTAGAAAACATGAAAGAAAATTTTCGAAAATCAAACCACACATGATCATAAGTGGGAGAGGAGGTGTTCAGCTGCAAGAAGGTGTGAATGTCCACCCATAATACCTGAAAAATGGGTAAAAAAAAGGTGCGAATGCCCAACCATACATCATCAAAAGCAGGAGTGCATGTGTTCGGCTACAAGAAGGTGTGAACGTCCAACCAAAGTTTGTAAAAAGCAGTTAAGAAAAGGTTCGAATATCCAACCATACATAATCAAAAGCGGGAGCAGAGCTGTTCGACTGCAAGTAGGTGTGAATGTCAGATCATAATTTGCAAAAAGCTGATGAGAAAGGGTGAGAATGCCCGACTATACACCATCAAATGCGGGAGCGGAGTTGTTCGGCTGTGAGTAGGTGTGAATCTCCGACCATAATTGCTGAAAAATGTGTTAGAAAAGGTAAGAATGCCGGTCCATACATCATCAAAAGCGAGAGAGGTTGTGTTCGGCTGCAAGTAGGTGTGAATGTCCAGCCATAATTACTCACAAACGGGTAAGAAAAGGTAGTATTGCCAGACCATATATGATCAAAACAGGGAGCGGAGGTGGTTCAGCTGCAAGAAGGTTTGAATGTCCGACTAAAGTTCAAATATATTAACAAAAGCGGGAGGAGAGGTCTTCGGATGAGAGTGGTTGAAAATTTCCAACCATAATGTATAAAATGCGGTGAAAAAAAGGTGTGATAGAACACTAAAAGGTGGAGCGGAAGTGTTCGGCTGCAAGAAGGTGTGAATGTCCGACTATATTTGGTGAAAAGCAGGTGAAGCAAGGTCTGAATGCCCAACCTTACATCATCAAAAGCGAGATCAGAGGTGTTTGGCTGCAAGAAGGCCATAGTTTGCCAAAAGCGGGTAAGGTGCGAATGTCCGACTAAATATCAACAAAATTTGGGGCGGAGGTCTTCGGATGCAAGTGGGTGTGAATGTCCGACTATATTTGGTGAAAAGCAGGTGAAGCAAGGTCTGAATGCCCAACCTTACATCATCAAAAGCGAGATCAGAGGTGTTGGGCTGCAAGAAGGCCATAGTTTGCCAAAAGCGGGTAAGGTGCGAATGACCGACTAAATATCAACAAAAGTGGGGGCGGAGATCTTCGGATGCAGGTGGGTGTGAATATCCCACCATACAAGTATGGTGGAGAGGAAGCTGTGAATGGCCGACAATAGTAAAAGGCGGGTGAGAGAAGGTGCGAATGTCAAACCATACATAATCAAAACAGGGAGCGGAGGTGTTCTGCTGTAAGAAGGTGTGAATGTCCAACCATAGTTGGTAAAAAGCGGGTAAGAAAAGGTTAAAATACCCGACTGTACACAATCAATAGCGGGAGCGGAGTTGTTCGGCTACTAAAAGGTGTGAAAGTCCGACCATGGTTTGTAAAAAGCGGGTAAGAAAAGGTGCGAATGCCCGACAATGTATGATCAAAAGAGGGAGTGGAGGTTTTCGGCTGCAAGAAGGTCTGAATGTCCAACCATAATTTGTAAAAACCGGGGAAGAAAAGGCTCAAAAGACCGACTATACACCATCAAAAGTGGGAGCGGAGGTGTTCAGCTGCAAGACGGTCTGAATGTCCATCAATAATTGCTAGAAAACATGAAAGAAAATTTTCGAATATCAAACTGCACATGATCATAAGCGGGAGAGGAGGTGTTCAGCTGCAAGAAGGTGTGAATGTCTACCCATAATTACTGAAAAATGGGTAAGAAAAGGTGCGAATGCCTAACCATACATCATAAAAAGAGGGAGCGGAGGTGTTCCGCTGTAAGACGGTGTGAATGTCCGAACATAGATGGTAAAAAGCGGGTAAGAAAAGGTTAAATTACACGACTGTACACAATCAAAAGAGGGAGCGGAGTTGTTCAGCTAAGAGAAGGTGTGAAAGTCCGACCTTGGTTTGTAAAAAGCGGGTAAGAAAAGGTTCGTATGCCCGAATATACACCATCAAAAGCGGAAGCGGAGGTGTTCGGCTGCAAGATATTGTGAACGTCCGACCAAAGTTTGTAAAAAGCAGTTAAGAAAAGGTTCGAATATCTAACTAAACATAATCAAAAGCGGGAGCAGAGCTGTTCGACTGCAAGTAGGTGTGAATGTCAGATCATAATTTGCAAAAAGCTGATGAGAAAGGGTGAGAATGCCCGACTATACACCATCAAATGCGGTAGCGGAGTTGTTCGGCTGTGAGTAGGTGTGAATCTCCAACCATAATTGCTGAAAAATGTGTTAGAAAAGGTAAAAATGCCGGTCCATACATAATCAAAATCGGGAGAGGTGGTGTTCAGCTGCAAGAAGGTCTAAATGTCCATCAATAATTGCTAGAAAACATGAAAGAAAATTTTCGAAAATCAAACCACACATGATCATAAGTGGGAGAGGAGGTGTTCAGCTGCAAGAAGGTGTGAATGTCCACCCATAATACCTGAAAAATGGGTAAAAAAAAGGTGCGAATGCCCAACCATACATCATCAAAAGCAGGAGTGCATGTGTTCGGCTACAAGAAGGTGTGAACGTCTAACCAAAGTTTGTAAAAAGCAGTTAAGAAAAGGTTCGAATATCCAACCATACATAATCAAAAGCGGGAGCAGAGCTGTTCGACTGCAAGTAGGTGTGAATCTCAGATCATAATTTGCATAAAGCTGATGAGAAAGGGTGAGAATGCCCGACTATACACCATCAAATGCGGGAGCGGAGTTGTTCGGCTGTGAGTAGGTGTGAATCTCCGACCATAATTGCTGAAAAATGTGTTAGAAAAGGTAAGAATGCCGGTCCATACATCATCAAAAGCGAGAGAGGTTGTGTTTAGCTGCAAGTAGGTGTGAATGTCCAGCCATAATTACTCACAAACGGGTAAGAAAAGGTAGTATTGCCAGACCATATATGATCAAAACAGGGAGCGGAGGTGGTTCAGCTGCAAGAAGGTTTGAATGTCCGACTAAAGTTCAAATATATTAACAAAAGCGGGAGGAGAGGTCTTCGGATGAGAGTGGTTGAAAATTTCCAACCATAATGTATAAAATGCGGTGAAAAAAAGGTGTGATAGAACACTAAAAGGTGGAGCGGAAGTGTTCGGCTGCAAGAAGGTGTGAATGTCCGACTATATTTGGTGAAAAGCAGGTGAAGCAAGGTCTGAATGCCCAACCTTACATCATCAAAAGCGAGATCAGAGGTGTTTGGCTGCAAGAAGGCCATAGTTTGCCAAAAGCAGGTAAGGTGCGAATGTCCGACTAAATATCAACAAAATTTGGGGCAGAGGTCTTCGGATGCAAGTGGGTGTGAATATCCCACCATACAAATATGGTGGAGAGGAAGCTGTGAATGGCCGACCATAGTAAAAGGCGGGTGAGAGAAGGTGCGAATGTCAAACCATACATAATCAAAACAGGGAGCGGAGGTGTTCTGCTGTAAGAAGGTGTTAATGTCCAACCATAGTTGGTAAAAAGCGGGTAAGAAAAGGTTAAAATACCCGACTGTACACAATCAATAGCGGGAGCGGAGTTGTTCGGCTACTAAAAGGTGTGAAAGTCCGACCATGGTTTGTAAAAAGCGGGTACGAAAAGGTGCGAATGTCCGACAATGTATGATCAAAAGAGAGAGCGGAGGTTTTCGGATACAAGAAGGTTTGAATGTCCCACCATAGTTTGTAAAAAGCGGGTAAGAAAAGGTTCGAAAGCCCGACTATACACCATCAAAAGCGGGAGCAGAGGTGTTCCGCTGTAAGACGGTGTGAATGTCCGACCATAGTTGGTAAAAAGCGGGTAAGAAAAGGTTAAAATACCCGACTGTACACAATCAATAGCGGGAGCGGAGTTGTTTGGTTACAAGAAGGTGTGAAAGTCACACCATGGTTTGTAAAAACCGGGAAGAAAAGGCTCGAAAGCCCGACTATACACAATCAAAAAGAAGGTTTGAATGTCCATCAATAATTGCTTTAAAACAAGAAAGTAAATTTTCGAATATCAAACCGTACATGATCATAAGCGGGAGAGGAGGTGTTCCGCTGTAAGACGGTGTGAATGTCCGACCATAGTTGGTAAAAAGCGGGTAAGAAAAGGTTAAAATACCCGACTGTACACAATCAATAGCGGGAGCGGAGTTGTTCGGCTACTAAAAGGTGTGAAAGTCCGACCCTGGTTTGTAAAAGCGGGTAAGAAAAGGTTCGAATGCCCGAACATACACCATCAAAAGAGGGAGCGGAGGTGTTCCGCTGTAAGACGGTGTGAATGTCCGATCATAGTTGGTAAAAAGCGGGTAAGAAAACGTTAAAATACCCGACTGTACACAATCAAAAGAGGGAGCGGAGTTGTTCAGCTAAGAGAAGGTGTGAAAGTCCGACCATGGTTTGTAAAAAGCGGGAAAGAAAAGGTTCGAATGCCCGAACATACACCATCAAAGGAGGGAGCGGAGGTGTTCTGCTGTAAGAAGGTGTTAATGTCCAACCATAGTTGGTAAAAAGCGGGTAAGAAAAGGTTAAAATACCCGACTGTACACAATCAATAGCGGGAGCGGAGTTGTTCGGCTACTAAAAGGTGTGAAAGTCCGACCATGGTTTGTAAAAAGCGGGTACGAAAAGGTGCGAATGTCCGACAATGTATGATCAAAAGAGAGAGCGGAGGTTTTCGGATACAAGAAGGTTTGAATGTCCCACCATAGTTTGTAAAAAGCGGGTAAGAAAAGGTTCGAAAGCCCGACTATACACCATCAAAAGCGGGAGCAGAGGTGTTCCGCTGTAAGACGGTGTGAATGTCCGACCATAGTTGGTAAAAAGCGGGTAAGAAAAGGTTAAAATGCCCGACTGTACACAATCAATAGCGGGAGCGGAGTTGTTTGGCTACAAGAAGGTGTGAAAGTCACACCATGGTTTGTAAAAACCGGGAAGAAAAGGCTCGAAAGCCCGACTATACACAATCAAAAAGAAGGTTTGAATGTCCATCAATAATTGCTTTAAAACAAGAAAGTAAATTTTCGAATATCAAACCGTACATGATCATAAGCGGGAGAGGAGGTGTTCCGCTGTAAGACGGTGTGAATGTCCGACCATAGTTGGTAAAAAGCGGGTAAGAAAAGGTTAAAATACCCGACTGTACACAATCAATAGCGGGAGCGGAGTTGTTCGGCTACTAAAAGGTGTGAAAGTCCGACCCTGGTTTGTAAAAGCGGGTAAGAAAAGGTTCGAATGCCCGAACATACACCATCAAAAGAGGGAGCGGAGGTGTTCCGCTGTAAGACGGTGTGAATGTCCGATCATAGTTGGTAAAAAGCGGGTAAGAAAAGGTTAAAATACCCGACTGTACACAATCAAAAGAGGGAGCGGAGTTGTTCAGCTAAGAGAAGGTGTGAAAGTCCGACCATGGTTTGTAAAAAGCGGGTAAGAAAAGGTTCGTATGCCCGAATATACACTATCAAAACCGGAAGCGTAGGTGTTCGGCTGCAAGAAGGTGTGAACGTCCGACCAAAGTTTGTAAAAAAGCAGTTAAGAAAAGGTTCGATTATCTAACCAAACATAATCAAAAGCGGGAGCAGAGCTGTTCAACTGCAAGTAGGTGTGACTGTCAGAGAATAATTTGCAAAAAGCTGATGAGAAAGGGTGAGAAATCCCGACTATACACCATCAAATGCGGTAGCGGAGTTGTTCGGCTGTGAGTAGGTGTGATTCTCCAACCATAATTGCTGAAAAATGTGTTAGAAAAGGTAAGAATGCCGGTCCATACATCATCAAAATCGGGAGAGGTGGTGTTCGGCTGCAAGAAGGTGTGAACGTCCGACCAAAGTTTGTAAAAAGCAGTTAAGAAAAGGTTTGAATATCCAACCGAACATAATCAAAAGCGGGAGCAGAGCTGTTCGACTGCAAGTAGGTGTGAATGTCAGATCATAATTGCTGAAAAATGTGATAGAAAAGACTAGAATGCCGGACAATACATCATCAAAAGCGGGAGAGGTGGTTTTTCGGCTGCAAGTAGATGTGAATGTCCAGCCATAATTACTCACAAACGGGGGAAGAAAAGGTAGTATTTCCAGACCACACATGATCAAAACAGGGAATGGAGGTGGTTCAGCTGCAAGGTGTGAATGTCTGACTAAAGTTTGTAAAAACCGTGTAAGACAAGGGGCGAATGCCCGACAATGTATGATCAAAAGAGGGAGCGGAGGTTTTCGGCTGCAAGGTCTGAATGTCCAACCATAATTTGTAAAAATCGGGGAAGAAAAGGCTCGAAAGCCCGACTATACACCATCAAAAGCGGGAGCAGAGGTGTTCAGGTGCAAGAAGGTCTGAACGTCCGACCAATAATTACTGAAAAATGGGTAAGAAAAGGTGCGAATGCCAAATCATACATCATCAAAAGCAGGAGCGGATGTGTTCGGCTACAAGAAGGTTTGAATGTCCAACCATAGTAAGTAATAGGTGGGTAAGAAAAGGCTCGAATGCCCGACTATACACCATCAAAAGCGGAAGCGGAGGTGTTCGGCTGCAAGACGGTGTGAACGTCCGACCAAAGTTTGTAAAAAGCATTAAGAAAATGTTCGAATATCCAACCAAACATAATCAAAAGCGGGAGCAGAGCTGTTCGACTGCAAGTAGGTGTGAATATCAGATCATAATTTGCAAAAAGCTGATGAGAAAGGGTGAGAATGCCCGACTATACACTATCAAATGTGGGAGCGGAGGTGTTCGTCTGTGAGTAGGTGTGAATGTCCGACCATAATTGCTGAAAAATGTGTTAGAAAAGGTAAGAAGATGATATACGGACCGTATATCATCAAAAGCGGGAGAGGTTGTGTTCGGCTGCAAGAAGGTGTGAATGTCCAGCCATAATTACTCACAAACGGGTAAGAAAAGGTACTATTGCCAGACCATATATGATCAAAACAGGGAGCGGAGGTGGTTCAGCTGCAAAAAGGTTTGAATGTCCGACTAAAGTTTGTAAAAAGCGGGTAAGACAAGGTGTGAATGCCCGACAATGTACGATCAAAAGAGGAGCGGAGGTTTTCGGCTGCAAGAAGGTCTGAATGTCCACCCATAATTACTGAAAAATGGGTAAGAAAAGGTGCGAAAGCCCAACCGCACATGATCATAAGTGGATGAGAAGGTGTTCGACTGCAAGTAGGTGTGAATGTAAGATCATAATTTGTAAAAAGCGGGTAAGAAAAGGTAAGAATGCCCAACCATAAATTATCATAAGCGGCAGCAGAGTTTCGGCTGGTATTTATCAATGTCTAGATAGATTTCAACAAAAAACAACGTTGTACTTTGCAGTAAAAGAAAGTGCAAGTCAAAAGTTTTAGGAATCCGAGAATAAGCTTATTTTCATGAGTTCTGCACGATTTCGGATTTTATGTATAAAATGAATTTTTTCACGCAAACTAAGTTAACATTGCTTTGTCCTTCATATGTACCCATTTCTACATATATTTCAAGCATAAACTTCCTCATACTACCCTGAATGAGAAAGAACCACACTTGTGATTAAGCCATACGCCCCTTTTGAGGAGTTCTGCATGATTTGGGATTTTATCTATAAAATCAATTCATTCACTCAAACCAAGTTAAAACTGCTTTTTCCTTCATATTTATCAATGTCTAGATCGACTTCAACAAAGAACAACATTGTATTTTGCAGTAGAAGAAAGAGCAAAACTGAAGGATCAGGAATCCGAGAATAAGCTTCTTTTCATACGTTCTGCATGATTTGGGATTTTATGTATAAAATGAATTCCTTCACTCAAACTAAGTTAACACTGCTTTGTCCTTCATATGTACCCATTTCTACATATATTTCAAGCATAAACTTCCTCATATTACCCTGAATGAGAAAGAGCCACACTTGTGATTAAGCCATACCTCCCTTTTGAGGAGTTCTGCATGATTTGGGATTTTATCTATAAAATTAATTCCTTCACTCAAACTATGTTAAAACGGCTTTTACCTTCATATTTATCAATGTCTCGATAGATTTGAACAAAAAAACAACGTTGTACTTTGCAATAAAAGAAAGAGCAAATCAAAAGTTTTAGGAATCCGAGAATAAGCTTATTTTCATGAGTTCTGCACGATTTCGGATTTTATGTATAAAATGAATTCATTCACTCAAACCAAGTTAAAACTGCTTTTTCCTTCATATTTATCAATGTCTAGATCGACTTCAACAAAGAACAACATTGTATTTTGCAGTAGAAGAAAGAGCAAAACTGAAGGATCAGGAATCCGAGAATAAGCTTCTTTTCATACGTTCTGCATGATTTGGGATTTTATGTATAAAACGAATTCCTTCACTCAAACTAAGTTAACACTGCTTTGTCCTTCATATGTACCCATTTCTACATATATTTCAAGCATAAACTTCCTCATACTACCCTGAAGGAGAAAGAACCACACTTGTGATTAAGCCATACGCCCCTTTTGAGGAGTTCTGCATGATTTGGGATTTTATCTATAAAATCAATTCCTTCACTCAAACTATGTTAAAACGGCTTTTACCTTCATATTTATCAATGTCTCGATAGATTTAAACAAAAAAACAACGTTGTACTTTGCAGTAAAAGAAAGAGCCAATCAAAAGTTTTTGGAATCCGAGAATAAGCTTATTTTCATGAGTTCTGCACGATTTCGGATTTTATGTATAAAATGAATTCATTCACTCAAACCAAGTTAAAACTGCTTTTTCCTTCATATTTATCAATGTCTAGATCGACTTCAACAAAGAACAACATTGTATTTTGCAGTAGAAGAAAGAGCAACACTGAAGGATCAGGAATCCGAGAATAAGCTTATTTTCTTATGGGCAAGTGGGAACTGCTTTGTCCTTCATAATTATCAATGTGTAGATGGATTTCAACATTCACACCTTGCAGCTGAACCTCCGCTCCCTGTTTTGATCATATATGGTCTGGCAATACTACCTTTTCTTCCCCCGTTTGTGAGTAATTATGGCTGGACATTCACACCTACTTGCAGTCGAACAGCTCTGCTCCCGCTTTTGATTATGTTTGGTTGGATATTCGAACCTTTTCTTAACTGCTTTTTACAAACCATGGTCGGACTTTCACACCTTCTTGTAGCCGAACAACTCCGCTCCCGCTATTGATTGTGTACAGTCGGGTATTTTAACCTTTTCTTACCCGCTTTTTACCAAGTATGGTCGGACATTCACACCTTCGTACAGCGGAACACCTCCGCTCCCTCTTTTGATGGTGTATAGTCGGGCATTCAAACCTTTTCTTACCCGCTATTTACAAACTATGGTAGGACATTCAAACCTTCGTGTATCCGAAAACCTCCGCTCTCTCTTTTGATCATACATTGTCGGACATTCGCACCTTTTCTTACCTGCTTTTTACAAACCATGGTCAGACTGTCACACCTTCTTGTAGTCGAACACATCCGCTCCCGCTATTGATTGTGTACAGTCGGGTATTTTAACCTTTTCTTACCCGCTTTTTACCAAGTATGGTCGGACATTCACACCTTCGTACAGCGGAACACCTCCGCTCCCTCTTTTGATGGTGTATGTTCGGGCATTCAAACCTTTTCTTACCCGCTTTTTCCAAACTATGGTTGGCTATTCACAGCTTCCTCTCCACCATACTTGTATGGTGGGATATTCACACCCACTTGCATCCGAAAACCTCCGCCCCAATTTTTGTTGATATTTGGTCGGACATTCGCACCTTACCCGCTTTTGGCAAACTATGGCCTTCTTGCAGCCAAACAACTCTGATCTTGCTTTTGATGATGTAAGGTTGGGCATTCAGACCTTGCTTCACCTGCTTTTCACCAAATATAGTCGGACATTCACACCTTCTTGCAGCCGAACACTTCCGCTCCACCTTTTAGTGTTCTATCACACCTTTTTTTTCACCGCATTTTATACATTATGGTTGGAAATTTTCAACCACTTTCATCCGAAGACCTCTCCTCCCGCTTTTGTTAATATATTTTAACTTTAGTTTGACATTCAAACCTTCTTGCAGCTGAACCACCTCCGCTCCCTGTTTTGATCATATATGGTCTGGCAATACTACCTTTTCTTACCCGTTTGTGAGTAATTATGGCTGGACATTCACACCTACTTGCAGCCGAACACAACCTCTCTCGCTTTTGATGATGTATGGACCGGCATTTTTACCTTTTCTAACACATTTTTCAGCAATTATGGTCGGAGATTCACACCTACTCACAGCCGAACAACTCCGCTCCCGCATTTGATGATGTATAGTCGGGCATTCTCACCCTTTCTCATCAGCTTTTTGCAAATTATGATCTGACATTCACACCTACTTGCAGTCGAACAGCTCTGCTCCCGCTTTTGATTATGTTTGGTTGGATATTCGAACCTTTTCTTAACTTCTTTTTACATATTTTGGTTGGACGTTCACACCTTCTTGTAGCTGAACACTTCCACTCCTGCTTTTGATGATGTATGGTTGGACATTCACACCTTTTTTTTGCCCATTTTTCAGGAATTATGGGTGGACATTCACACCTTGCAGCTGAACACCTCCTATCCCACTTATGATCATGTGCGGTATGATTTTCGAAAAGTTTCTTTCATGTTTTCTAGCAATTATTGATGGACATGTAGACCTTCTTGCAGCTGAACACCTCCGCTCCCGCTTTTGATCATACATTGTCAGGCATTCGCACCTTGTCTTACCCACTTTTTACAAACTTTAGTCGAACAGTCACACCTTTTTGAAGCGGAACACCACCTCTACCGCTTTTGATGATGTATGGTCCAGCATTCTTACCTTTTCTAACACATTCTTCAGCAATTATGGTCGGACATTCACACCTACTCAGAGCCGAACACATCCGCTCCCGCATTTGATGGTCTATAGTCGGGCATTCTACAGCGGAAAAGACTCATTCTTATGTTTGGTTAGATATTCGAACCTTTTCTTAACTGCTTTTTACAAACTTTGGTCGGACGTTCACAATATCTTGCAGCCGAACACCTCCGCTTCCGCTTTTGATGGTGTATATTCGGGCATACGAACCTTTTCTTACCCGCTTTTTACAAACCAAGGTCGGACTTTCACACCTTCTCTTAGCTGAACAACTCCGCTCCCTCTTTTGATTGTGTACAGTCGGGTAATTTAACCTTTTCTTACCTGCTTTTTACCATCTATGGTCGGACATTCACACCGTCTTACAGCGGAACACCTCCGCTCCCTCTTTTGATGATGTATGGTTAGGCATTCGCACCTTTTCTTACCCATTTTTCAGTAATTATGGGTAGACATTCACACCTTCTTGCAGCTGAACACCTCCTCTCCTGCTTATGATCATGTGCAGTTTGATATTCGAAAATTTTCTTTCATGTTTTCTAGCAATTATTGATGGACATTCAGACCGTCTTGAAGCTGAACACCTCCGCTCCCACTTTTGATGGTGTATAGTCGGGCTTTCGAGCCTTTTCTTCCCCGGTTTTTACAAATTATGGTTGGACATTCAGACCTTCTTGCAGCCGAAAACCTCCACTCCCTCTTTTGATCATACATTGTCGGGCATTCGTACCTTTTCTTACCCGCTTTTTACAAACCATGGTCGGACTTTCACACCTTCTTGTAGCCGAACAACTCCGCTCCCGCTATTGATTGTGTACAGTCGGGTATTTTAACCTTTTCTTACCCGCTTTTTACCAACTATTGTTGGACATTCACACCGTCTTACAGCGGAACACCTCCGCTCCCTCTTTTGATGGTGTATATTCGGGCACTCGAACCTTTTCTTACCCGCATTTTACAAACTATGGTCAAACATTCAAACCTTCTTGTAGCCGAACACATCCACTCCTGCTTTTGATGATGGGTATTCAAACCTACTTGTTGCCCGCTTTTCATTAATTATGGGTGGACATACACACCTTGTCGCAGCCAAACACCTCCGCTCCCTGTTTTGATCATGTATGATTGGACATTCGCACCTTTTCTCACCCGCTTTTTACTATGGTCGGCCATTCACAGCTTCCTCTCCACCATACTTGTATGGTGGGATATTCACACCCACTTGCATCCGAAGACCTCCGCCCCCACTTTTGTTGATATTTAGTCGGTCATTCGCACCTTGTATTACCCGCTTTTTATAAACTTTAGTCAGACATTCACACCTTGCAGCTGAACCACCTCCGCTCCCTGTTTTGATAATTTATGGTCTGGCAATACTACCTTTTCTTACCGGTTTGTGAGTAATTATGGCTGGACATTCACACCTACTTGCAGCCGAACACCACTTTTCCCGCTTTTGATGATGTATGGTCCGGCATTCTAGTCTTTTCTAACACATTTTTCAGCAATTATGGTTTGACATTCACACCTACTCACAGCCGAACACTTCCGCTCCCGCATTTGATGGTGTATAGTCGGGCATTCTCACCATTTCTCATCAGCTTTTTGCAAATTATGATCTGACATTCACACCTACTTGCAGTCGAACAGCTCTGCTCCCGCTTTTGATGGTATATATTCGGGCATTCGAACCTTTTCTTACCCGCTTTTTACAAACCATGGTTGGACTTTCACACCTTCTTGTAGCCGAACAACTCCGCTCCCGCTATTGATTGTGTACAGTCGGGTATTTTAACCTTTTCTTACCCGCTTTTTACCAACTATTGTTGGACATTCACACCGTCTTACAGCGGATCACCTCCGCTCCCTCTTTTGATGGTGTATGTTCGGGCATTCGAACCTTTTCTTACCCGCATTTTACGAACTATGGTCGGATATTCAAACCTTCTTTTAGCCGAACACATCCACTCCTGCTTTTTATGATGTATGGTTGAGCATTCGCACCTTTTCTTACCCATTTTTTACAAACTATGGTCGGACATTCACACCTTCTTGCAGCTGAACACCTCCTCTCCCGCTTATGATGATGTGTGGTTTGATATTCGAAAATTTTCTTTCATTTTTTCTAGCAATTATTGATGGACATTCAGACCTTCTTGCAGCTGAACACCTCCGCTCCCGCTTTTGATGATGTATAGTTTGGCTTTCGAGCCTTTTCTTCCCCGGTTTTTACAAAATTATTGTTGGACATTCAGACCTTCTTGCAGCCGAAAACCTCCGCTCCCTCTTTTGATCATACATTGTCGGGCATTCGCACCTTCTCTTACCCGCTTTTTACAAACCAGGGTCGGACTTTCACACCTTTTAGTAGCCGAACAACTCCGCTCCCGCTATTGATTGTGTACAGTCGGGTATTTTCACCTTTTCTTACCCGCTTTTTACCAACTATGGTCAGACATTCACACCTTCTTACAGTGGAACACCTCCGCTCCCTCTTTTGATGGTGTATGTTCGGGCATTCGAACCTTTTCTTACCCGCTTTTTACAAACTATGGTCGGACATTAAAACCTTCTTGTAGCCGGACACATCCACTCCTGCTTTTGATGATGTATGGTTGGGCATTCGTACCTTTTCTTACCCAATTTTCAGTAATTATGGGTGGACATTCACACCTTTTTGCATTTTAACACCTCCTCTCCCGCTTATGATGATGTGTGGTTTGATATTCGAAAATTTTCTTTCATGTTTTCTAGCAATTATTGATGGACATTCAGACCTTCTTGCAGCTGAACACCTCCGCTCCCGCTTTTGATGATGTATAGTTTGGCTTTCGAGCCTTCTCTTCCCCGGTTTTTACAAAATTATTGTTGGACATTCAGACCTTCTTGCAGCCGAAAACCTCCGCTCCCTCTTTTGATCATACATTGTCGGGCATTCGCACCTTCTCTTACCCGCTTTTTACAAACCAGGGTCGGACTTTCACACCTTTTAGTAGCCGAACAACTCCGCTCCCGCTATTGATTGTGTACAGTCGGGTATTTTCACCTTTTCTTACCCGCTTTTTACCAACTATGGTCAGATATTCACACCTTCTTACAGTGGAACACCTCCGCTCCCTCTTTTGATGGTGTATGTTCGGGCATTCGAACCTTTTCTTACCCGCTTTTTACAAACTATGGTCGGACATTAAAACCTTCTTGTAGCCGAACACATCCACTCCTGCTTTTGATGATGTATGGTTGGGCATTCGTACCTTTTCTTACCCATTTTGCAGTAATTATGGGTGGACATTCACACCTTTTTGCATTTTAACACCTCCTCTCCCGCTTATGATCATGTGCGGTTTGATATTCGAAAATTCTCTTCCATGTTTTCTAGCAATTATTGATGGACATTCAGACCTTCTTGCAGCTGAACACCTCCGCTCCAGCTGTTGATGGTGTATAGTCGGGCTTTCGAGCCTTTTCTTCCCCGATTTTTACAAATTATGGATGGACAATCAGACCTTCTTTCAGCCGAAAACCTCCGCTCCCTCTTTTGATCATACATTGTCGGGCATTCGCACCTTTTCTTACCTGCTTTTTACAATTCATGGTCGGACTTTCACACCTTTTAGTAGCGGAACAACTCTGCTCCCGCTATTGATTGTGTACAATAGGGTATTTTAACCTTTTCTTACCTGCTTTTTGCCAATTATGGTTGGACATTCACACCTTCTTACAGCGGAACACCTCCGCTCCCTCCTTTGATGGTGTATGTTCGGGCATTCGAACCTTTTCTTACCCGCTTTTTACAAACTATGGTCAGACATTCAAACCTTCTTGTAGCCGAACACATCCACTCCTGCTTTTGATGATGGGTATTCAAACCTACTTGTTGCCCGCTTTTCATTAATTATGGGTGGACATACACACCTTGTCGCAGCCAAGCACCTCCGCTCCCTGTTAGGATCATGTATGGTTGGGCATTCGTACCTTTTCTTACCCATTTTGCAGTAATTATGGGTGGACATTCACACCTTCTTGCATTTGAACACCTCCTCTCCCGCTTATGATCATGTGCGGTTTGATATTCGAAAATTCTCTTCCATGTTTTCTAGCAATTATTGATGGACATTTAGACCTTCTTGCAGCTGAACACCTCCGCTCCAGCTGTTGATGGTGTATAGTCGGGCTTTCGAGCCTTTTCTTCCCAGATTTTTACAAAATATGGATGGACATTCAGACCTTGTTTCAGCCGAAAAACTCCGCTCCCTCTTTTGATCATACATTGTCGGGCATTCGCACCTTTTCTTACCCGCTTTTTACAAACCATGGTCGGACTTTCACACCTTTTAGTAGCGGAACAACTCTGCTCCCGCTATTGATTGTGTACAATCGGGTATTTTAACCTTTTCTTACCTGCTTTTTGCCAACTATGGTCGGACATTCACACCTTCTTACAGCGGAACACCTCCGCTCCCTCCTTTGATGGTGTATGTTCGGGCATTCGAACCTTTTCTTTCCCGCTTTTTACAAACTATGGTCAGACATTCACACCTTCTTGCAGCCGAACACTTCCGCTCTACCTTTTAGTGTTCTATGGGGTATTCACACCTTTTTTTTCACCGCATTTTATAGATTATGGTTGTAAATTCTCACCCACTCTTATCCGAAGACCTCTCCTCCTGCTTTGGTTAATATATAGTCGGGCATTCGAACCTTTTCTTACCCGCTTTTTACAAATTATGGTCGAACATTCACACCTACTTGCAGCCGAACACCTCCGCTCCCGCTTTTGATGGTGTATAGTCGGGCTTTCGAGCCTTTTCTTCCCCGGTTTTTACAAATTATGGTTGGACATTCAGACCTTGCAGCCGAAAACCTCCGCTCCCTCTTTTGATCATACATTGTCAGGCATTCGCACCTACTTGCAGCCGAATACTTCCGCTCCACCTTTTAGTGATGTATGGTTGGCATTTACACCTTTTCTTACCCTTTCTTACCCTACTGATTGCTTAAGATTAAGTTGTTTTTTCTCAAACTACAACATTTTTTTAATTGTTGAAACTTGATTTGAAGTGGATAAATAAGGAGGACAAACAGTTTTAAGTCAGGCTGATAGAAGGAATTAATTTTATAGCAAAATCTGTATTTCGTCATATGTCGAGAGATGCTTATTGCTGAAGAAGTACAAAGTACAACGTTGTTTATCGTTGAAACTTGATTAGACATGAATAAATATGAAGGACAAAGCAGTCTTAACTTGGTTAGAGTTAAGGAATTCGTTTTATAGGAGAATCCGAATTCGTGCATAACTCGTAAAATAGAGCTTATTTTCGGATTCCTGAAGAATGAGTCTGGTTCTTTCTCATAATATAAAGTTTGTTGTTTATTGTTGAAACTTCATCAGAAGTGAAGAAATAAATGAATGCCTATCAACAAATGTGGGATCTAAACTCTAGTGCTTCCTCTAAAATAATTTCCTTTCTCAATTCAGAAATGTGTGTGTGTAAGTCACAACACCCGTGACACCAAAACGGCTTTCTTTTCTCTCTTTTCTCTACACTCTGCACTGTGAGCACACACACCAAATCAGAAAGGCTTTTTTCTCTCTTTTCTACATTATGGACTGTGGGGACACAAAACCGCTCTCTCTTTTTTTTTTTGATTGTGTGCCAGGGCGTTGTCTCACGTATTAGATTATGCTTACGATACGAATGGGTTTATCAGTCACATCAGAATCCATACATACTGATCCTCCCCTAATAAAATGGTCGGATCTTATCAAACACACTTTGTTTCTTGTGACAATCAAGTCAGCGAAACAGCGTATACACGTCAAGACACTGAATCAAGTTTGCCACAAGAACTCATAAGTTTGGCAGTATTGCTCTGCCGTCAGCAATCATACACCCATTTTATTTTCGTGAGACATGTGCAGGCACCTGTTCATCTACTGTTCTATCACTATGAATTAGTTTATCTATTATCAATAAGGATACTTCTACAACTACTATCAAAGTATGTCCAGACTTCTTATGTTGTCAGTTGCTATATATGAATAAGTGGGTAGCTACTGACAAGCATTAAGCATGTCACACAGCCCAAACATATAACATTTCAGGACACACCACACAGTTAACAACCACAGTGAAGTGTCAAAGCCCAAACATGTAACATTCAACAGGACACTTACACAACACATTCAAATCAAACAGTCAGACAACATACAAGAACATATACCCCAGCCGGCATTGCTCCCTGCCTATTTTCCTACAGCTCACTATGTGTGCGCACACCTTTATTCACAAACTCTTCAACTTATACTCTTTTACCAAAGCTGCTACAGCTCGATTGGCCGAATACCCTTAGATCCTATTTCGGTGAATTTGACATCTGCCTTACATGTAACAGATTAGCGGTTTAGCAGTTTTAATTTAGTTTGAGTGAAGGAATTCATTTTATAGCAAAATCCGAAATCGTGAAGAACTCATGAAAGTAAGCTTATTCTCGGATTCCTGAAACTTTAGATTTGCTCTTTCTTTTACTGCAAAGTACAACGTTGTTTTTTTTTTGTTTAAATCTTTCTAGACATGGTAAATATGAAGGACAAAGCAGTTTTAACATAGTTTGAGTGAAGGAATTCATTTTATAGATAAAATCCCAAGAGTCTGCTGAGAAAAGAGAGTGAATGCGAAGTAGACTTTAACACGGCTCTGGGAGCGAGCCGAGTGTGGGCTAACCGGGAGAATTGCTTGAAAGAAACGCGACACCGAATGAGCGGTCAGAACAAAGCCTCAATACGGTGTTCCCGTGGTGTTTTTGTTGCTGCCTTGTCGATTGCACAGGGGCAAGCGTTTCAACCAAGCAACGCTCACCATGGGGAAGGTGGCTATGGCAACTAGCCTGATGCCCTGCTCCCGCAGTGACGGATAATCGTACTCTGGTTTCTCTTCATAACATACAAGTCTTTCGCCTTTTACTAAAGACTTTCGTGGAGAGCAGCACTAATGAGTTGTTTCTATTTTTGGCAGGCTTTACCTTTGCGGGTGAAGCCCTTTCTGTCTGTGCAAAAGAAATCTTGTTACTGTGCAGAGTGACTTCTCTGAGTAGAGTCGCCTTACTTGTTGCGATTGTGCCGATGTTCGAAGCTGGAGTGCAAAGTTGTTGCTTGAATGGTGCTTGCTGGAGCATGCGGGAGTGCAAAGTTATACCATTTAAAAGGGCTGAAGAGTGCTCAGTGCAGCGGGTGGGCGGAGGTGCAACGTGACACTCTGGCCACCTATGGCCATAAAAAGAACACTGCTACAAGTGCGCATTGTGCCAGCAAGGGCCCTCGGACCTGAAACAGTGGACAGTTATCGCTTCTCGGCCTTTTGGCTAAGATCAAGTGTAGTATCTGTTCTTATCAGTTTAATATGTCCTCTATACGAGGACTACATATTAAATGGATTTTTAAGAATAGGAGTTGAAAAAGAAGCTTGCTCCGTTCACTCCAAGCATCGACCCAGTACTGCAGTGCCGCTGGGAACGGTGCGCTCTTCTCTGCTCTTGTGAAAAAGCAAACAGCGGTGCAGGATGGAAGTTTCAGGGAGCCCAAGATGAAACTTTCTTTTAGTCTGCTGAGAAAAGAGAGTGAATGCGAAGTAGACTTTAACACAGCTCTGGGAGCGAGCCGAGTGTGGGCTAACCGGGAGAATTGCTTGAAAGAAACGCCATACCAAATGAGCGGTCAGAACAAAGCCTCAATACGGTGTTCCCGTTGTGTTTTTGTTGCTGCCGCTGTTTGCTTTTTCACAAGAGCGCACCTGTTGAGGGGGGGCCTGGGGGGGCCTGGGTGATGGTGGGTCTCAGGCCCGGGCTGCTGCGACTGGTGTGACCGGGTGGTTTGTTTGTTTGTTTTTTGTTGTTGTTTGTTTGTTTTTTGTAGAGGTCCTCCGGAGTGGGGTTGGGTTTAGTGGGGTGGGGCGGGATGGGTACCTTCTGGGGGTACAGTAGCTCCCAGAATATGGTCGCTGCAGGCCCCGAGCCTGGTGGACATCAGGCCCTCCTGTCCTGTGTTGGCTCCCTTTTAAAAAGTACAGAACTTAGAACAGGTCTAGTCCCTGGCTTTCGGCAGAACTGTCTTCTTTACTTTTTTTTTTTTTCCCCTTATCGTGTTCAGCATTATGGCAGCAGAATTGTAGTCTGAATACCTTTGATGCCAAACAGATTTGCTTTGCCAAGGGAAGTTTTATAAATGTAAAGCTCCCCTTGATGCCCATTTATTTATTTCTGTTTACAATATATGACATGTAATAGAACTGAACCGGACCGGGGGACAAGGAAAGAAGAAGAGGAAAGAAGAGAAAAACAGAACATACATCGCATACAACACAGCTGTGGATATAGATGACCTGAGACGACATGATAATACATCAACTGCTTAGCGACCATGCTACTGGACTAATGAATGTGGTTGTGTGTGTGTGAGAACATGCAACACCCATGGCACAGGACCTACATGATAACCGTGCTTAGTTATGAGTGTATAAGCATACAGGGCCACAATCCACAGCCCCCCCAAGCAATCAGAAGCAGGCAGAGAGGGCCACAAGACCCGGGCCACCAGCAGCCCCCACAGAGCACAGAACCCAGGAAGCCCACCGCAGGGGCAACCACGCATCCACCCAGAAGACTGCAGAGGAAGCCCCCGGAAAGAGCCCCCATAAGCATAGGGCAGAGGCCCTCCGGGAGCCAGGGGCAACAGCCCACCGACGTCGCCAGGCCCCAGCCGCCCAGACATGGGCCGTGCACTGGATCCGGGCCCCAGGAGCCCGAGCGCCCCCAAACCCCCCGGCAGAGGCCCCACCCAATACCCAGGAGGGCCAAGCGCCCCAGACAGCCACACAGTGGGTCAGCGCCTGCCCCAGCACCCCTGGCCAAGTGCCCTGGGAGTCAAGACGTGCCCACAGGTGGGTGAAGTCGCGAGCAGCGGAGAGAGGCCACGCCGCCCCCCCCATCGGGAGAAGCACAGACAGGCCAGGCGACAGCAAGTCCAAGATCCAGGCCCAATCATTACCACACACACTTTCATGTCCCATACATCCACACGTCCTCCCTCCCTCGACTCCGCTGGGGTGTAGTGCAGCGGGCACACCAGGGGGCCAGCAGCCACCACAGACCCCAAACCAGCAGAACAATTAATTAATCCTCCTGGCCCCTCCCGCCCCGAGCAGCAACCAGGAAGCAGGGGTGTGCGAAGAAGACCCCTCCCCTCACCCTTCTGGCTCTTCAATATTTTCTAATAGTGAGCAATTAAAATTGAGGGGCAGCCAAACTTGTAGAACTGGGAGCGTGGCCCTCTGGGAAGCCTACATACCCAAAGAGCCCCGCCCACCAGATGCCACTCAGTGTAACCACCCCCCAAGACCTAATGTGTGTGTGTGAGTGTGTTTGATAAGTAGTAATGTCTAAGGTGTAATTAAAACAGGGGTGGGAACTGCAGAGTGCAACTACTGCAGAGTCCACTACACCCCACCGAACACACACGCCCCCAAAACCCTTCATGTGTGAGTGTGTGCTGTGTACAGGAGCCAGAAGGGAGAGGGGTATGGGGATATACACTGGGGGCAGCCAGGGACTGGCTGCAATAGGCATCCCCGCTACCAGGGAGCCAACACAGGACAGGAGGGCCTGATGTCCACCAGGCTCGGGGCCTGCAGCGACCATATTCTGGGAGTTACTGTACCCCCAGAAGGTACCCATCCCGCCCCACCCCACTCAACCCAACCCCACTCCGGAGGACCTCTACAAAAAACAAACAAACCACCCGGTCACACCAGTCGCAGCAGCCCAGGCCTGAGACCCACCATCACCCAGGCCCCCCCAGAACCCCCCTCAACAGGTGCGCTCTTGTGAAAAAGCAAACAGCGGCAGCAACAAAAACACAACGGGAACACTGTATTGAGGCTTTGTTCTGACCGCTCATTTGGTATGGCGTTTCTTTCAAGCAATTCTCCCGGTTAGCCCGCACTCGGCTCGCTCCCAGAGCCGTGTTAAAGTCTACTTCGCATTCACTCTCTTTTCTCAGCAGACTCTTGGGATTTTATCAATAAAATGAATTCCTTCACTCAAACTATGTTAAAACTGCTTTGTCCTTCATATTTACCATGTCTTGAAAGATTTAAACAAAAAAAACAACGTTGTACTTTGCAGTAAAAGAAATAGCAAATCTAAAGTTTCAGGAATCCGAGAATAAGCTTACTTTCATGAGTTCTTCACGATTTCGGATTTTGCTATAAAATGAATTCCTTCACTCAAACTAAATTAAAACTGCTAAACCGCTAATCTGTTACATGTAAGGCAGATGTCAAATTCACCGAATTAGGATTATTCGGTATTCGGCCAATCGAGCTGTAGCAGCTTCGGTAAAAGAGTATAAGTTGAAGAGTTTGTGAATAAAGGTGTGCGCACACATAGTGAGCTGTAGGAAAATAGGCAGGGAGCAATGCCGGCTGGGGTATATGTTCTTGTATGTTGTCTGACTGTTTGATTTGAATGTGTTGTGTAAGTGTCCTGTTGAATGTTACATGTTTGGGCTTTGACACTTCACTGTGGTTGTTAACTGTGTGGTGTGTCCTGAAATGTTATATGTTTGGGCTGTGTGACATGCTTAATGCTTGTCAGTAGCTACCCACTTATTCATATATAGCAACTGACAACGTAAGAAGTCCGGACATACTTTGATAGAGTAGTTGTAGAAGTATCCTTATTGATAATAGATAAACTAATTCATAGTGATAGAACAGTAGATGAACAGGTGCCTGCACATGTCTCACGAAAATAAAATGGATGTATGATTGCTGACGGCAGAGCAATACTGCCAAACTTATGAGTTCTTGTGGCAAACTTGATTCAGTGTCTTGACGTGTATACGCTGTTTGGCTGACTTGATTGTCACAAGAAACAAAGTGTGTTTGATAAGATCCGACCATTTTATTACGGGAGGATCAGTATGTATGGATTCTGATGTGACTGATAAACCCATTCGTATCTTAAGCACAATCTAATACGTGAGACAACGCCCTGGCACACGATAAAAAAAAAAGAGAGAGCGGTTTTGTGTCCCCACAGTCCATAATGTAGAAAAGAGAGAAAAAAGCCTTTCTGATTTGGTGTGTGTGCTCATAGTGCAGAGTGTAGAGAAAAGAAAGCCGTTTTGGTGTCACGGGTGTTGTGACTTACACACACACATTTCTAAATTGAGAAAGGAAATTATTTTAGAGGAAGCACTAAAGTTTAGATCCCACATTTGTTGATAGGCATTCATTTATTTCTTCACTTCTGATAAAAATGATAAGACTGACCTAAAGAATTGGAGGCCCATCACACTTTTAAACTTTGACTGTAAACTTTTTAGCAAGGTTTTAACGACACGGATGTCCTCTGTTTTAGAGGAGGTAATTCACCCAGACCAGGCTTGTGCCATCTCAGAGAGACAACTCACCGACAGCCTCGTACTGATTCGAGACATCATTGATTACGCTAGAGACAGAAACACCCGGCTTGTCATCTTAAATTTAGACTTTGAAAAAGCTTTTGATCGGGTCTCGCATCAATATCTCTTTCAGGTGTTGCAGCCATCGAATAGGGCCCGATTGTTCCTACTTGGTGAGATTTGCTTGGTTGAGACGCTTGCTCCCCCCCCTTGCTCCTCGGCTGACCAAGTAGGAACAATCGGGCCCTATTCGATGGCTGCCTTGTCTTTTACTCTGTGCAAAAGACAAGGCAGCCACAAACACCACGGGAACACCGTATTGAGGCTTTGTTCTGACCACTCATTCGGTGTCGCGTTTCTTTCAAGCAATTCTCCCGGTTAGCCCACACTCGGCTCGCTCCCAGAGCTGTGTTATAGTCTACTTCGCATTCACTCTCTTTTCTCAGCAGATTAAAAGAAAGTTTCATCTTGGGCTCCCTGAAACTTCCATCCTGCACCGCTGTTTGCTTTTTCACAAGAGCAGAGAAGAGCGCACCGTTCCCAGCGGCACTGCAGTACTGGGTCGATGCTTGGAGTGAACGGAGCAAGCTTCTTTTTCAACTCCTATTCTTAAAAATCCATTTAATATGTAGTCCTCGTATAGAGGACATATTAAACTGATAAGAACAGATACTACACTTGATCTTAGCCAAAAGGCCGAGAAGCGATAACTGTCCACTGTTTCAGGTCTGAGGGCCCTTGCTGGCACAATGCGCACTTGTAGCAGTGTTCTTTTTATGGCCATAGGTGGCCAGAGTGTCACGTTGCACCTCCGCCCACCCGCTGAACTGAGCACTCTTCAGCCCTTTTAAATGGTATAACTTTGCACTCCCGCATGCTCCAGCAAGCACCATTCAAGCAACAACTTTGCACTCCAGCTTCGAACATCGGCACAATCGCAACAAGTAAGGCGACTCTACTCAGAGAAGTCACTCTGCACAGTAACAAGATTTCTTTTGCACAGACAGAAAGGGCTTCACCCGCAAAGGTAAAGCCTGCCAAAAATAGAAACAACTCATTAGTGCTGCTCTCCACGAAAGTCTTTAGTAAAAGGCGAAAGACTTGTATGTTATGAAGAGAAACCAGAGTACGATTATCCGTCACTGCGGGAGCAGGGCATCAGGCTAGTTGCCATAGCCACCTTCCCCATGGTGAGCGTTGCTTGGTTGAAACGCTTGCCCCTGTGCAATCGACAAGGCAGCAACAAAAACACCACGGGAACACCGTATTGAGGCTTTGTTCTGACCGCTCATTCGGTGTCGCGTTTCTTTCAAGCAATTCTCCCGGTTAGCCCACACTCGGCTCGCTCCCAGAGCCGTGTTAAAGTCTACTTCGCATTCACTCTCTTTTCTCAGCAGACTCTTGGGATTTTATCTATAAAATGAATTCCTTCACTCAAACTATGTTAAAACTGCTTTGTCCTTCATATTTACCATGTCTAGAAAGATTTAAACAAAAAAAAAACAACGTTGTACTTTGCAGTAAAAGAAAGAGCAAATCTAAAGTTTCAGGAATCCGAGAATAAGCTTACTTTCATGAGTTCTTCACGATTTCGGATTTTGCTATAAAATGAATTCCTTCACTCAAACTAAATTAAAACTGCTAAACCGCTAATCTGTTACATGTAAGGCAGATGTCAAATTCACCGAAATAGGATCTAAGGGTATTCGGCCAATCGAGCTGTAGCAGCTTTGGTAAAAGAGTATAAGTTGAAGAGTTTGTGAATAAAGGTGTGCGCACACATAGTGAGCTGTAGGAAAATAGGCAGGGAGCAATGCCGGCTGGGGTATATGTTCTTGTATGTTGTCTGACTGTTTGATTTGAATGTGTTGTGTAAGTGTCCTGTTGAATGTTACATGTTTGGGCTTTGACACTTCACTGTGGTTGTTAACTGTGTGGTGTGTCCTGAAATGTTATATGTTTGGGCTGTGTGACATGCTTAATGCTTGTCAGTAGCTACCCACTTATTCATATATAGCAACTGACAACATAAGAAGTCTGGACATACTTTGATAGTAGTTGTAGAAGTATCCTTATTGATAATAGATAAACTAATTCATAGTGATAGAACAGTAGATGAACAGGTGCCTGCACATGTCTCACGAAAATAAAATGGGTGTATGATTGCTGACGGCAGAGCAATACTGCCAAACTTATGAGTTCTTGTGGCAAACTTGATTCAGTGTCTTGACGTGTATACGCTGTTTCGCTGACTTGATTGTCACAAGAAACAAAGTGTGTTTGATAAGATCCGACCATTTTATTAGGGGAGGATCAGTATGTATGGATTCTGATGTGACTGATAAACCCATTCGTATCGTAAGCATAATCTAATACGTGAGACAACGCCCTGGCACACAATCAAAAAAAAAAAGAGAGAGCGGTTTTGTGTCCCCACAGTCCATAATGTAGAAAAGAGAGAAAAAAGCCTTTCTGATTTGGTGTGTGTGCTCACAGTGCAGAGTGTAGAGAAAAGAGAGAAAAGAAAGCCGTTTTGGTGTCACGGGTGTTGTGACTTACACACACACATTTCTGAATTGAGAAAGGAAATTATTTTAGAGGAAGCACTAGAGTTTAGATCCCACATTTGTTGATAGGCATTCATTTATTTCTTCACTTCTGATGAAGTTTCAACAATAAACAACAAACTTTGTATTATGAGAAAGAACCAGACTCATTCTTCAGGAATCCGAAAATAAGCTCTATTTTACGAGTTATGCACGAATTCGGATTCTCCTATAAAACGAATTCCTTAACTCTAACCAAGTTAAGACTGCTTTGTACTTCATATTTATTCATGTCTAATCAAGTTTCAACGATAAACAACGTTGTACTTTCTAGAATGAGAAAGAACTTCTTCAGCAATAAGCATCTCTCGACATATGACGAAATACAGATTTTGCTATAAAATTAATTCCTTCTATCAGCCTGACTTAAAACTGTTTGTCCTCCTTATTTATCCACTTCAAATCAAGTTTCAACAATTAAAAAAATGTTGTAGTTTGAGAAAAAACAACTTCATCTTTAGCAATCAGTAGGGTAAGAAAGGGTAAGAAAAGGTGCAAATGCCAACCATACATCACTAAAAGGTGGAGCGGAAGTATTCGGCTGCAAGTAGGTGCGAATGCCTGACAATGTATGATCAAAAGAGGGAGCGGAGGTTTTCGGCTGCAAGGTCTGAATGTCCAACCATAATTTGTAAAAACCGGGGAAGAAAAGGCTCGAAAGCCCGACTATACACCATCAAAAGCGGGAGCGGAGGTGTTCGGCTGCAAGTAGGTGTGAATGTTCGACCATAATTTGTAAAAAGCGGGTAAGAAAAGGTTCGAATGCCCGACTATATATTAACCAAAGCAGGAGGAGAGGTCTTCGGATAAGAGTGGGTGAGAATTTACAACCATAATCTATAAAATGCGGTGAAAAAAAAGGTGTGAATACCCCATAGAACACGAAAAGGTAGAGCGGAAGTGTTCGGCTGCAAGAAGGTGTGAATGTCTGACCATAGTTTGTAAAAACGGGTAAGAAAAGGTTCGAATGCCCGAACATACACCATCAAAGGAGGGAGCGGAGGTGTTCCGCTGTAAGAAGGTGTGAGGTGTGTTATCTGTGCAATGTGAGCAGATGTTTGAGTGTGTTAAACCCATCCTGAACATCCTTTGTCCTGTATAGTGTGTTCTATGAAGAATTTTGTATTGTATGAGCTGTAAATTAGGATTTCGAGTCATTCTGAAGGTGTTCAAACATATATGTGGCCAGAAGCTATGACTAGAACTGATGGATAAATCTGCCTCCCATTTTGAGGACGGTAGAGACATTGTGTCATCTATCTTAGACAATAATTTATATATTTTTGATAGTAGTTTTGGGGTGCAGATGCTTAGAAATTCTACTACCCTAATCGGGAGTTGTAAGTCTGGTTGGTGGAGGATATATTTCTTTTTTATTATAGACTTAAGTTGTTGATATTCTAGGAATTTATTGCTGCCTATCTCATGTTGTGATATGAGCTCATCAAATAAAATAAAATGTCCATTTTGGATTATATGTTCCAGATGTTTGATTCCTTTGATCTTCCAGAGAGTAAAGTTTAGCATTTTTTTGTTTTGCAGGATGTCAGGATTGTTCCAGATGGGTGTAAGCTTACACGGGACAAGTGAAGACTATGTTATTTTAAGAAATTCCCACCAGGCTGTCAGAGAGGTGCTGATGTTAATGCTTTTGAAACATTTGTGATTTTTTACGTTTTGACTAATAAGTGGCAGGTCAGAGATTTCCAGATTATCACACAATGCTTGTTCTATATTTATCCATGGTTCATCTATTGGGCTAGGTTTAAACCATTTTGATATATACTGTAACCTATTGGCTAAGGAATAGTGCTGAAAATTAGGTAAATCTAATCCACCCTGTCCTTGGTCTTCTGTAGGGTTTTTAAACTAATACGTGGTGGTTTGTTTTTCCACAGAAATTTGGAGATGCATGAACCTAGTGACTTAAACCAAGTAGCAGATGGTTTTATGGGGATCATTGAGAACAAATAGTTAACTTTTGGTAGTATCATCATTTTAATGGTTGTAACTCTCCCCATAAGTGATATAGGTAAGGACTTCAAACGAGAGAGATCGTCCTCTACTGTCTTTAATAATTGCACATAATTTAGCTTTGTTAGCCCTGAGAGCCTGGAGGAAATGTTTATTCCTAAATATCTAATATTTCCTGACTGTAAAGTGATCGCAGGTATATTCTGGTCCCTATAGTTAATGGGCAGAACTGTGGTCTTAGACCAATTGATAGAGTAGTCAGAAAGTGCTGAGAATTTATTTATGAGTGTGATCGTGTGAGTGAGAGACGTTTGTGAGTTCTGAAGGAAAAGTAATACATCATCAGCATAAAGACTTATTTTATGCTCAATATTTTGGGGTTGGATGCCTTTAATATTTCTATCTTGTCTGATAGCAGCTGCTAAAGGTTCGATGAAAATAGCAAAAAGTGAGGGCGAAAGTGGGCAACCCTGTCTTGTACCTCTCTGCAGACTGAAGCTTGGAGAAGTTTGATCATTTGTCCTGACACTTGCACTTGGGGAGTCAGTTATTTTCTTTTGAGGAGATAAGAGGCTTTAATAATAATATCTTGCAAGAGAGAACAACACAGTACAGAATACAGAGTTGCTCTGACCACTGAAGCAAAAACACACAGTTATATTGCCCACTCATCACGTCATCTGTTTTTGGGTATAGTTGATTGTTCTTCTAACTTTCCTCCCCAACCATTAGTTGAGGTTACCCAGACACACTCGTAAATACCAGCCTAACCCTGTCCCCCCTAAAGTGCAGCTATCTCATAATAACAAGCCCACCATTGTAAAGAGGAATTTAAGAAAACAGGGCAGGGTGGTACCTTGCAGCTCAGTGTTTTGCAGGTTATACACAGTAACACTCAATGCAATGCATATAAGAATTATTTTCCATTACATTCCTCTCTTTTGATTATAATAATACCATTATATTAATCAACCCAAAAGAAACAAGGAAAATAATAACTTTATCTGTAAAACATCAGCCTGCATTTGCACACAACGTGAGTTTAAAATGCAGGCATCATAGTGATAAAGGGTCCAATGATAAACAATCAAAACATGAACAATTAAATATGATTATCTTCATCCCTCTCTAAGTCAGCGTCACTAGAGGAAAAATTTTGAAAGCAAAAAAGTTCTTTGAGTCATTTGAATCATTTGGTGAGATACATACAATGAGGCCTTTCACACAGGGAAAAATACAGCAGCCCTGTATTATTGCTTCCTGTGAAATCAAGATACAATGTGCACATGCTGGTTACAAATAAGAAAATACAAACAACAAACAGTTTCTTCCATGGTTCACAGCATGTGTATGATCATCTTCATCACAGGTCTCAGTAAGGATGTTTCAATCTTCGGTGTCAGAGGTTACTAGCACTTAACACACCGGTGGAGTACAGCTTTTACTGCTGACTCTTATCTTTGTCCTTCCGGGCGTGTTGGTTAGGCTGATGTATGTCAGGGTGGAAGTCATCTACTGGTTCTGGTACCTTCTTACAGTGACTGGCATGAATCCAGGTTGCTCTCTCTGCAACTTTAACAGCTGTATGAGTGACCAGTAGCACCTGGAACGGGCCTTGCCAACGTTTGGACTTCCAATGTTTCCTGCGAAGTTCCTTCACCACCTGTCATCTGGTTGGAGTGGTGTGTTTTCTGTGGCTGGAAGGGCTGCTTTTACTGTCTGTGAAACTTGAGATAGAACAGTGGAAAGGTTTCGACAGTAAGACAACATAGCATCATCACAAACAGTTGTGGAAGGGAGGGGTCTGGTTACAGGTCCCAATCCCAGGTTAGGAGGTCTGCCAAATAAAATTTCAAATGGGCTGAGATTCACTTGAGCTCTGATTCTCATTCTCATGTAGGTAAGCACAATAGGTAATGTTTTTGTCCATGGCAGACCTGTTTCTTCACAACATTTGGCTAACTTGGACTTTAATGTACCATTTTCTCTTTCCACAGCACCTCCACTCTGTGGATGATAAGCACAATGTGTGCGCAAGGTTATTCCCAGGAATTTACCAACCTCAGTCAATGCAGTGTTTACAAAATGTGTGCCATTATCACTGCTGATCTTCTCTGGAATGCCCCATCTAGGAATGATTTCTGTTTAGCAGTGCTTTAGTCACTGCATTACTGTTTGCATGTTTTGCAGGGAAAACTTCAACCCATTTACTAAACACGTCCACTATTACTAGTGCATATTTCTTTCCTTCAGCTGGTGTGAGTTCAACAAAATCCATCATCAAATGTTCAAAAGGTTTCTCTGATGGAGGGTGTGCAACTTGCGATGTGTGTAATGCCTTTCCTACATTATGTGTGGCACAAACCATACATGACTGACAGTATTTTTGCGCATATGAACTGAACCCTTTTGTGAACCACTGAGCAGTGAGTGCATTCAGCATCCCCCCTTTTGACACATGGTCCAACCCATGTGTCAATTTTGAAAAATGAGGAAAAAAATGTTTAGGTAGACAGGGTTTACCATCAGGTCCCATCCAAACACCATCCATATAAGTTGCACCCACAGAGGACCAAATGCGTCCAGAGGACCAAATTTCATCTGCAGAGGCAAAAGTTTGCAAAGCATGGAGATCTGTGAGGGAGTCTTCTGCCTGCAAAGAGAGGGAAGCGAAAACAGGAAAAGATTTAGCTGCTTGCTTAGCTGCAGCATCAGCTCTGGCATTGCCACAAGCAACAGGATTGTCTGAGTTAGTGTGAGCCGCACACTTACAGACCGAGATTGCTGTAGGCAAAAGGATCGCATCAAGAAGATCAGAAACCTGCTTGGAGTTCAGAATAGTTTTACCATCTGATTTAAGGAAATGCCTGTGTTTCCACAGCGCACCAAAGTCATGAACAACACCAAAAGCATATCTGGAATCTGTGTAAATAGTGACAGACTTACCAGCTGCCAACTTACAAGCTTCAGTAAGTGCAATAAGCTCAGTAGTTTGAGCAGAGAAATGTTTAGGAAGAGAACCAGACAACAAAGTGTCATGTGAAGAACATACTGCAAACCAAACACAGTTAGTACCTGTGGCTGGATCACGCAAAGCTGATCCATCTACAAAAAGAATCATGTCAGAGTTTGGAAGAGGAGTCTCTAAAAGATCAGGTCGGGGTGTACAAACTTGTTCCAAAACAGCTTCACAGTCATGAGGCTCCCCATCCTCAGGAGTCGGAAGCAAAGTAGCAGGATTCAGAACAGTACAACGTTTAACAGTGACATTTGGCATATCACAGAGGTGTATCTGAGCCAACGAGCAGTTGAAAGATGTGAAGTTTTCTGCTCGAGAAGAATAAAGGCAACAGCATGAGGAACCAAAACAGTCAAATTAGCGTAGCCCACAATATCTTGGGAGGCCAGGACAGCTTTCTCTGCAGCTGCAACAGCACGAAGACAACCAGGCAGGCCTGCAGCCACAGAGTCCAGTTTTGCTGAGAAATGAGCCACTGGCCTTTGCCTGCCCCATGTTCCTGCATAAGAACAGATGTCATACAACCATGCTTCTCATCAACTGCCTGTATGAAAGGTTTATGAGGATCTGGAATGCCAAGTGTTGGTGCTGTTTGAAGAGCCAGCTTAAGCTGACTAAAGGCTGGAGCTGCATGTCAGAACTGCAGCTGCCTTTACCATGGATAAGAGCACCTAAGAGAGCTTCGAGAAAAGAGTAGTTAGGAATAAAGTTCCTGCAGTAAGATGTTATACCTAAGAATGACATAAGCTGTTTTTTAGTAACCGGTTTAGGAATGATCTGAACTGCAGCAACACGTTTAGGAGAAAGTGAGCGCCCATCCTTAGAAATCACATGACCCAAAAAGGTGACTTCGTCCTGTACAAACTGTAACTTAGAAAGGCTGGCTTTATGGCCATAAGAAGGAAGATGTTTCAACAGATTCACTGTCTTTTTCACACTGTTGTTTAGATGGACCACATAAAAGGATGTCATCCACATACTGCAAAAGAGCAGAGCCTGTGGTTGATTGAAGTTAATCCAGACTAGCTTTGAGGGCAGCATTGTAAATAGTGGGACTTTCACAGTACCCCTGGCATAACCGGGTAAAAGTCCAAGATCTCCCTTCAAACTAAAAAGCAAACCAAAATGGGCTATCAGGGTGCACTGGCGACAAGTCAACCACTGAGAAAAACTGTGCATCTGATGTAATTTGAGACAAAATAGTGTGTGGGTTGGGCACAGTAGGAGCATGTGGCTGAACTGCAGCATTCACCGCTTGGAGGTCCTGTACAAAACGCCATTCATCTGGCTGGCCAGCATCTTTAATCTTTTTAACAGGAAACAATGGAGTAAGCACAGGTGAATTTTCAAAAGGAACAATAACGCCTGTTTTCTGAAAAGATTGAAAAACAGGTTTAATCCCTTTAATTGCTTCAGGCTTAAAAGGGTATTGTTTTTTACATGGACAAAAGTCTGATTTAGGGGTGACAATTACTGGTTCACAGCCTTTTATCAACCCCACATCATATTTGCTCTTAGCCCAAAGATCATTGGGCACTTCAGCCAACATGGGTATCGAAGACAAATCTGTTTCAGATAAAAAACATGCTTCAAAATGTGATTCTGTGGTAGGAATTAAGTCCACAGTTCTTTGACAATGCATTGTACTCAAAAATGTTTTTTTGTATGCTGACAATCGTTCAGAAAACATCAAATTTGGATCAGCAGGTGAAACGGTCCACTCCATTTCTTTCTGACATGTAGCAACAAACTCTCCCACACCTTGTCACTGCCAGTGTGTACATTTGGCCAAGGAAATGTGAGGGCGAGTACCACAAACATTAAAAAAATCGAAGTGCTCTGGAGTGAGCGACACAGCCAATAAAGTAGGCGCACATATTTTTTCACTTCTTCTCATAGTCATTGTCAGGCCCCGAAGAAATGTGTGATGTGCAGTGCAAATCAGTAGGTTGCATGAAATCAGAAAGGGGTGAAACTAACGCTTTTGCTTCTTCCACTAGTTGTTGTGAAAAAGGAGAGCTGGGAAGTTTCCACTCATAAGCATATGTAAGTGCCGATGAATCAAACTGCACTGCTGTGAAAACTTTGTCAGGCTGTAACATAACCTTAACACCCTCTGGTGTAGAAGTTAAAATAATGCCTAATTTACACATGAGATCACAGCCCATCAGGTTAATGGGACACAACTCTGATAACAAAAATGAGTGTTTGAAGGAGAGCTCATCGGGAGTGACAACACGCAATGGGCATTGTCATTTTCTCCTTCACAACCTGGCCTGAGGCAGACATACAGTAAACGTGGTTTCCACTTAACTTTTGAGGACAATCAAACTCCCCTGACGTCACTACTGATGAACATAAGTTCCTATATTCTGAAAGAAATATCTTTGCTCTAGGACGGAAATAGCATGCAAAACTTTACTACGTGAATCACAGTCGGCAAGCGTTTCTTCACTACACAGAGCAGGAAAAATGTGTGAGTGTGTTTGTGCTATCACCCATCAGTGGAGGCTCCGCTGCCGCGTGACGTCCAGAACCTGCCTCCCACCCTCAGTCAGCCTTTTGCCCAATTTCATCACTTTTCAGCTGTGGACAGTCCTTCTTCCAGTGTCCAGTCTGGCCACAGTAAAAACAAATATTCGGATCATAGCTCTGGCGTGGCCCATTTCGACCTCCTCTCCCACACGTCCACGTCTTCAACTTCGGCCTCGTCCTCTGTTTACACCAACTGCGTAATACATGGTCATGGCTGCCAAATGCAGCTCCTTTTCACACTTGTCCCTTTTGGTTGTCTTACGCGTCTCAACTTGGTTATGAGCATGGCAAACATATCGGCGAACGTCAGCCAAACGAGGACCCTCACACCATCCCACGTAAATGTTCTTTACTTCAGTGGCGACATCTGGCATGAGGCCTTTAATTATTGCATTGCATGCAATACTCTCCCATGGTCCTGATTCATTACCCAAATCCCTTGGTCTCTGATGACCGCTGTGCTTGCTGACTTCCTCAAGGATGCGGTGTACAAAATCATCAGTCCCTTCACCGGGTTTCTGTTTGCAGGTGTAAATGTGGGACATATTGATTTTGGTTGGAAATTGAGTGGTGATGGCTTGACACAGTCTTTGGATGGCTGCTTCATATTGAGCGTTATCATTATGTCCTCGTTCACTGTTGGTAGGTCGCAAATCCAGTTGTAGCATACTGGCCTCTCTTTTGCAGAGGTCGGTCGGTTTGAACTTTTTTGCCAATGTGCGACGCAATTCAACCCCAGTCGGGCAGATTGTGCGCAGAAATCTCGCAACTCGTCAGCAAAATGGGGTCCAGAAATCTCTGGATCTGGTAAGCATTGTTATGCTTCCATGATGTCAGTCTCAGTCCAGGGTCGATAAACCAGTAATGGTCCAGTGGGAACTGCAACTTTAACCATAGGCATGGTTTGAATCTGGTTTTGTTTTTTCTCACGTTTAGATCTCTGAAGTCCAGATTGTGGGTAAAGGATTTTTGTCACTTGCGTTAAAAGTTCTTGGGCAGGTACGCTGGAGAACCAAACGTCTTCCTTTTCCTCATCATCAGACCTATGTAACTGATGTTGTGAGAATGATGGAATTTCTTCCAGAGGGAGGATGGAAGAAGTCCCTTCTTCCCGAGAGGCTTGTGGCAGGGCTGGCTGTTGTTGTTGCAGGGCAGGAGTCCAGGTCTGGATCCGGCACAGCTAATACTAAATTATTATCATCATTCCGTCATGGCATTTGTTTAACATTTTCCTTTCTTTCTCTTAATACACTTTATTTTTTCCAAAATTCTATACCTTTCTTACTTCTTATTTAAACTTAATTTTCTTTTTTTTGCTTCATCTCTTTCTCATATTTGCAAAACTTTTCTTCTAATTTTCTTATTTCTAACATACTAAAAGAACCTTCAGGTGGAAAACCTCTGGACCATATGTCTTTTTCATTTCATCATGCTTAGGTCCCCCGGTAGGGTCAAAAGTCTGAGACCTACTGTTTCCCATTCTCAGACTTGGAATGGGGAAATATATTCCTTCACTCAAAGGACGTCTCCAATGAGGACCTTAATCTGTACTCACACTTCTTCGGAGTACTTCACACTTCTTCGGACTGCTTCAAAAGTTTCACTTACTCATGAAATCTCTGTCTCACTGATGACACAACCGGGAAACACTCTTTTATTCAAATAAAAACTAAAAAGCAGTCCTATCGTCTCAGACTATCATATTTCAAAAATGATCCCAGCGCTGGTATTCAAGAAAAGGACCTGCCAGTCCTCTCTCTCAGAAAAGGCCTTGGAGGTATGAGGCTGGAACAGCTACTTCAGTCCAGGCTGGCCATGCACTGCGATCCGGTCCAGAGACACCAGTCGAGGGATCCTGTTCGTGACGCCAAAATTGTGGTGGAAATTTAGTAACGCACAGAGTCAGTTATTTTCTTCTGAGGAGATAAGAGGCTTTAATAATAATATCTTGAAAGAGAGAACAACACAGTACAGAATACAGAGTTGCTCTGACCACTGAAGCAAAAACACACAGTTATATTGCCCGCTCATCACGTCATCTGTCTTTGGTTGATAGTTGATTGTTCTTCTAACTTTCCTCCCCAACCATCAGTTTAGGTTACCCAAAAGGAGTGTATTGCTCCATCACAAGTATGCTTCTTTCACATACAGGGTAATATGAAGAATGTTATGCCTGAAACCTATTTAGACATGCAAAAATATGAAGGACAAAGCAGTTTTAACTTGGTTTGAGTGAAGGAATTCATTTTATATCAAAATCCGGAATTGTGCATTATGGCAGCAGAATTGTAGTCTGAATACCTTTATGCCAAACAGATTTGCTTTGCCAAGGGAAGTTTTATAAATGTTTATTGTTTATGTTTACAATATATAAACTAGCAGAATAATTAATTCATCCTCCTGGTCCCTCCCACCCCGGAGAGGGCAGCCAGAGACTGGCTGCAATAGGCATCCCCGCTACCTGGGACCCAACACAGGGCAGGAGGGCCTGATGTCCACCAGGCTCGGGGCCTGCAGTCACCATATTCCGGGAGCTACTGTACCCCCAGAAGGAACCCATCCCGCCCCACCCCACTCAACCCAACCCCACCCCGGAGGACCTCTACAAAAACAAACAAACAACAACAAAAATCAAACAAACAAACAAACAAATCACCCGGTCACACCAGTCGCAGCAGCGAGACCCACCATCACCCAGGCCCCCCCCAACAGGGGAAAAGCACACCCCCACACAGACCCCCTCCCCCTCACCGCACGCCCCAACACCCTAAAAAAAATAACCACCTGCGGACACCTTGGAGTTCCCAGAGCAACAAGGCCGGCACCAGGATCTGCACCAACCCACGCATATTGTGGCATGTCCAGGGCAACCCAGACCCCCCAGGCGCAGGCAGGGCCCCGCCCCGGGCGCAAGGCAGCGGCAAGCCACCAGGTCCAGGCCCAGCTCCACCACCCACGCCAGAGCGGCCCGGTCACCCGGTACAGAGCCAGCAGCCACCACCCCAAGGCCCCTAAGGGACCCCGCCCCACACCGCAAGACAGCCCCACCCGCAAGCCCCCAAAACTGCCCTCCAAGCCCGACACACAGTCCCCCCCAGCAATGACCAACCCGGTCCCCACGACCCGAGAGACCACCAGACGCCCGAAGCCACACAGCCCCCCCCAGCACACACCCAACCGCCCAGAGCGACGGGACAGCAACCCACCACCAACACTATGTGATCAAGCTAATCAGAGGGGACCAGAGAGAATTAAATTCAGCCAATTGATGTTTTGAGGAGGCAGACATTGTTTCCATGCTAATATAATCTAAAAGAAAATTTCTAAACTGGTTAATAAACAGATTGTTCTTCGCTTTCCAGTTCATGAGAATAGTTTTCTTTGCTATACATAACACTGTGAGGATCATGTGTGCTAAGCTAAATTCCACGTTGATGTTGTCTAAGTCACCCAGTATGCACAGTGTGGGGCATGCAGGAATGCTACACTTTAGCCATGTTGATAGGTCCGCACAGACTTCAAGCCAGAACTTCTGGACAGGCGCACAAAACCACAAAGCGTGTGCATAATCATCAGGTGTGTTATCTGTGCAATGTGAGCAGATGTTTGAGTGTGTTAGACCCATCCTGAACATCCTTTGTCCTGTATAGTGTGTTCTATGAAGAATTTTGTATTGTATGAGCTGTAAATTAGGATTTTGAGTCATTCTGAAGGTGTTCAAACATATTTGTGGCCAGAAGCTATGACTAGAACTGATGGATAAATCTGCCTCCCATTTTGAGGACGGTAGAGACATTGTGTCATCTATCTTAGACAATAATTTATATATTTTTGATAGTAGTTTTGGGGTGCAGATGCTTAGAAATTCTGCTACCCTAATCGGGAGTTGTAAGTCTGGTTGGTGGAGGATATATTTCTTTGTTATTATAGACTTAAGTTGTTGATATTCTAGGAATTTATTGCTGCCTATCTCATGTTGTGATATGAGCTCATCAAATGAAATAAAATGTCCATTTTGGATTATATGTTCCAGATGTTTGATTCCTTTGATCTTCCATAGAGTAAAGTTTAGCATTTTTTTGTTTTGCAGGATGTCAGGATTGTTCCAGATGGGTGTAAGCTTACACGGGACAAGTGAAGACTTTGTTATTTTAAGAAATTCCCACCAGGCTGTCAGAGAGGTGCTGATGTTAATGCTTTTGAAACATTTGTGATTTTTTACGTTTTGACTAATAAGTGGCAGGTCAGAGATTTACAGATTATCACACAATGCTTGTTCTATATTTATCCATGTTCATCTATTGGGCTAGGTTTAAACCATTTTGATATATACCGTAACCTATTGGCTAAGGAATAGTGCTGAAAATTAGGTAAATCTAATCCACCACTGTCCTTGGTCTTCTGTAGGGTTTTTAAACTAATACGTGGTGGTTTGTTTTTCCACAGAAATTTGGAGATGCATGAATCTAGTGACTTAAACCAAGTAGCAGGTTGGTTTTATGGGGATCATTGAGAACAAATAGTTAACTTTTGGTAGTATCATCATTTTAATGGTTGTAACACTCCCCATAAGTGATATAGGTAAGGACTTCCAACGAGAGAGATTGTCCTCTACTGTCTTTAATAATTGCACATAAATTAGCTTTGTTAGCTCTGAGAGCCTGGAGGAAATGTTTATGCCTAAATATCTAATATTTCCTGACTGTAAAGTGATCGCAGGTATATTCTGGACCCTACAGTTAATGGGCAGAACTGTGGTCTTAGACCAATTGATAGAGTAGTCAAAAAGTGCTGAGAATTTATTTATGAGTGTGATCGTGTGAGTGAGAGACGTCTGTGAGTTCTGAAGGAAAAGTAATACATCATCAGCATAAAGACTTATTTTATGCTCAATATTTTGGGGTTGGATGTCTTTAATATTTCTATCTTGTCTGATAGCAGCTGCTAAAGGTTTGATGAAAATAGCAAAAAGTGAGGGAGAAAGTGAGCAACCCTGTCTTGTACTTCTCTGCAGACTGAAGCTTGGAGAAGTTTGATCATTTGTCCTGACACTTGCATTTGGGGAGTCAGTTATTTTCTTGTGAGGAGATAAGAGGCTTTAATAATAATATCTTGCAAGAGAGAACAACACAGTACAGAATACAGAGTTGCTCTGACCACTGAAGCAAAAACACACAGTTATATTGCCCGCTCATCACGTCATCTGTTTTTGGGTATAATTGATTGTTCTTCTAACTTTCCTCCCCAACCATCAGTTGAGGTTACCCAGACACACTCGTAAATACCAGCCTAACCCTGTCCCCCCTAAAGTGCACCTATCTCATTATAACAAGCCCACCATTGTAAAGAGGAATTTAAGAAAACAGGGCAGGGTGGTACCTTGCAGCTCGGTCATTTGCAGGTTATACACAGTAACACTCAATACAATGCATATAAGAATTATTTTCCATTACATTCCTCCCTTTTGATTATAATAATACCATTATATTAATCAACCCAAAAGAAACAAGGAAAATAATAACTTTATCTGTAAAACATCAGCCTGCATTTGCACACAACGTGAGTTTAAAATGCAGGCATCATAGTAATAAAGGGTCCAATGATAAACAATCAAAACATGAACAATTAAACATGATTATCTTCATCCCTCTCTAAGTCAGCGTCACTAGAGGAAAAATTTTGAAAGCAAGAAAGTTATTTGAGTCATTTGGTCTTTTTCACACTGTTGTTTAGATGGACTACATAAAAGGATGTCATCCACATACTGCAAAAGAGCAGAGCCTGTGGTTGATTGAAGTTAATCCAGACTAGCTTTGAGGGCAGCATTGTAAATAGTGGGACTTTCACAGTACCCCTGGCATAACCGGGTAAAAGTCCAAGATCTCCCTTCAAACTAAAAAGCAAACCAAAATGGGCTATCAGGGTGCACTGGCGACAAGTCAACCACTGAGAAAAACTGTGCATCTGATGTAATTTGAGACAAAATAGTGTGTGGGTTGGGCACAGTAGGAGCATGTGGCTGAACTGCAGCATTCACCGCTTGGAGGTCCTGTACAAAACGCCATTCATCTGGCTGGCCAGCATCTTTAATCTTTTTAACAGGAAACAATGGAGTAAGCACAGGTGAATTTTCAAAAGGAACAATAACGCTTGTTTTCTGAAAAGATTGAAAAACAGGTTTAATCCCTTTAATTGCTTCAGGCTTAAAAGGGTATTGTTTTTTACATCGACAAAAGTCTGATTTAGGGGTGACAATTACTGGTTCACAGCCTTTTATCAACCCCACATCATATTTGCTCTTAGCCCAAAGATCATTGGGCACTTCAGCCAACATGGGTATCGAAGACAAATCTGTTTCAGATAAAAAACATGCTTCAAAATGTGATTCTGTGGTAGGAATTAAGTCCACAGTTCTTTGACAATGCATTGTACTCAAAAATATTTTTTTGTATGCTGACAATCGTTCAGAAAACATCAAATTTGGATCAGCAGGTGAAACAGTCCACTCCATTTCTTTCTGACATGTAGCAACAAACTCTCCCACACCTTGTCACTGCCAGTGTGTACGTTTGGCCAAGGAAATGTGAGGGCGAGTACCACAAACATTAAAAAAATCGAAGTGCTCTGGAGTGAGCGACACAGCCAATAAAGTAGGCGCACATATTTTTTCACTTCTTCTCATAGTCATTGTCAGGCCCCAAAGAAATGTGTGATGTGCAGTGCAAATCAGCAGGTTGCATGAAATCAGAAAGGGGTGAAACTAACGCTTTTGCTTCTTCCACTAGTTGTTGTGAAAAAGGAGAGCTGGGAAGTTTCCACTCATAAGCATATGTAAGTGCCGATGAATCAAACTGCACTGCTGTGAAAACTTTGTCAGGCTGTAACATAACCTTAACACCCTCTGGTGTAGAAGTTAAAATAATGCCTAATTTACACATGAGATCACAGCCCATCAGGTTAATGGGACACAACTCTGATAACAAAAATGAGTGTTTGAAGGAGAGCTCATCGGGAGTGACAACACGCAATGGGCATTGTCATTTTCTCCTTCACAACCTGGCCTGATGCAGACATACAGTAAACGTGGTTTCCACTTAATTTTGGAGGACAATCAAACTCCCCTGACGTCACTACTGATGAACATAAGTTCCTATATTCTGAGAGAAATATCTTTGCTCTAGGACGGAAATAGCATGCAAAACTTTACTACGTGAATCACAGTCGGCAAGCGTTGCTTCACTACACAGAGCAGGAAAAATGTGTGAGTGTGTTTGTGCTATCACCCATTAGTGGAGGCTGCGCTGCCGTGTGACGTCCAGAACCTGCCTCCCACCCTCAGTCAGCCTTTTGCCCAATTTCATCACTTTTTAGCTGTGGACAGTCCTTCTTCCAGTGTCCAGTCTGGCCACAGTAAAAACAAATATTCGGATCATAGCTCTGGCGTGGCCCATTTTGACCTCCTCTCCCACACGTCCACGTCTTCGACTTCGGCCTCGTCCTCTGTTTACACCAACTGCGTAATACATGGTCATGGTTGCCAAATGCAGCTCCTTTTCACACTTGTCCCTTTTGGTTGTCTTACGCGTCTCAACTTGGTTCTGAGCATGGCGAGCATATCGGCGAACGTCAGCCAAACGAGGACCCTCACACCATCCCACGTAAATGTTCTTTACTTCAGTGGCGACATCTATATAATATTGTCTGGGTCCCGTTAAAACATGTATTTTTCCCATCTAATTCCTTGTTTGCTTTAAAACAAGTATTCCCCATTTTCTATCCCTTCAGTAGCCAACCAGTTTGTATGGAGTACACTGGAGCAACTTGACTGATCAGTAAAACACTGCTTTTGTTGTCACCGCAAGGCTTCCCCCGTCGGTTGTTTCACTGAGACACTACTGAGTAACTATAACTCAACACAGTTTATACACATAACATTCATATACATACTAACAAACAAACAATAATTTATCGCAATTTTCTCATCTCTGTTTGAACGTACACCCAGGTAAATATTCCTGTAGTCTTCTCATACCGACTATGGACCCATTCATTGTTTAACTTCACTGTTTTGCAAATCCTAATTGAATATTACACATTGACATTGAACTTTACTGGATAAGCAGGTCTTCATTGCATTCAGCAGCCTATATGTGAGCATCTATGTGTAAGCTGTTCTTCCTTGCATTTATCAGCAGCAAGCAATTCTTCACTGCACATGCATATGTAAATAGTAAAACAATTCCAATGTGTTAGCGAAACCTTCTATATCACAGTGGTTTCTAAGGTCTATTTTAAGTTCTTTGCCATCAGTGAGATGACATTGTTTACAAAGTGTGTCAAATTATCACTGAAGATCTTTTCAGGAATTTCAAATCTAGAAATGAGTTATTTTACGCGTGATTTTGCTACAGAGAGTGCATCTGCTTGTGCACATGGAAATATTTCAGACCATTTGGTAAAAACCTCTGTTGTCACTGAGCAGAATCGTTTCCCTTAACATTTATTTAGTTCAATGAAATCTACACAATAATGAAATAATGAAATCCAAACAAATATGTTGAAAAAGATACACTGGCTTAGGGAATTATCTTCGTTTTGGTCTTAGATTGCCCTGTGGAATGTATTTTGCACATATTTGACCTGCTAGACAAAACTTTATTCATTTATTTATTCTAAAAAAAAAATTCAATAATTAGTAAAACCATATGCTGTAAAAACCTTGTTCATTATTGCTTCAATCCCTCCTGTTGAGACATGACATGGTCCGTGGCTCATTACTGCAGCATATTTAAACAAATTCTTTGGCAGTATGGTTTTCCTTCCGGTCATTCATACGAGTCTATTGTAGATGGCAATTGAATAACATCTAATAATGCTAAAATATTTGTAGTTTATACATTTAGCTGTGGATGTCTACATACCTGTTTTTCCAATGCTGTGTTAACACATGTACAGTTGAGAAGGCATACTGACTGTCAGTGTAAACGTTAACAACCTTTTTGTTATTTAATTTACAAGCTTCAGTTAAAGCTACCAATTCGAGTAATTTTTTGGTAGTGGTTGTTTTAAGAAAACTTCAGTTTCTGTTACTACTGCAAATCCTGTAGCATTTGTGCCATCAGGGTTTTTTACTTGACCTGTTGAATAAATATAGTTATTTCTGCATTTTCATAACGTATATCAGTTAAGTCTGGCCTGGGTAAAACACTGATGGTTATTTCTGACATGCAATCATGAGGCTTTCCATCTGTGGGGTAGGTAGCAGTGTGGATGGATTAAGTGTAGCACATCTCTCGACAACAAGGTGTGGCTGTGAAAGAAAAACTGTTATGTAGGAGAGATGTCTGGTAAAGATATTTTGTTAAGTAACCATATCACAGCCACTGCATGAGGTACCTTAAGTGTTAATGGGTGAAATAACACCATTATTGTTGATGCCTGCACTGCCAATGGCTTCTGGCCATTGATTCAAAAGTACGATCTCGTCCCTTTTTCCCCCTTTCAGTGGACACTGCCCCCTAATTACCGCAATTCAGCAGGGGGTCTTTCTTTAGGAGTACTGGACTCCCCCGTGCACGGTTTCAGCTCCGACCCTGGAAAGCGGAAAAAACGTTGAGATCTGGTTTGAGGACCCAATTGTTGAGAAAAGTCTCTCAATGAGACTCAGAGTTGCTGGAGTCAGTTAATGCAAATGTTTAATCTTGCAGCAAGTTCAAGAATGTGTGTGTGAATGGGTGTATGTGTGCGAACGTGTGTGAGTTTGTGTATGTGAGAGTTTAATGAACCTGTTATCCACAGGCAGGTCTTAACTAGTATGGCACAGGTCCAGCCTGTCTCATCTTTTTTGGAAGGTCCAGCGCTCGGCCGTAACCCTTCTGTCTGTTTGGACTCTCACATACATTCGGTTAATCATAGAAAAACGAGAACAAAACTTTTTAGCCCCTTAAATTCATAAAACAGACATGGTGCAGTTATTTCCATTCTAGAAAATAAGAGTAATCACCACCATTCCTATAAATTCTGGATATTCTAACAATCTGAATCTTTTTTAAATGTTCGATGAAGCCCTTTGCTGTTCTGTTTAGAGACTCAGCTGATCATAAACCAAGTTTTGCTCTTGAACCAAGCTTCTAAACTCTTCACCTTTTTCATTTCTCAGTTAGTATTCACTTTAAAACTGATTAAAAGAAAAATTAAATGAATGCCTATCAACAAATGTGGGATCTAAACTCTAGTGCTTTCTCTAAAATAATTTCCTTTCTCAATTCAGAAATGTGTGTGTGTAAGTCACAACACCCGTGACACCAAAACGGCTTTCTTTTCTCTCTTTTCTCTACACTCTGCACTGTGAGCACACACACCAAATCAGAAAGGCTTTTTTCTCTCTTTTCTACATTATGGACTGTGGGGACACAAAACCGCTCTCTCTCTTTTTTTTTTTGATTGTGTGCCAGGGCGTTGTCTCACGTATTAGATTATGCTTAAGATACGAATGGGTTTATCAGTCACATCAGAATCAATACATACTGATCCTCCCGTAAGAAAATGGTCGGATCTTATCAAACACACTTTGTTTCTTGTGACAAGTCAGCGAAACAGCGTATACACGTCAAGACACTGAATCAAGTTTGCCACAAGAACTCATAAGTTTGGCAGTATTGCTCTGCCGTCAGCAATCATACACCCATTTTATTTTCATGAGACATGTGCAGGCACCTGTTCATCTACTGTTCTATCACTATGAATTAGTTTATCTATTATCAATAAGGATACTTCTACAACTACTATCAAAGTATGTCCGGACTTCTTATGTTGTCAGTTGCTATATATGAATAAGTGGGTTGCTACTGAAAAGCATTAAGCATGTCACACAGCCCAAACATATAACATTTCAGGACACACCACACAGTTAACAACCACAGTGAAGCATGTCAAAGCCCAAACATGTAACATTCAACAGGACACTTACACAACACATTCAAATCAAACAGTCAGACAACATACAAGAACATATACCCCAGCCGGCATTGCTCCCTGCCTATTTTCCTACAACTCACTATGTGTGCGCACACCTTTATTCACAAACTCTTCAACTTATACTCTTTTACCGAAGCTGCTACAGCTCGATTGGCCAAATACCCTTAGATCCTATTTCGGTGAATTTGACATCTGCCTTGTATGTAACAGATTAGCGGTTTAGCAGTTCTAATTTAGTTTGAGTGAAGGAAATCATTTTATAGCAAAATCCAAAATCGTGAAGAACTCATGAAAGTAAGCTTATTCTCGGATTCTTGAAACTTTAGATTTGCTCTTTCTTTTACTGCAAAGTACAACGTTGAGCAGCACTAATGAGTTGTTTCTATTTTTGGCAGGCTTTACCTTTGCGGGTGAAGCCCTTTCTGTCTGTGCAAAAGAAATCTTGTTACTGTGCAGAGTGACTTCTCTGAGTAGAGTCGCCTTACTTGTTGCGACTGTGCCGATGTTCGAAGCTGGAGTGCAAAGTTGTTGCTTGAATGGTGCTCGCTGGAGCGTGTGGTAGTGTAAAGTTATACCATTTAAAAGGGCTGAAGAGTGCTCAGTGCAGCGGGTGGGCGGAGGTGCAAAGTGACACTATGGCCATAAAAGAACACCGCTACAAGTGCGCATTGTGCCAGGAAGGGCCCTCGGACGTGAACCAGTGGACAGTTATCGCTTCTCGGCCTTTTGGCTAAGATCAAGTGTAGTATCTGTTCTTATCAGTTTAATGTCTGATATGTCCTCTATGCGAGGACTACATATTAAATGGATTTTTATCAATAGGAGTTGAAAAAGGAGCTTGCTCCATTCACTCCAAGCATCGACCCGGTACTGCAGTGCCGCTGGGAACGGTGCGCTCTCCTCTGCTCTTGTGAAAAAGCAAACAGCGGTGCAGGATGGAAGTTTCAGGGAGCCTAAGATGAAACTTTCTTTTAATCTGCTGAGAAAAGAGAGTGAATGCAAAGCAGACTTTAACACGGCTCTGGGAGCGAGCCGAGTGCGGGCTAACCAGGAGAATTGCTTGAAAGAAACGCGACACCGAATGAGCGGTCAGAACAAAGCCTCAATACGGTGTTCCTGTGGTGTTTTTATAAAATGCGGTGTAAAAAAAGGTGTGAATGCCCCATAGAAAACTAAAAGGTGGAGCGGAAGTGTTCGGCTGCAAGAAGGTGTGAATGTCCGACTATATTTGGTGAAAAGCAGGTGAAGCAAGGTCTGAATGCCCAACCTTACATCATCAAAAGCGAGATCAGAGGTTTTTGGCTGCAAGAAGGCCATAGTTTGCCAAAAGCGGGTAAGGTGCGAATGATCGGCTAAATATCAACAAAAGTGGGGGCGGAGGTCTTCAGATGCAAGTGGGTGTGAATATCCCACCATACAAGTATGGTGGAGAGGAAGCTGTGAATGGCCGACCATAGTTTGCAAAAAGCGGGTGAGAAAAGGTGCGAATGTCCAACCATACATGATCAAAACAGGGAGCGGAGGTGTTTGGCTGCGACAAGGTGTGAATGTCCACCCATAATTAATGAAAAGCGGGCAACAAGTAGGTTCGAATGCCCAACCATACATCATCAAAAGCAGGAGTGGATGTGTTCGGCTACAAGAAGGTTTGAATGTCCGAGCATAGTTTGTAAAAAGCGGGTAAGAAAAGGTTCGAATGCCCGAACATACACCATCAAAAGAGGGAGCGGAGGTGTTCCGCTGTAAGACGGTGTGAATGTCCGACCATAGTTGGTAAAAAGTGGGTATGAAAAGGTTCGAATGCCCAAATTCGGCTGCAAAAAACTGTGTTCGGCTGCAAAAAGGTGTGAATGTTCGACTAAATTTTGTAAAAAGCGGGTAAGACAAGGTGCGAATGCCTGACAATGTATGATCAAAAGCGGGAGCGGAGGTGTTCAGCTGCAAGAAGGTCTAAATGTCCATTTTTAATTAATAGAAAACATGAAAGAAAATTTTCGAAAATCAATTCGCACATGATCATAAGTGGGAGAGGAGGTGTTCAGCTGCAAGAAGGTGTGAATGTCCTACCATAATTGCTGAAAAATGTGTTAGAAACGGTAAGAATGCCGGACCATACATCATCAAAAGAGGGAGCGGAGGTGTTCCGCTGTAAGACGGTGTGAATGTCCGACCATAATTGGTAAAAAGCGGGTAAGAAAAGGTTAAAATACCCGACTGTACACAATCAATAGCGGGAGCGGAGTTGTTCAGCTACAAGAAGGTGTGAAAGTCCGACCATGGTTTGTAAAACGCGGGTAAGACAAGGTGCGAATGCCCGACAATGTATGATCAAAAGAGGGAGCGTAGGTGTTCGGCTGCAAGGTCTGAATTTCCAACCATAATTTGTAAACACCGTTGAAGAAAAGCCTCGAAAGCCCGACTATACACCATCAAAAGCGGGAGCAGAGGTGTTCAGCTGCACACAATCAGGTTTTTGCAAATTATGATCTGACATTCACACATGCTTTTGATGATGTATGGTTGGGCATTCGCACCTTTTTTTACCCATTTTTCAGGAATTATGGGTGGACATTCACACCTTCTTGCAGCTGAACACCTCCTCTCCCACTTATGATCATGTGCGGTTGGATATTCGAAAATTTTCTTTCATGTTTTCTAGCAATTATTGATGGAAATTCAGACCTTCTTGCAGCTGAACCCCTCTGCTCCCGCTTTTGATGGTGTATAGTCGGGCTTTCGAGCCTTTTCTTCCCCGGTTTTTACAAATTATGGTTGGAAATTCAGACCTTCTTGCAGCTGAACCCCTCTGCTCCCGCTTTTGATGGTGTATTGTCGGGCATTCGCACCTTTTCTTACCCGCTATTTACAAAAAATGGTCGGCCATTCACACCTTCTTGTAGATGCTTGGAGTGAACGGAGCAAGCTCCTTTTTCAACTCCTATTGATAAAAATCCATTTAATATGTAGTCCTTGCATAGACATATCACATATTAAACTGATAAGTACAGATACTACACTTGATCTTAGCCAAAAGGCCGAGAAGCGATAACTGTCCACTGGTTCACGTCCGAGGGCCCTTCCTGGCACAATGCGCACTTGTAGCGGTGTTCTTTTTATGGCCATAGTGTCACTTTGCACCTCCGCCCACCCGCTGCACTGAGCACTCTTCAACCCTTTTAAATGGTATAACTTTACACTACCGCACGCTCCAGCGAGCACCATTCAAGCAACATCGGCACAGTCGCAACAAGTAAGGTGACTCTACTCAGAGAAGTCACTCTGCACAGTAACAAGATTTCTTTTGCACAGACAGAAAGGGCTTCACCCGCAAAGGTAAAGCCTGCCAAAAATAGAAACAATTCATTAGTGCTGCTCTCCACGGAAGTCTTTAGTAAAAGGCGAAAGACTTGTACATTATGAAGAGAAACCAGTGTACTGCGGGGCAGGGCATCAGGCTAGTTGGCATAGCCACCTTCCCCATGGTGGGCTTTGCTTGGTTGAGACGCTTGCTCCCCCCCCTTGCTCCTCGGCTGACCAAGTAGGAACAATCGGGCCCTATTCGATGGCTGCCTTGTCTTTTACTCTGTGCAAAAGACAAGGCAGCCACAAACAACACGGGAACACCGTATTGAGGCTTTGATCTGACTGCTCATTCGGTGTCGCGTTTCTTTCAAGCAATTCTCCCGGTTAGCCCGCACTCGGCTCGCTCCCAGAGCCGCGTTAAAGTCTGCTTCGCATTCACTCTCTTTTATCAGCAGATTAAAAGAAAGTTTCATCTTAGGCTCCCTGAAACTTCCATCCTGCACCGCTGTTTGCTTTTTCACAAGAGCAGCGGAGAGCGCACCGTTCCCAGCGGCACTGCAGTACCGGGTCGATGCTTGGAGTGAACGGAGCAAGCTCCTTTTTCAACTCCTATTGATACAAATCCATTTAATATGTAGTCTCGCATAGAGGACATATCAGACATTAAACTGATAAGAACAGATACTACACTTGATCTTAGCCAAAAGGCCGAGAAGCGATAACTGTCCACTGGTTCACGTCCGAGGGCCCTTCCTGGCACAATGCGCACTTGTAGCGGTGTTCTTTTTATGGCCATAGTGTCACTTTGCACCTCCGCCCACCCGCTGCACTGAGCACTCTTCAGCCCTTTTAAATGGTATAACTTTACACTACCACACGCTCCAGCGAGCACCATTCAAGCAACAACTTTGCACTCCAGCTTCGAACGTCGGCACAGTCGCAACAAGTAAGGCGACTCTACTCAGAGAAGTCACTCTGCACAGTAACAAGATTTCTTTTGCACAGACAGAAAGGGCTTCATTCGCAAAGGTAAAGCCTGCCAAAAATAGAAACAACTCATTAGTGCTGCTCAACGTTGTACTTTGCAGTAAAAGAAAGAACAAATCTAAAGTTTCAGGAATCCGAGAATAAGCTTACTTTCATGAGTTCTTCACGATTTCGGATTTTGCTATAAAATGAATTCCTTCACTCAAACTAAATTAAAACTGCTAAACCGCTAATCTGTTACATACAAGGCAGATGTCAAATTCACCGAAATAGGATCTAAGGGTATTTGGCCAATCGAGCTGTAGCAGCTTCGGTAAAAGAGTATAAGTTGAAGAGTTTGTGAATAAAGGTGTGCGCACACATAGTGAGTTGTAGGAAAATAGGCAGGGAGCAATGCCGGCTGGGGTATAGGTTCTTGTATGTTGTCTGACTGTTTGATTTGAATGTGTTGTGTAAGTGTCCTGTTGAATGTTACATGTTTGGGCTTTGACATGCTTCACTGTGGTTGTTAACTGTGTGGTGTGTCCTGAAATGTTATATGTTTGGGCTGTGTGACATGCTTAATGCTTTTCAGTAGCAACCCACTTATTCATATATAGCAACTGACAACATAAGAAGTCCGGACATACTTTGATAGTAGTTGTAGAAGTATCCTTATTGATAATAGATAAACTAATTCATAGTGATAGAACAGTAGATGAACAGGTGCCTGCACATGTCTCATGAAAATAAAATGGGTGTATGATTGCTGACGGCAGAGCAATACTGCCAAACTTATGAGTTCTTGTGGCAAACTTGATTCAGTGTCTTGACGTGTATACGCTGTTTGGCTGACTTTTCACAAGAAACAAAGTGTGTTTGATAAGATCCGACCATTTTATTACGGTAGGATCAGTATGTATGGATTCTGATGTGACTGATAAACCCATTCGTATCTTAAGCATAATCTAATACGTGAGACAACGCCCTGGCACACAATCAAAAAAAAAAAAAGAGAGAGCGGTTTTGTGTCCCCACAGTCCATAATGTAGAAAAGAGAGAAAAAAGCCTTTCTGATTTGTTGTGTGTGCTCACAGTGCAGAGTGTAGAGAAAAGAGAGAAAAGAAAGCCGTTTTGGTGTCACGGGTGTTGTGACTTACACACACACATTTCTGAATTGAGAAAGGAAATTATTTTAGAGGAAGCACTAGAGTTTAGATCCCACATTTGTTGATAGGCATTCATTTAATTTTTCTTTTAATCAGTTTTAAAGTGAATACTAACTGAGAAATGAAAAAGGTGAAGAGTTTAGAAGCTTGGTTCAAGAGCAAAACTTGGTTTATGATCAGCTGAGTCTCTAAACAGAACAGCAAAGGGCTTCATCGAACATTTAAAAAAGATTCAGATTGTTAGAATATCCAGAATTTATAGGAATGGTGGTGATTACTCTTATTTTCTAGAATGGAAATAACTGCACCATATCTGTTTTATGAATTTAAGGGGCTAAAAAGTTTTGTTCTCGTTTTTCTATGATTAACCGAATGTATGTGAGAGTCCAAACAGACAGAAGGGTTACGGCCGAGCGCTGAACCTTCCAAAAAAGATGAGACAGGCTGGACCCGTGCCATACTAGTTAAGACCTGCCTGTGGATAACAGGTTCTTTAAACTCTCACACACACAAACTCACACACGTTCGCACACATACACCCATACACACACACATTCTTGAACTTGCTGCACTAGAATTGTAGTCTGAATACCTTTATGCCAAACAGATTTGCTTTGCCAAGGGAAGTTTTATAAATGTTTATTGTTTATGTTTACAATATATAAACTAGCAGAATAATTAATTCATCCTCCTTGTCCCTCCCACCCCAGAGAGGGCAGCCAGAGACTGGCTGCAATAGGCATCCCCGCTACCTGGGACCCAACACAGGGCAGGAGGGCCTGATGTCCACCAGGCTCGGGGCCTGCAGTCACCATATTCCGGGAGCTACTGTACCCCCAGAAGGAACCCATCCCGCCCCACCCCACTCAACCCAACCCCATCCCGGAGGACCTCTACAAAAACAAACAAACAACAACAAAAATCAAACAAACAAACAAACAAATCACCCGGTTACACCAGTCGCAGCAGCCCGGGCCTGAGACCCACCATCACCCAGGCCCCCCCAGGCCCCCCCCAACTGGGGAAAAGCACACCCCCATACAGACCCCCTCCTCCTCACCGCACGCCCCAACACCCTAAAAAAAACAACCACCTGCGGACACCTTGGAGTTCCCAGAGCAACAAGGCCGGCACCAGGACCTGCACCAACCCACGCATACTGTGGCATGTCCAGGGCAACCCAGACCCCCCAGGCACAGGCAGGGCCCCGCCCCGGGCGCAAGGCAGCGGCAAGCCACCAGGTCCAGGCCCAGCTCCACCACCCACGCCAGAGCGGCCCGGTCACCCGGTACAGAGCCAGCAGCCACCACCCCAAGGCCCCTAAGGGACCCCGCCCCACACCGCAAGACAGCCCCACCCGCAAGCCCCCAAAACTGCCCTCCAAGCCCGACACACAGTCCCCCCCAACAATGACCAACCCGGTCCCCACGACCCGAGAGACCACCAGACGCCCGAAGCCACACAGCCCCCCCCAGCACACACCCAACCGCCCAGAGCGATTTCTAAACTGGTTAATACACAGATTGTTCTTCGCTTTCCAGTTCATGAGAATAGTTTTCTTTGCTATACATAACACTGTGAGGATCATGTGTGCTAAGCTAAATTCCACGTTGATGTTGTCTAAGTCACCCAGTATGCACAGTGTGGGGCATGCAGGAATGCTACACTTTAGCCATGTTGACAGGTCCGCACAGACTTCAAGCCAGAACTTCTGGACAGGCGCACAAAACCACAAAGCGTGTGCATAATCATCAGGTGTGTTATCTGTGCAATGTGAGCAGATGTTTGAGTGTGTTAGACCCATCCTGAACATCCTTTGTCCTGTATAGTGTGTTCTATGAAGAATTTTGTATTGTATGAGCTGTAAATTAGGATTTTGAGTCATTCTGAAGGTGTTCAAACATATTTGTGGCCAGAAGCTATGACTAGAACTGATGGATAAATCTGCCTCCCATTTTGAGGACGGTAGAGACATTGTGTCATCTATCTTAGACAATAATTTATATATTTTTGATAGTAGTTTTGGGGTGCAGATGCTTAGAAATTCTGCTACCCTAATTGGGAGTTGTAAGTCTGGTTGGTGGAGGATATATTTCTTTGTTATTATAGACTTAAGTTGTTGATATTCTAGGAATTTATTGCTGCCTATCTCATGTTGTGATATGAGCTCATCAAATGAAATAAAATGTCCATTTTGGATTATATGTTCCAGATGTTTGATTCCTTTGATCTTCCATAGAGTAAAGTTTAGCATTTTTTTGTTTTGCAGGATGTCAGGATTGTTCCAGATGGGTGTAAGCTTACACGGGACAAGTGAAGACTTTGTTATTTTAAGAAATTCCCACCAGGCTGTCAGAGAGGTGCTGATGTTAATGCTTTTGAAACATTTGTGATTTTTTACGTTTTGACTAATAAGTGGCAGGTCAGAGATTTACAGATTATCACACAATGCTTGTTCTATATTTATCCATGTTCATCTATTGGGCTAGGTTTAAACCATTTTGATATATACCGTAACCTATTGGCTAAGGAATAGTGCTGAAAATGAGGTAAATCTAATCCACCACTGTCCTTGGTCTTCTGTAGGGTTTTTAAACTAATACGCGGTGGTTTGTTTTTCCACAGAAATTTGGAGATGCATGAATCTAGTGACTTAAACCAAGTAGCAGGTTGGTTTTATGGGGATCATTGAGAACAAATAGTTAACTTTTGGTAGTATCATCATTTTAATGGTTGTAACTCTCCCCATAAGTGATATAGGTAAGGACTTCCAACGAGAGAGATTGTCCTCTACTGTCTTTAATAATTGCACATAAATTAGCTTTGTTAGCTCTGAGAGCCTGGAGGAAATGTTTATGCCTAAATATCTAATATTTCCTGACTGTAAAGTGATCGCAGGTATATTCTGGACCCTACAGTTAATGGGCAGAACTGTGGTCTTAGACCAATTGATAGAGTAGTCAGAAAGTGCTGAGAATTTATTTATGAGTGTGATCGTGTGAGTGAGAGACGTCTGTGAGTTCTGAAGGAAAAGTAATACATCATCAGCATAAAGACTTATTTTATGCTCAATATTTTGGGGTTGGATGTCTTTAATATTTCTATCTTGTCTGATAGCAGCTGCTAAAGGTTTGATGAAAATAGCAAAAAGTGAGGGAGAAAGTGAGCAACCCTGTCTTGTACTTCTCTGCAGACTGAAGCTTGGAGAAGTTTGATCATTTGTCCTGACACTTGCATTTGGGGAGTCAGTTATTTTCTTGTGAGGAGATAAGAGGCTTTAATAATAATATCTTGCAAGAGAGAACAACACAGTACAGAATACAGAGTTGCTCTGACCACTGAAGCAAAAACACACAGTTATATTGCCCGCTCATCACGTCATCTGTTTTTGGGTATAATTGATTGTTCTTCTAACTTTCCTCCCCAACCATCAGTTGAGGTTACCCAGACACACTCGTAAATACCAGCCTAACCCTGTCCCCCCTAAAGTGCACCTATCTCATTATAACAAGCCCACCATTGTAAAGAGGAATTTAAGAAAACAGGGCAGGGTGGTACCTTGCAGCTCGGTCATTTGCAGGTTATACACAGTAACACTCAATACAATGCATATAAGAATTATTTTCCATTACATTCCTCCCTTTTGATTATAATAATACCATTATATTAATCAACCCAAAAGAAACAAGGAAAATAATAACTTTATCTGTAAAACATCAGCCTGCATTTGCACACAACGTGAGTTTAAAATGCAGGCATCATAGTAATAAAGGGTCCAATGATAAACAATCAAAACATGAACAATTAAACATGATTATCTTCATCCCTCTCTAAGTCAGCGTCACTAGAGGAAAAATTTTGAAAGCAAGAAAGTTATTTGAGTCATTTGGTCTTTTTCACACTGTTGTTTAGATGGACTACATAAAAGGATGTCATCCACATACTGCAAAAGAGCAGAGCCTGTGGTTGATTGAAGTTAATCCAGACTAGCTTTGAGGGCAGCATTGTAAATAGTGGGACTTTCACAGTACCCCTGGCATAACCGGGTAAAAGTCCAAGATCTCCCTTCAAACTAAAAAGCAAACCAAAATGGGCTATCAGGGTGCACTGGCGACAAGTCAACCACTGAGAAAAACTGTGCATCTGATGTAATTTGAGACAAAATAGTGTGTGGGTTGGGCACAGTAGGAGCATGTGGCTGAACTGCAGCATTCACCGCTTGGAGGTCCTGTACAAAACGCCATTCATCTGGCTGGCCAGCATCTTTAATCTTTTTAACAGGAAACAATGGAGTAAGCACAGGTGAATTTTCAAAAGGAACAATAACGCCTGTTTTCTGAAAAGATTGAAAAACAGGTTTAATCCCTTTAATTGCTTCAGGCTTAAAAGGGTATTGTTTTTTACATGGACAAAAGTCTGATTTAGGGGTGACAATTACTGGTTCACAGCCTTTTATCAACCCCACATCATATTTGCTCTTAGCCCAAAGATCATTGGGCACTTCAGCCAACATGGGTATCGAAGACAAATCTGTTTCAGATAAAAAACATGCTTCAAAATGTGATTCTGTGGTAGGAATTAAGTCCACAGTTCTTTGACAATGCATTGTACTCAAAAATATTTTTTTGTATGCTGACAATCGTTCAGAAAACATCAAATTTGGATCAGCAGGTGAAACAGTCCACTCCATTTCTTTCTGACATGTAGCAACAAACTCTCCCACACCTTGTCACTGCCAGTGTGTACGTTTGGCCAAGGAAATGTGAGGGCGAGTACCACAAACATTAAAAAAATCGAAGTGCTCTGGAGTGAGCGACACAGCCAATAAAGTAGGCGCACATATTTTTTCACTTCTTCTCATTCTTCTTCATTGTCAGGCCCCAAAGAAATGTGTGATGTGCAGTGCAAATCAGTAGGTTGCATGAAATCAGAAAGGGGTGAAACTAACGCTTTTGCTTCTTCCACTAGTTGTTGTGAAAAAGGAGAGCTGGGAAGTTTCCACTCATAAGCATATGTAAGTGCCGATGAATCAAACTGCACTGCTGTGAAAACTTTGTCAGGCTGTAACATAACCTTAACACCCTCTGGTGTAGAAGTTAAAATAATGCCTAATTTACACATGAGATCACAGCCCATCAGGTTAATGGGACACAACTCTGATAACAAAAATGAGTGTTTGAAGGAGAGCTCATCGGGAGTGACAACACGCAATGGGCATTGTCATTTTCTCCTTCACAACCTGGCCTGATGCAGACATACAGTAAACGTGGTTTCCACTTAACTTTGGAGGACAATCAAACTCCCCTGACGTCACTACTGATGAACATAAGTTCCTATATTCTGAGAGAAATATCTTTGCTCTAGGACGGAAATAGCATGCAAAACTTTACTACGTGAATCACAGTCGGCAAGCGTTGCTTCACTACACAGAGCAGGAAAAATGTGTGAGTGTGTTTGTGCTATCACCCATTAGTGGAAGCTCCGCTGCCGTGTGACGTCCAGAACCTGCCTCCCACCCTCAGTCAGCCTTTTGCCCAATTTCATCACTTTTTAGCTGTGGACAGTCCTTCTTCCAGTGTCCAGTCTGGCCACAGTAAAAACAAATATTCGGATCATAGCTCTGGCGTGGCCCATTTTGACCTCCTCTCCCACACGTCCACGTCTTCGACTTCGGCCTCGTCCTCTGTTTACACCAACTGCGTAATACATGGTCATGGTTGCCAAATGCAGCTCCTTTTCACACTTGTCCCTTTTGGTTGTCTTACGCGTCTCAACTTGGTTCTGAGCATGGCGAGCATATCGGCGAACGTCAGCCAAACGAGGACCCTCACACCATCCCACGTAAATGTTCTTTACTTCAGTGGCGACATCTATATAATATTGTCTGGGTCCCGTTAAAACATGTATTTTTCCCATCTAATTCCTTGTTTGCTTTAAAACAAGTATTCCCCATTTTCTATCCCTTCAGTAGCCAACCAGTTTGTATGGAGTACACTGGAGCAACTTGACTGATCAGTAAAACACTGCTTTTGTTGTCACCGCAAGGCTTCCCCCGTCGGTTGTTTCACTGAGACACTACTGAGTAACTATAACTCAACACAGTTTATACACATAACATTCATATACATACTAACAAACAAACAAACAATAATTTATCGCAATTTTCTCATCTCTGTTTGAACGTACACCCAGGTAAATATTCCTGTAGTCTTCTCATACCGACTATGGACCCATTCATTGTTTAACTTCACTGTTTTGCAAATCCTAATTGAATATTACACATTGACATTGAACTTTACTGGATAAGCAGGTCTTCATTGCATTCAGCAGCCTATATGTGAGCATCTATGTGTAAGCTGTTCTTCTTTGCATTTATCAGCAGCAAGCAATTCTTCACTGCACATGCATATGTAAATAGTAAAACATTTCCAATGTGTTAGCGAAACCTTCTATATCACAGTGGTTTCTAAGGTCTATTTTAAGTTCTTTGCCATCAGTGAGATGACATTGTTTACAAAGTGTGTCAAATTATCACTGAAGATCTTTTCAGGAATTTCAAATCTAGAAATGAGTTATTTTACGCGTGATTTTGCTACTGAGAGTGCATCTGCTTGTGCACATGGAAATATTTCAGACCATTTGGTAAAAACCTCTGTTGTCACTGAGCAGAATCGTTTCCCTTAACATTTATTTAGTTCAATGAAATCTACACAATAATGAAATAATGAAATCCAAACAAATATGTTGAAAAAGATACACTGGCTTAGGGAATTATCTTCGTTTTGGTCTTAGATTGCCCTGTGGAATGTATTTTGCACATATTTGACCTGCTAGACAAAACTTTATTAATTTATTTATTCTAAAAAAAAAATTCAATAATTAGTAAAACCATATGCTGTAAAAACCTGGTTCATTATTGCTTCCATCCCTCCTGTTGAGACATGACATGGTCCGTGGCTCAATACTGCAGCATATTTAAACAAATTCTTTGGCAGTATGGTTTTCCTTCCGGTCATTCATACGAGTCTATTGTAGATGGCAATTGAATAACATCTAATAATGCTAAAATATTTGTAGTTTATACATTTAGCTGTGGATGTCTACATACCTGTTTTTCCAATGCTGTGTTAACACATGTACAGTTGAGAAGGCATACTGACTGTCAGTGTAAAGGTTAACAACCTTTTTGTTATTTAATTTACAAGCTTCAGTTAAAGCTACCAATTCGAGTAATTTTTTGGTAGTGGTTGTTTTAAGAAAACTTCAGTTTCTGTTACTACTGCAAATCCTGTAGCATTTGTGCCATCAGGGTTTTTTGCTTGACCTGTTGAATAAATATAGTTATTTCTGCATTTTCATAACGTATATCAGTTAAGTCTGGCCTGGGTAAAACACTGATGGTTATTTCTGACATGCAATCATGAGGCTTTCCATCTGTGGGGTAGGTAGCAGTGTGGATGGATTAAGTGTAGCACATCTCTCGACAACAAGGTGTGGCTGTGAAAGAAGAACTGTTATGTAGGAGAGATGTCTGGTAAAGATATTTTGTTAAGTAACCATATCACAGCCACTGCATGAGGTACCTTAAGTGTTAATGGGTGAAATAACACCATTATTGTTGATGCCTGCACTGCCAATGGCTTCTGGCCATTGATTCAAAAGTACGATCTCGTCCCTTTTTCCCCCTTTCAGTGGACACTGGCCCCTAATTACCGCAATTCAGCAGGGGGTCTTTCATTAGGAGTACTGGACTCCCCCGTGCACGGTTTCAGCTCCGACCCTGGAAAGCGGAAAAAACGTTGAGATCTGGTTTGAGAACCCAATTGTTGAGAAAAGTCTCTCAATGAGACTCAGAGTTGCTGGAGTCAGTTAATGCAAATGTTTAATCTTGCAGCAAGTTCAAGAATGTGTGTGTGAATGGGTGTATGTGTGCGAACGTGTGTGAGTTTGTGTATGTGAGAGTTTAATGAACCTGTTATCCACAGGCAGGTCTTAACTAGTATGGCACAGGTCCAGCCTGTCTCATCTTTTTTGGAAGGTCCAGCGCTCGGCCGTAACCCTTCTGTCTGTTTGGACTCTCACATACATTCGGTTAATCATAGAAAAACGAGAACAAAACTTTTTAGCCCCTTAAATTCATAAAACAGACATGGTGCAGTTATTTCCATTCTAGAAAATAAGAGTAATCACCACCATTCCTATAAATTCTGGATATTCTAACAATCTGAATCTTTTTTAAATGTTCGATGAAGCCCTTTGCTGTTCTGTTTAGAGACTCAGCTGATCATAAACCAAGTTTTGCTCTTGAACCAAGCTTCTAAACTCTTCACCTTTTTCATTTCTCAGTTAGTATTCACTTTAAAACTGATTAAAAGATAAATTAAATGAATGCCTATCAACAAATGTGGGATCTAAACTCTAGTGCTTTCTCTAAAATAATTTCCTTTCTCAATTCAGAAATGTGTGTGTGTAAGTCACAACATCCGTGACACCAAAACGGCTTTCTTTTCTCTCTTTTCTCTACACTCTGCACTGTGAGCACACACACCAAATCAGAAAGGCTTTTTTCTCTCTTTTCTACATTATGGACTGTGGGGACACAAAACCGCTCTCTCTCTTTTTTTTTTTGATTGTGTGCCAGGGCGTTGTCTCACGTATTAGATTATGCTTAAGATACGAATGAGCAGTCAGAACAAAGCCTCAATACGGTGTTCCCGTGTTGTTTGTGGCTGCCTTGTCTTTTGCACAGATTAAAAGACAAGGCAGCCATCGAATAGGGCCTGATTGTTCCTACTTGGTCAGCCGAGGAGCAAGGGGGGGGGGCAAGCGTCTCAACCAAGCAAAGCTCACCATGGGGAAGGTGGCTATGCCAACTAGGCTGATGCCCTGCTCCTGCAGTGATGGATAATCATACACTGGTTTCTCTTCATAATGTACAAGTCTTTCGCCTTTTGCTAAAGACTTCCGTGGAGAGCAGCACTAATGAGTTGTTTCTATTTTTGGCAGGCTTTAACTTTGCGGGTGAAGCCCTTTCTGTCTGTGCAAAAGAAATCTTGTTACTGTGCAGAGTGACTTCTCTGAGTAGAGTCGCCTTACTTGTTGCGACTGTGCCGATGTTTGAAGCTGGAGTGCAAAGTTGTTGCTTGAATGGTGCTCGCTGGAGCGTGTGGTAGTGTAAAGTTATACCATTTAAAAGGGCTGAAGAGTGCTCAGTGCAGCGGGTGGGCGGAGGTGCAAAGTGACACTATGGCCATAAAAAGAACACCGCTACAAGTGCGCATTGTGCCAGGAAGGGCCCTCGGACGTGAACCAGTGGACAGATATCGCTTCTCGGCCTTTTGGCTAAGATCAAGTGTAGTATCTGTTCTTATCAGTTTAATATGTGATATGTCTATGCAAGGACTACATATTAAATGGATTTTTATCAATAGGAGTTGAAAAAGGAGCTTGCTCCGTTCACTCCAAGCATCGACCCGGTACTGCAGTGCCGCTGGGAACGGTGCGCTCTCCTCTGCTCTTGTGAAAAAGCAAACAGCGGTGCAGGATGGAAGTTTCTTTTAATCTGCTGAGAAAAGAGAGTGAATGCAAAGCAGACTTTAACACGGCTCTGGGAGCGAGCCGAGTGCGGGCTAACCAGGAGAATTGCTTGAAAGAAACGCGACACCGAATGAGCGGTCAGAACAAAGCCTCAATACGGTGTTCCTGTGGTGTTTTTATAAAATGCGGTGTAAAAAAAGGTGTGAATGCCCCATAGAAAACTAAAAGGTGGAGCGGAAGTGTTCGGCTGCAAGAAGGTGTGAATGTCCGACTATATTTGGTGAAAAGCAGGTGAAGCAAGGTCTGAATGCCCAACCTTACATCATCAAAAGCGAGATCAGAGGTTTTTGGCTGCAAGAAGGCCATAGTTTGCCAAAAGCGGGTAAGGTGTGAATGATCGGCTAAATATCAACAAAAGTGGGGGCGGAGGTCTTCGGATGCAAGTGGGTGTGAATATCCCACCATACAAGTATGGTGGAGAGGAAGCTGTGAATGGCCGACCATAGTTTGCAAAAAGCGGGTGAGAAAAGGTGCGAATGTCCAACCATACATGATCAAAACAGGGAGCGGAGGTGTTTGGCTGCGACAAGGTGTGAATGTCCACCCATAATTAATGAAAAGCGGGCAACAAGTAGGTTCGAATGCCCAACCATACATCATCAAAAGCAGGAGTGGATGTGTTCGGCTACAAGAAGGTTTGTATGTCCGAGCATAGTTTGTAAAAAGCGGGTAAGAAAAGGTTCGAATGCCCGAACATACACCATCAAAAGAGGGAGCGGAGGTGTTCCGCTGTAAGACGGTGTGAATGTCCGACCATAGTTGGTAAAAAGTGGGTATGAAAAGGTTCGAATGCCCAAATTCGGCTGCAAAAAACTGTGTTCGGCTGCAAAAAGGTGTGAATGTTCGACTAAATTTTGTAAAAAGCGGGTAAGACAAGGTGCGAATGCCTGACAATGTATGATCAAAAGCGGGAGCGGAGGTGTTCAGCTGCAAGAAGGTCTAAATGTCCATTTTTAATTAATAGAAAACATGAAAGAAAATTTTCGAAAATCAATCCGCACATGATCATAAGTGGGAGAGGAGGTGTTCAGCTGCAAGAAGGTGTGAATGTCCTACCATAATTGCTGAAAAATGTGTTAGAAACGGTAAGAATGCCGGACCATACATCATCAAAAGCTAAAGAGGTGGTGTTCGGCTGCAAGTAGGTGTGAATGTCTGACTAAAGTTCAAATATATTAACAAAAGCGGGAGGAGAGGTCTTCGGATGAGTGGTCGAGAATTTCCAACCATAATCTATAAAATGCGGTGAAAAAAAAAGGTGTGATAGATACCTAAAAGGTGGAGCGGAAGTGTTCGGCTGCAAGAAGGTGTGAATGTTATATATATAGTTGGTGAAAAGCAGGAAAAGCAAGGTCTGAATGCCCAATCTTACATAATCAAAAGCGAGATCAGAGGTGTTTGGCGGCAAGAAAACGGGTAAGGTGTGAATGACCGACTAAATATCAACAAAAGTGGGGGCGGAGGTCTTCGGATGCAAGTGGGTGTGAATATCCCACCATACAAGTATGGTGGAGAGGAAGCTGTGAATGGCCGACCATAGTTTGCAAAAAGCGGGTGAGAAAAGGTGCGAATGTCCAACCATACATGATCAAAACAGGGAGCGGAGGTGTTTGGCTGCGACAAGGTGTGAATATCCACCCATAATTAATGAAAAGCGGGCAACAAGTAGGTTCGAATGCCCAACCATACATCAACAAAAGCAGGAGTGGATGTGTTTGGCTACAAGAAGGTTTGAATGTCCGAGCATAGTTTGTAAAAAGCGGGTAAGAAAAGGTGCGAATGCCTGAACATACACCATCAAAAGAGGGAGCGGAGGTGTTCCGCTGAAAGACGGTGTGAATGTCCGAACATAGTTGGTAAAAAGCGGGTAAGAAAAGGTTCGAATGCCCGAATATATACCATCAAAAGCGGAAGCGGAGGTGTTCGGCTGTAAGAAGTTGTGAACGTCCAACCAAAGTTTGTAAAAAGCAGTTAAGAAAAGGTTCGAATATCCAACCAAACATAATCAAAAGTGGGAGCAGAGCTGTTCGACTGCAAGTAGGTGTGAATGTCCACCCATAATTCCTGAAAAATGGGTAAGAAAAGGTGCGAATGCCCAACCATACATCATCAAAAGAAGAAGTGGATGTGTTCTGCTACAAGAAGGTTTGAATGTCCGACCATAGTTTGTAAAAAGTCGGTAAGAAAAAGTTCGAATGCCCGAACATACACCATCAAAAGAGGGAGCGGAGGTGTTCCGCTGTAAGATGCTGCGAATGTCCGACCATAGTTGGTAAAAAGCGGGTAAGAAAAGGTTAAAAAACCCGACTGTACACAATCAATAGCGGAAGCGGAGTTGTTCGGCTACAAGAAGGTGTGAAAGTCCACCAATAATTACTGAAAAATGGGTAAGAAAAGGTGTGAATGCCCAACTATACATCATCAAAAGCAGAAGTGGATGTGTTCGGCCACAAGAACGTTTGAATGTCCGAGCATAGTTTGTAAAAGGCAGGTAAGAAAAGGTTCGAATGCCTGTACATACACAATCAAAAGAGGGAGCGGAGGTGTTTCGCTGCAAGAAGGTGTGAATGTCCACCCATAATTAATGAAAAGCGGGCAACAAGTAGGTTCGAATGCCCAACCATACATCATCAAAAGTAGGAGTGGATGTGTTCGGCTACAAGAAGGTTTGTATGTCCGAGCATAGTTTGTAAAAAGCGGGTAAGAAAAGGTTCGAATGCCCGAACATACACCATCAAAAGAGGGAGCGGAGGTGTTCCGCTGTAAGACGGTGTGAATGTCCGACCATAGTTGGTAAAAAGTGGGTATGAAAAGGTTCGAATGCCCAAATTCGGCTGCAAAAAACTGTGTTCGGCTGCAAAAAGGTGTGAATGTTCGACTAAATTTTGTAAAAAGCGGGTAAGACAAGGTGCGAATGCCTGACAATGTATGATCAAAAGCGGGAGCGGAGGTGTTCAGCTGCAAGAAGGTCTAAATGTCCATTTTTAATTAATAGAAAACATGAAAGAAAATTTTCGAAAATCAATCCGCACATGATCATAAGTGGGAGAGGAGGTGTTCAGCTGCAAGAAGGTGTGAATGTCCTACCATAATTGCTGAAAAATGTGTTAGAAACGGTAAGAATGCCGGACCATACATCATCAAAAGCTAAAGAGGTGGTGTTCGGCTGCAAGTAGGTGTGAATGTCTGACTAAAGTTCAAATATATTAACAAAAGCGGGAGGAGAGGTCTTCGGATGAGTGGTCGAGAATTTCCAACCATAATCTATAAAATGCGGTGAAAAAAAAAGGTGTGATAGATACCTAAAAGGTGGAGCGGAAGTGTTCGGCTGCAAGAAGGTGTGAATGTTATATATATAGTTGGTGAAAAGCAGGAAAAGCAAGGTCTGAATGCCCAATCTTACATAATCAAAAGCGAGATCAGAGGTGTTTGGCGGCAAGAAAACGGGTAAGGTGTGAATGACCGACTAAATATCAACAAAAGTGGGGGCGGAGGTCTTCGGATGCAAGTGGGTGTGAATATCCCACCATACAAGTATGGTGGAGAGGAAGCTGTGAATGGCCGACCATAGTAAAAGGCGGGTGAGAGAAGGTGCGAATGTCAAACCATACATAATCAAAACAGGGAGCGGAGGTGTTCTGCTGTAAGAAGGTGTGAATGTCCAACCATAGTTGGTAAAAAGCGGGTAAGAAAAGGTTAAAATACCCGACTGTACACAATCAATAGCGGGAGCGGAGTTGTTTGGCTACTAAAAGGTGTTAAAGTCCGACCATGGTTTGTAAAAAGCGGGTAAGAAAAGGTGCGAATGTCCGACAATGTATGATCAAAAGAGGGAGTGGAAGTTTTCGGCTGCAAGAAGGTCTGAATGTCCAACCATAATTTGTAAAAACCGGGGAAGAAAAGGCTCGAAAGCCCGACTATACACCATCAAAAGTGGGAGCGGAGGTGTTCAGCTGCAAGACGGTCTGAATGTCCATCAATAATTGCTAGAAAACATGAAAGAAAATTTTCGAATATCAAACTGCACATGATCATAAGCGGGAGAGGAGGTGTTCAGCTGCAAGAAGGTGTGAATGTCTACCCATAATTACTGAAAAAAGGGTAAGAAAAGGTGCGAATGCCTAACCATACATCATCAAAAGAGGGAGCGGAGGTGTTCCGCTGTAAGACGGTGTGAATGTCCGACCATAGATGGTAAAAAGCGGGTAAGAAAAGGTTAAATTACCCGACTGTACACAATCAAAAGAGGGAGCGGAGTTGTTCAGCTAAGAGAAGGTGTGAAAGTCCAACCTTGGTTTGTAAAAAGCGGGTAAGAAAAAGTTCGTATGCCCGAATATACACCATCAAAAGCGGAAGCGGAGGTGTTCGGCTGCAAGATATTGTGAACGTCCGATCAAAGTTTGTAAAAAGCAGTTAAGAAAAGGTTCGAATATCTAACCAAACATAATCAAAAGCGGGAGCAGAGCTGTTCGACTGGAAGTAGGTGTGAATGTCAGATCATAATTTGCAAAAAGCTGATGAGAAAGGGTGAGAATGCCCGACTATACACCATCAAATGCGGTAGCGGAGTTGTTCGGCTGCAAGTAGGTGTGAATCTCCAACCATAATTGCTGAAAAATGTGTTAGAAAAGGTAAAAATGCCGGTCCATACATCATCAAAATCGGGAGAGGTGGTGTTCAGCTGCAAGAAGGTCTAAATGTCCATCAATAATTGCTAGAAAACATGAAAGAAAATTTTCGAAAATCAAACCACACATGATCATAAGTGGGAGAGGAGGTGTTCAGCTGCAAGAAGGTGTGAATGTCCACCCATAATACCTGAAAAATGGGTAAAAAAAAGGTGCGAATGCCCAACCATACATCATCAAAAGCAGGAGTGCATGTGTTCGGCTACAAGAAGGTGTGAACGTCCAACCAAAGTTTGTAAAAAGCAGTTAAGAAAAGGTTCAAATATCCAACCATACATAATCAAAAGCGGGAGCAGAGCTGTTCGACTGCAAGTAGGTGTGAATGTCAGATCATAATTTGCAAAAAGCTGATGAGAAAGGGTGAGAATGCCCGACTATACACCATCAAATGCGGGAGCGGAGTTGTTCGGCTGTGAGTAGGTGTGAATCTCCGACCATAATTGCTGAAAAATGTGTTAGAAAAGGTAAGAATGCCGGTCCATACATCATCAAAAGCGAGAGAGGTTGTGTTCGGCTGCAAGTAGGTGTGAATGTCCAGCCATAATTACTCACAAACGGGTAAGAAAAGGTAGTATTGCCAGACCATATATGATCAAAACAGGGAGCGGAGGTGGTTCAGCTGCAAGAAGGTTTGAATGTCCGACTAAAGTTCAAATATATTAACAAAAGCGGGAGGAGAGGTCTTCGGATGAGAGTGGTTGAAAATTTCCAACCATAATGTATAAAATGCGGTGAAAAAAAGGTGTGATAGAACACTAAAAGGTGGAGCGGAAGTGTTCGGCTGCAAGAAGGTGTGAATGTCCGACTATATTTGGTGAAAAGCAGGTGAAGCAAGGTCTGAATGCCCAACCTTACATCATCAAAAGCGAGATCAGAGGTGTTTGGCTGCAAGAAGGCCATAGTTTGCCAAAAGCGGGTAAGGTGCGAATGTCCGACTAAATATCAACAAAATTTGGGGCGGAGGTCTTCGGATGCAAGTGGGTGTGAATATCCCACCATACAAGTATGGTGGAGAGGAAGCTGTGAATAGCCGACCATAGTTTGGAAAAAGCGGGTAAGAAAAGGTTTGAATGCCCGAACATACACCATCAAAAGAGGGAGCGGAGGTGTTCCGCTGTACGAAGGTGTGAATGTCCGACCATAGTTGGTAAAAAGCGGGTAAGAAAAGGTTAAAATACCCAACTGTACACAATCAATAGCGGGAGCGGATGTGTTCGGCTACAAGAAGGTGTGAAAGTCCGACCATGGTTTGTAAAAAGCGGGTAAGAAAAGGTGCGAATGTCCGACAATGTATGATCAAAAGAGAGAGCGGAGGTTTTCGGATACAAGAAGGTTTGAATGTCCGACCATAGTTTGTAAAAAGCGGGTAAGAAAAGCTTCGAATGCCCGACTATACACCATCAAAAGCTGGAGCAGAGGTGTTCCGCTGTAAGACGTGTGAATGTCCGACCATAGTTGGTAAAAAGCGGGTAAGAAAAGGTTAAAATACCCGACTGTACACAATCAATAGCGGGAGCGGAGTTGTTCGGCTACAAGAAGGTGTGAAAGTCCGACCATGGTTTGTAAAAAGCAGTTAAGAAAAGGTTCGAATATCCAACCAAACATAATCAAAAGCGGGAGCAGAGCTGTTCGACTGCAAGTAGGTGTGAATGTCCAGCCATAATTACTCACAAACGGGGGAAGAAAAGGTAGTATTGCCAGACCATACATGATCAAAACAGGGAGCGGAGGTTCAGCTGCAAGGTGTGAATGTCTGACTATAGTTTGTAAAAAGCGGGTAAGACAAGGTGCGAATGCCCAACAATGTATGATCAAAAGAGAGAGCGGAGGTGTTCGGCTGCAAGGTCTGAATGTCCAACCATAATTTGTAAAAACCGGGTAAGAAAAGGCTCGAAAGCCCGACTATACATCATCAAAAGCGGGAGCGGAGGTGTTCAGCTGCAAGAAGGTGTGAATGTTCGACTAAAGTTTGTAAAAAGCTGGTAAGACAAGGAGCGATGTCCCGACATTGTATGATCAAAAGCGGGAGCGGAGGTGTCCAGCTGTGAGTAGGTGTGAATGTCCGACCATAATTGCTGAAAAATGTGTTAGAAAAGGTAAGAATACTGGACCATACATCATCAAAAGCGGGAGAGGTGGTGTTCGGCTGCAAGAAGGTGTGAAAGTCCGACAATGGTTTGTAAAAAGCGGGTAAAAAAAGGTTCGAATGCCCGAATATACATCATCAAAAGCGGAAGTGGAGGTGTTCGGATGCAAGAAGGTGTGAACGTCCGACCAAAGTTTGTAAAAAGCAGTGAAAAGCGAGAAAAAGCATTTCGTGAGTTCTGCATGATTTGGGATTTTGCTTATAAAATGCATTACTTCACTCAAACTATGTTAAAACTGCTTTGTCCTTCCATATTCATCAATGTCTAGATCGACTTCAACAAAGAAAAACATTGGACTTTGCAGTAGAAGAAGTTGAAATCCATCTACACATTGATAAATATGAAGGACAAAGCAGTTCCCACTTGCCCATAAGAAAATAAGCTTATTCTCGGATTCCTGATCCTTCAGTGTTGCTCTTTCTTCTACTGCAAAATACAATGTTGTTCTTTGTTGAAGTCGATCTAGACATTGATAAATATGAAGGAAAAAGCAGTTTTAACTTGGTTTGAGTGAATGAATTCATTTTATACATAAAATCCGAAATCGTGCAGAACTCATGAAAATAAGCTTATTCTCGGATTCCTAAAACTTTTGATTGGCTCTTTCTTTTACTGCAAAGTACAACGTTGTTTTTTTGTTTAAATCTATCGAGACATTGATAAATATGAAGGTAAAAGCCGTTTTAACATAGTTTGAGTGAAGGAATTGATTTTATAGATAAAATCCCAAATCATGCAGAACTTATGAAAAGAAGCTTATTCTCGGATTCCTGATCCTTCAGTTTTGCTCTTTCTTCTACTGCAAAATACAATGTTGTTCTTTGTTGAAGTCGATCTAGACATTGATAAATATGAAGGAAAAAGCAGTTTTAACTTGGTTTGAGTGAATGAATTCATTTTATACATAAAATCCGAAATCGTGCAGAACTCATGAAAATAAGCTTATTCTCGGATTCCTAAAACTTTTGATTTGCTCTTTCTTTTATTGCAAAGTACAACGTTGTTTTTTTGTTTAAATCTATCGAGACATTGATATATATGAAGGTAAAAGCCGTTTTAACATAGTTTGAGTGAAGGAATTAATTTTATAGATAAAATCCCAAATCATGCAGAACTCCTCAAAAGGGAGGTATGGCTTAATCACAAGTGTGGCTCTTTCTCATTCAGGGTAATATGAGGAAGTTTATGCTTGAAATATATGTAGAAATGGGTACATATGAAGGACAAAGCAGTGTTAACTTAGTTTGCGTGAAGAAATTCATTTTATACATAAAATCCGAAATCGTGCAGAACTCATGAAAATAAGCTTATTCTCGGATTCCTAAAACTTTTGATTTGCACTTTCTTTTACTGCAAAGTACAACGATGTTTTTTGTTGAAATCTATCTAGACATTGATAAATACCAGCCGAAACTCTGCTGCCGCTTTTGATAATTTATGGTTGGGCATTCTTACCTTTTCTTACCCGCTTTTTACAAATTATGATCTTACATTCACACCTACTTGCAGTCGAACAACTTCTCATCCACTTATGATCATGTGCGGTTGGGCTTTCGCACCTTTTCTTACCCATTTTTCAGTAATTATGGGTGGACATTCAGACCTTCTTGCAGCCGAAAACCTCCGCTCCTCTTTTGATCATACATTGTCGGGCATTGACACCTTGTCTTACCCGCTTTTTACAAACTTTAGTCGGACATTCAAACCTTCTTGCAGCTGAACCGCCTCCGCTCCCTGTTTTGATCATATATGGTCTGGTAATAGTACCTTTTCTTACCCGTTTGTGAGTAATTATGGCTGGACATTCACACCTTCTTGCAGCCGAACACAACCTCTCCCGCTTTTGATGATATATGGTCCGGCATTCTAGTCTTTTCTATCACATTTTTCAGCAATTATGATCTGATATTCACACCTACTTGCAGTCGAACAGCTCTGCTCCCGGTTTTGATTATGTTCGGTTGGATATTCAAACCTTTTCTTAACTGCTTTTTACAAACTTTGGTCGGACGTTCACACCTTCTTGCAGCCGAACACCCCCGCTTCCGCTTTTGATGGTATATATTCGGGTATTCGAACCTTCTCTTACCCGCTTTTTACAAACCATGGTTGGACTTTCATACCTTCTTGTAGCTGAACAACTCCACTCCTAATTTTGATGATTTATAGTTGGACATTCGCATCTTTTCCTATCCATTTTTCAGTAATTATGGGTGGATATTCACATCTTCTTGCAGCTGAACACCTCCTCTCCCGCTAATGATCATGTAAGGTTTGATATTCGAAAATTTTCTTTCATGTTTTAAAGCAATTATTAATGGACATTCAAACCTACTTGCAGCCGAACACCACCTCTCCCGCTTTTGATGATGTATGGACCGGCATTCTTACCTTTTCTAACACATTTTTCAGCAATTATGGTCGGAGATTCACACTTACTCACAGCCGAACAACTCCGCTACGGAATTTGATGGTGTATAGTCGGGCATTCTCACCCTTTCTCATCAGCTTTTTGCAAATTATGATCTGACATTCACACCTACTTGCAGTCGAACAGCTCTGCTCCCGCTTTTGATTATGTATGGTTGGATATTCGAACCTTTTCTTAACTGCTTTTTACAAACTTTGGTTGTACGTTCACACCTTCTTGTAGCTGAACACATGCACTCCTGCTTTTGATGATGTATGGTTGGGCATTCGCACCTTTTTTTTACCCATTTTTCAGGTATTATGGGTGGACATTCACACCTTCTTGCAGCTGAACACCTCCTCTCCCACTTATGATCATGTGTGGTTTGATTTTCGAAAATTTTCTTTCATGTTTTCTAGCAATTATTGATGGACATTTAGACCTTCTTTCAGCTGAACACCACCTCTCCCGATTTTGATTATGTATGGACCGGCATTTTTACCTTTTCTAACACATTTTTCAGCAATTATGGTTGGAGATTCACACCTACTCACAGCCGAACAACTCCGCTACCGCATTTGATGGTGTATAGTCGGGCATTCTCACCCTTTCTCATCAGCTTTTTGCTAATTATGATCTGACATTCACACCTACTTTCAGTCGAACAGCTCTGCTCCCGCTTTTGATTATGTTTGGTTAGATATTCGAACCTTTTCTTAACTGCTTTTTACAAACTTTGGTTGGACGTTCACAATATCTTGCAGCCGAACACCTCCGCTTCCGCTTTTGATGGTGTATATTCGGGCATACGAACCTTTTCTTACCCGCTTTTTACAAACCAAGGTCTTTCACACCTTCTCTTAGCTGAACAACTCCGCTCCCTCTTTTGATTGTGTACAGTCGGGTAATTTAACCTTTTCTTACCCGCTTTTTACCATCTATGGTCGGACATTCACACCGTCTTACAGCGGAACACCTCCGCTCCCTCTTTTGATGATGTATGGTTAGGCATTCGCACCTTTTCTTATCCATTTTTCAGTAATTATGGGTAGACATTCACACCTTCTTGCAGCTGAACACCTCCTCTCCCGCTTATGATCATGTGCAGTTTGATATTTGAAAATTTTCTTTCATGTTTTCTAGCAATTATTGATGGACATTCAGACCGTCTTGCAGCTGAACACCTCCGCTTCCACTTTTGATGGTGTATAGTCGGGCTTTCGAGCCTTTTCTTCCCCGGTTTTTACAAATTATGGTTGGACATTCAGACCTTCTTGCAGCCGAAAACTTCCACTCCCTCTTTTGATCATACATTGTCGGGCATTCGCACCTTTTCTTACCCGGTTTTTACAAACCATGGTCGGACTTTCACACCTTTTAGTAGCCGAACAACTCCGCTCCCGCTATTGATTATGTACAGTCGGGTATTTTAACCTTTTCTTACCCGCTTTTTACCAACTATGGTTGGACATTCACACCTTCTTACAGCAGAACACCTCCGCTCCCTGTTTTGATTATGTATGGTTTGACATTCGCACCTTCTCTCACCCGCCTTTTACTATGGTCGGCCATTCACAGCTTCCTCTCCACCATACTTGTATGGTGGGATATTCACACCCACTTGCATCCGAAGACCTCCGCCCCCACTTTTGTTGATATTTAGTCGGTCATTCGCACCTTACCCGCTTTTGGCAAACTATGGCCTTCTTGCAGCCAAACACCTCTGATCTCGCTTTTGATGATGTAAGGTTGGGCATTCAGACCTTGCTTCACCTGCTTTTCACCAAATATAGTCGGACATTCACACCCACTTGCATCCGAAGACCTCCGCCCCAAATTTTGTTGATATTTAGTCGGACATTCGCACCTTACCCGCTTTTGGCAAACTATGGCCTTCTTGCAGCCAAACACCTCTGATCTCGCTTTTGATGATGTAAGGTTGGGCATTCAGACCTTGCTTCACCTGCTTTTCACCAAATATAGTCGGACATTCACACCTTCTTGCAGCCGAACACTTCCGCTCCACCTTTTAGTGTTCTATCACACCTTTTTTTCACCGCATTTTATACATTATGGTTGGAAATTTTCAACCACTCTCATCCGAAGACCTCTCCTCCCGCTTTTGTTAATATATTTGAACTTTAGTCGGACATTCAAACCTTCTTGCAGCTGAACCACCTCCGCTCCCTGTTTTGATCATATATGGTCTGGCAATACTACCTTTTCTTACCCGTTTGTGAGTAATTATGGCTGGACATTCACACCTACTTGCAGCCGAACACAACCTCTCTCGCTTTTGATGATGTATGGACCGGCATTCTTACCTTTTCTAACACATTTTTCAGCAATTATGGTCGGAGATTCACACCTACTCACAGCCGAACAACTCCGCTCCCGCATTTGATGGTGTATAGTCGGGCATTCTCACCCTTTCTCATCAGCTTTTTGCAAATTATGATCTGACATTCACACCTACTTGCAGTCGAACAGCTCTGCTCCCGCTTTTGATTATGTATGGTTGGATATTTGAACCTTTTCTTAACTGCTTTTTACAAACTTTGGTTGGACGTTCACACCTTCTTGTAGCCGAACACATGCACTCCTGCTTTTGATGATGTATGGTTGGGCATTCGCACCTTTTTTTTACCCATTTTTCAGGTATTATGGGTGGACATTCACACCTTCTTGCAGCTGAACACCTCCTCTCCCACTTATGATCATGTGTGGTTTGATTTTCGAAAATTTTCTTTCATGTTTTCTAGCAATTATTGATGGACATTTAGACCTTCTTGCAGCTGAACACCACCTCTCCCGATTTTGATGATGTATGGACCGGCATTTTTACCTTTTCTAACACATTTTTCAGCAATTATGGTTGGAGATTCACACCTACTCACAGCCGAACAACTCCGCTCCCGCATTTGATGATGTAAAGTCGGGCATTCTCACCCTTTCTCATCAGCTTTTTGCAAATTATGATCTGACATTCACACCTACTTGCAGTCGAAAAGCTCTGCTCCCGCTTTTGATTATGTTTGGTTGGATATTCGAACCTTTTCTTAACTGCTTTTTACATATTTTGGTTGGACGTTCACACCTTTTTGTAGCCGAACACTTCCACTCCTGCTTTTGATGATGTATGGTTGGGCATTCACACCTTTTTTTTGCCCATTTTTCAGGAATTATTGGTGGACATTCACACCTTGCAGCTGAACACCTCCTATCCCACTTATGATCATGTGTGGTTTGATTTTCGAAAATTTTCTTTCATGTTTTCTAGCAATTATTGATGGACATGTAGACCTTCTTGCAGCTGAACACCTCCGCTCCCGCTTTTGATCATACATTGTCAGGCATTCGCACCTTGTCTTACCCACTTTTTACAAACTTTAGTCGAACAGTCACACCTACTTGCAGCCGAACACAACCTCTCTCGCTTTTGATGATGTATGGACCGGCATTCTTACCTTTTCTAACACATTTTTCAGCAATTATGGTCGGAGATTCACACCTACTCACAGCCGAACAACTCCGCTCCCGCATTTGATGGTGTATAGTCGGGCATTTTCACCCTTTCTCATCAGCTTTTTGCAAATTATGATCTGACATTCACACCTACTTGCAGTCGAACAGCTCTGCTCCCGCTTTTGATTATGTTTTGTTGGATATTCGAACCTTTTCTTAACTGCTTTTTACAAACTTTGGTTGGACGTTCACACCTTCTTGTAGCCGAACACATGCACTCCTGCTTTTGATGATGTATGGTTGGGCATTCGCACCTTTTTTTTACCCATTTTTCAGGTATTATGGGTGGACATTCACACCTTCTTGCAGCTGAACACCTCCCCTCCCACTTATGATCATGTGTGGTTTGATTTTCGAAAATTTTCTTTCGTGTTTTCTAGCAATTATTGATGGACATTTAGACCTTCTTGCAGCTGAACACCACCTCTCCCGATTTTGATGATGTATGGACCGGCATTTTTACCTTTTCTAACACATTTTTCAGCAATTATGGTTGGAGATTCACACCTACTCACAGCCGAACAACTCCGCTACCGCATTTGATGGTGTATAGTCGGGCATTCTCACCCTTTCTCATCAGCTTTTTGCAAATTATGATCTGACATTCACACCTACTTCCAGTCGAACAGCTCTGCTCCCGCTTTTGATTATGTTTGGTTAGATATTCGAACCTTTTCTTAACTGCTTTTTACAAACTTTGGTCGGACGTTCACAATATCTTGCAGCCGAACACCTCCGCTCCCGCTTTTGATGGTGTATATTCGGGCATACGAACCTTTTCTTACCCGCTTTTTTACAAACCAAGGTCGGACTTTCACACCTTCTCTTAGCTGAACAACTCCGCTCCCTCTTTTGATTGTGTACAGTCGGGTAATTTAACCTTTTCTTACCCGCTTTTTACCATCTATGGTCGGACATTCACACCGTCTTACAGCGGAACACCTCCGCTCCCTCTTTTGATGATGTATGGTTAGGCATTCGCACCTTTTCTTACCCATTTTTCAGTAATTATGGGTAGACATTCACACCTTCTTGCAGCTGAACACCTCCTCTCCCGCTTATGATCATGTGCAGTTTGATATTCGAAAATTTTCTTTCATGTTTTCTAGCAATTATTGATGGACATTCAGACCGTCTTGCAGCTGAACACCTCCGCTCCCACTTTTGATGGTGTATAGTCGGGCTTTCGAGCCTTTTCTTCCCCGGTTTTTACAAATTATGGTTGGACATTCAGACCTTCTTGCAGCCGAAAACCTCCACTCCCTCTTTTGATCATACATTGTCGGGCATTCGCACCTTTTCTTACCCGCTTTTTACAAACCATGGTCGGACTTTCACACCTTTTAGTAGCCGAACAACTCCACTCCCGCTATTGATTGTGTACAGTCGGGTATTTTAACCTTTTCTTACCCGCTTTTTACCAACTATGGTTGGACATTCACACCTTCTTACAGCAGAACACCTCCGCTCCCTGTTTTGATTATGTATGGTTTGACATTCGCACCTTCTCTCACCCGCCTTTTACTATGGTCGGCCATTCACAGCTTCCTCTCCACCATACTTGTATGGTGGGATATTCACACCCACCTGCATCCGAAGACCTCCGCCCCCACTTTTGTTGATATTTAGTCGGTCATTCGCACCTTACCCGCTTTTGGCAAACTATGGCCTTCTTGCAGCCAAACACCTCTGATCTCGCTTTTGATGATGTAAGGTTGGGCATTCAGACCTTGCTTCACCTGCTTTTCACCAAATATAGTCGGACAGTCACACCCACTTGCATCCGAAGACCTCCGCCCCAAATTTTGTTGATATTTAGTCGGACATTCGCACCTTACCCGCTTTTGGCAAACTATGGCCTTCTTGCAGCCAAACACCTCTGATCTCGCTTTTGATGATGTAAGGTTGGGCATTCAGACCTTGCTTCACCTGCTTTTCACCAAATATAGTCGGACATTCACACCTTCTTGCAGCCGAACACTTCCGCTTTTAGTGTTCTATGAGGCATTCACATATTTTCTTTCACCGTATTTTATAGATTATGGTTGGAAATTCTCACCCACTCTCATCCGAAGACCTCTCCTCCCGCTTTTGTTAATATATAGTCGGGCATTCGAACCTTTTCTTACCCGCTTTTTACAAATTATGGTCGAACATTCACACCTACTTGCAGCTGAATACTTCCGCTCCACCTTTTAGGTATGTATGGTTGGCATTTGCACTTCTTTTTATACTGATTGCTGAAGATTAAGTTGTTCTTTCTCAAACTACAATTTTTTTTTAATTGTTGAAACTTGATTTGAAGTGGATAGATAAGGAGGACAAACAGTTTTAAGTCAGGCTGATAGAAGGAATTAATTTTATAGCAAAATCTGTATTTCGTCATATGTCGAGAGATGCTTATTGCTGAAGAAGTTCTTTCTCATTCTACAAAGTACAACGTTGTTTATCGTTGAAACTTGATTAGACATGAATAAATATGAAGGACAAAGCAGTCTTAACTTGGTTTGAGTTAATGAATTCGTTTTATAGGAGAATCCGAATTCGTGCATAACTCATAAAATAGAGCTTATTTTCGGATTCCTGAAGAATGAGTCTGGTTCTTTCTCATAATACAAAGTTTGTTGTTTATTGTTGAAACTTCATCAGAAGTGAAGAAATAAATGAATGCCTATCAACAAATGTGGGATCTAAACTCTACTGCTTCCTCTAAAATAATTTCCTTTCTCAATTTAGAAATGTGTGTGTGTAAGTCACAACACCCGTGACACCAAAACGGCTTTCTTTTCTCTACACTCTGCACTATGAGCACACACACCAAATCAGAAAGGCTTTTTTCTCTCTTTTCTACATTATGGACTGTGGGGACACAAAACCGCTCTCTCTCTTTTTTTTTTTTTATCGTGTGCCAGGGCGTTGTCTCACGTATTAGATTATGCTTAAGATACGAATGGGTTTCTCAGTCACATCAGAATCCATACATACTGATCCTCCCGTAATAAAATGGTCGGATCTTATCAAACACACTTTGTTTCTTGTGACAATCAAGTCAGCGAAACAGCGTATACACGTCAAGACACTGAATCAAGTTTGCCACAAGAACTCATAAGTTTGGCAGTATTGCTCTGCCGTCAGCAATCATACACCCATTTTATTTTCGTGAGACATGTGCAAGCACCTGTTCATCTACTGTTCTATCACTATGAATTAGTGATCTATTATCAATAAGGATACTTCTACAACTACTATCAAAGTATGTCCGGACTTCTTATGTTGTCAGTTGCTATATATGAATAAGTGGGTAGCTACTGACAAGCATTAAGCATGTCACACAGCCCAAACATATAACATTTCAGGACACACCACACAGTTAACAACCACAGTGAAGCGTGTCAAAGCCCAAACATGTAACATTCAACAGGACACTTACACAACACATTCAAATCAAACAGTCAGACAACATACAAGAACATATACCCCAGCCGGCATTGCTCCCTGCCTATTTTCGTACAGCACACTATGTGTGCGCACACCTTTATTCACAAACTCTTCAACTTATACTCTTTTACCGAAGCTGCCACAGCTCGATTGGCCGAATACCCTTTGATCCTATTTCGGTGAATTTGACATCTGCCTTACATATAACAGATTAGCGGTTTAGCAGTTTTAATTTAGTTTGAGTGAAGGAATTCATTTTATAGCAAAATCCGAAATCGTGAAGAACTCATGAAAGTAAGCTTATTCTCGGATTCCTGAAACTTTAGATTTGCTCTTTCTTTTACTGCAAAGTACAACGTTGTTTTTTTTGTTTAAATCTTTCTAGACATGGTAAATATTAAGGACAAAGCAGTTTTCACATAGTTTGAGTGAAGGAATTAATTTTATAGATAAAATCCCAAGAGTCTGCTGAGAAAAGAGAGTGAATGCGAAGTAGACTTTAACACGGCTATGGGAGCGAGCCGAGTGTGGGCTAACCGGGAGAATTGCTTGAAAGAAACGCGACACCGAATGAGCGATCAGAACAAAGCCTCAATACGGGATTCTCGTGGTGTTTTTGTTGCTGCCTTGTCTTTTGCACAGAGTAAAAGACAAGGCAGCCATCGAATAGGGCCCGATTGTTCCTACTTGGTCAGCCGAGGAGCAAGGGGGGGGGGGGGGGGGGGGGGGGGCAAGCGTCTCAACCAAGCAAAGCTCACCATGGGGAAGGTGGCTATGCCAACTAGCCTGATGCCCTGCTCCCGCAGTGACGGATAATCGTACTCTGGTTTCTCTTCATAACTCTTTCTCATAAGTCTTTCGCCTTTTACTAAAGATTTCTGTGGAGAGCAGCACTAATGAGTTGTTTCTATTTTTGGCAGGCTTTACCTTTGCGGGTGAAGCCCTTTCTGTCTGTGCAAAAGAAATCTTCTTACTGTGCAGAGTGACTTCTCTGAGTAGAGTCGCCTTACTTGTTGCGACTGTGCCGATGTTCGAAGCTGGAGTGCAAAGTTGTTGCTTGAATGGTGCTTGCTGGAGCGTGCGGGAGTGCAAAGTTATACCATTTAAAAGGGCTGAAGAGTGCTCAGTGCAGCGGGTGGGCGACACTTTGGCCACCTTGAAAACCGAGGTTACATCCACTACCAGGGGCAGCCCAAGTTCTGCCGCAAGTGTGGTGAGCATGGACACCTGGTTGAGGCTTGTACCAAGGTGTTATGTGGGAAGAGAAGAGAAATTGGGCAAACTTTTGGAGAGTGTCCAAATGGCAGGAAATGTAATCTCTGTGGAGAATTAAATCACCTCTTCAGAGATTGCCCTAAATCTTTTGCCAACAAATTAAAGACGGTAAAGCCACAGTCAAGCCAACAAAGAGAAGGACCAAAGGTGGCAGTTGGTGAACAAAGTGAAGAGGTTGACCCAATAAATTCAAACTTCCCGCCAAAAGCTTGGATTGGAAGTGAGGAGCAAAAAGGGGAGGGGCCTGTAGAGGCCTCACCACTCAGTGTTGAAGTCTGTGAGAATTCACAGGCAGAGGGTGGAGCTACGCTAAATGAGGAGGAAGAGCAGACAGGTGAGTCTAGTGAAGATACTCACCTCCCCGAAGGTCAACAGCCGAAGAGGACGGCATCTGAGCCTCTGATTCCCCAGTGGTATCAGAGAAGAGGGGAAGGGTTAGGTCCCTTTCAGACAGTTCTTCAGTGGAAGAACCTAGAGTCTTCCCCTCCGACTCACCAAATGAGGTCTCCTTTTTTAACTTCAGCTCTGCAATCAACCCCCAGGGACTCAAAGTTAAATGCAACATTGCGTCAGAGGCCAACACCGAGAGTCCGAAAAGGAAATATAGATCACCCTACTCACTTTTCACCTAAAGAAATGAAGGAAGAGCTAGTTTCCCAAGAAATAACCTGTGTGTAATTTGTTTTGATAACTTAGAAAAACGAAAATGACATACCTACTTTCCTTTATGCTTTTAATGGTTCTCACCTTCTCAACACTAAATGTGAGAAGTGTGAAATCAAAGACAAGAGCCCAGAGTATTTTATCCTTCTTAGACTCCATAAAATCAGATGTGTTTTTAATACAAGAATGTGGACTACCTTTTTTAAAAAACCATAGACAATGGGAGGAAATGTGGCCCCATTTATCGATATGGAGTGGCTCAAATCAAAATAAAAATGATGGTGTGGCCATTCTAATTAAAAATCCGCATGTTCTGGTGAAAGGTAGCACAGTGGTGAGAGACGGACGGGCACTTTTAGCACACTTGAATTTTATGGGGCAAGACTTTAACCTCTTAAATATTTATGGTTTCAATGGAAAAAATGAAAGGTATGACCTTTTAGAAGATATACAGCTTTACATGCTAGGGCAAGTACCTTTAGTTGTAGGAGGGGATTTTAACTGTATCTTGAGCAGGAAAGATAGAAAAAGAGCAGGGGTAGATTTTAAAGTGGATAAGACTTCGATTTTATTTCAGGGCATATGCAGGGATTTTAAGCTTACTGACTGTTTTAAAACCATGCATCCCAGAGAGGAGGGCTTCACCTGGTTTAGTCATGATGGCACCAGAGCCTCTCGCATTGATTATTTCTTTACTAGAGATTGCCCACCCACTGATGTTAGATTAACCCCTGTTTTCTTTTCAGACCACCTTATGCTCTCCTGCACCCTTTCACCCCCTTCTGGTGTGACGGTAGGAAGTGGTCTGTGGAAACTCAACTGTTCCCTGTTGGAGGATGAAATCATAGTCAGTCAGTACAGGGAATGTTATAAAGAGTGGCAGACCCTTCAAGACCTCTACGAAACACATGCACAATGGTGGGAAATGGTGAAGGAAACGACCCAGACTTTTTTTAAACAGCAAGGTAAACGTAAAAAAAGGAAAGAGAATAGATGTATGATGGGACTACATAAACGCTTACAGCGCTACTTTAAACTAAATCAGTGTGGCATAGACTTTAAAGAAGAAATCAAAGATGTCAAAAAGGAAATGTCAGTTTTAGCAGAAATAAAGAGTAAAGGAATTTTTGTAAGAAGCAGGGAGCAGGAAATTGAGGAAGGTGAAAAAGAAAGAAAGTTATAAATAAAAAGGAGTGTATTCAAAATCTAAAAAGAGAAGATGGGTTTTTAACAAAATCCACACAAGAGATGATTGAAACTGTACATACCTTTTATAGTAACATGTACAAAGAGAAACCAGTGCACTTGGAAACATCGGCAGAAATCTTAAAATTCGTTGACAAAACCGTAAAAGAGAATGCACACTTGAAACAGAATTTTACTGCTTTAGAGTAAAAAAAATGCCTAACAGGTTTTAAGAGAAGTCGAGCTCCGGGTTTAGACGGGCTTCCTGCAGAATTCTATCTGACCTATTGGGACCTTTTATCATCAGACATTTTAGATGTTTTTAAAGATTTTGAAAAACTCGACCGACTGCCTGATAGTTTTAGAGTGGGACACAAAACCGCTCTCTCTCTTTTTTTTTTTTATCGTGTGCCAGGGCGTTGTCTCACGTATTAGATTATGCTTAAGATACGAATGGGTTTATCAGTCACATCAGAATCCATACATACTGATCCTCCCGTAATAAAATGGTCGGATCTTATCAAACACACTTTGTTTCTTGTGACAATCAAGTCAGCGAAACAGCGTATACACGTCAAGACACTGAATCAAGTTTGCCACAAGAACTCATAAGTTTGGCAGTATTGCTCTGCCGTCAGCAATCATACACCCATTTTATTTTCGTGAGACATGTGCAAGCACCTGTTCATCTACTGTTCTATCACTATGAATTAGTGATCTATTATCAATAAGGATACTTCTACAACTACTATCAAAGTATGTCCGGACTTCTTATGTTGTCAGTTGCTATATATGAATAAGTGGGTAGCTACTGACAAGCATTAAGCATGTCACACAGCCCAAACATATAACATTTCAGGACACACCACACAGTTAACAACCACAGTGAAGCGTGTCAAAGCCCAAACATGTAACATTCAACAGGACACTTACACAACACATTCAAATCAAACAGTCAGACAACATACAAGAACATATACCCCAGCCGGCATTGCTCCCTGCCTATTTTCGTACAGCACACTATGTGTGCGCACACCTTTATTCACAAACTCTTCAACTTATACTCTTTTACCGAAGCTGCTACAGCTCGATTGGCCGAATACCCTTTGATCCTATTTCGGTGAATTTGACATCTGCCTTACATATAACAGATTAGCGGTTTAGCAGTTTTAATTTAGTTTGAGTGAAGGAATTCATTTTATAGCAAAATCCGAAATCGTGAAGAACTCATGAAAGTAAGCTTATTCTCGGATTCCTGAAACTTTAGATTTGCTCTTTCTTTTACTGCAAAGTACAACGTTGTTTTTTTTGTTTAAATCTTTCTAGACATGGTAAATATTAAGGACAAAGCAGTTTTCACATAGTTTGAGTGAAGGAATTAATTTTATAGATAAAATCCCAAGAGTCTGCTGAGAAAAGAGAGTGAATGCGAAGTAGACTTTAACACGGCTATGGGAGCGAGCCGAGTGTGGGCTAACCGGGAGAATTGCTTGAAAGAAACGCGACACCGAATGAGCGATCAGAACAAAGCCTCAATACGGGATTCTCGTGGTGTTTTTGTTGCTGCCTTGTCTTTTGCACAGAGTAAAAGACAAGGCAGCCATCGAATAGGGCCCGATTGTTCCTACTTGGTCAGCCGAGGAGCAAGGGGGGGGGGGGGGGGGGCAAGCGTCTCCACCAAGCAAAGCTCACCATGGGGAAGGTGGCTATGCCAACTAGCCTGATGCCCTGCTCCCGCAGTGACGGATAATCGTACTCTGGTTTCTCTTCATAACTCTTTCTCATAAGTCTTTCGCCTTTTACTAAAGATTTCTGTGGAGAGCAGCACTAATGAGTTGTTTCTATTTTTGGCAGGCTTTACCTTTGCGGGTGAAGCCCTTTCTGTCTGTGCAAAAGAAATCTTCTTACTGTGCAGAGTGACTTCTCTGAGTAGAGTCGCCTTACTTGTTGCGACTGTGCCGATGTTCGAAGCTGGAGTGCAAAGTTGTTGCTTGAATGGTGCTTGCTGGAGCGTGCGGGAGTGCAAAGTTATACCATTTAAAAGGGCTGAAGAGTGCTCAGTGCAGCGGGTGGGCGACACTTTGGCCACCTTGAAAACCGAGGTTACATCCACTACCAGGGGCAGCCCAAGTTCTGCCGCAAGTGTGGTGAGCATGGACACCTGGTTGAGGCTTGTACCAAGGTGTTATGTGGGAAGAGCAGAGAAATTGGGCAAACTTTTGGAGAGTGTCCAAATGGCAGGAAATGTAATCTCTGTGGAGAATTAAATCACCTCTTCAGAGATTGCCCTAAATCTTTTGCCAACAAATTAAAGACGGTAAAGCCACAGTCAAGCCAACAAAGAGAAGGACCAAAGGTGGCAGTTGGTGAACAAAGTGAAGAGGTTGACCCAATAAATTCAAACTTCCCGCCAAAAGCTTGGATTGGAAGTGAGGAGCAAAAAGGGGAGGGGCCTGTAGAGGCCTCACCACTCAGTGTTGAAGTCTGTGAGAATTCACAGGCAGAGGGTGGAGCTACGCTAAATGAGGAGGAAGAGCAGACAGGTGAGTCTAGTGAAGATACTCACCTCCCCGAAGGTCAACAGCCGAAGAGGACGGCATCTGAGCCTCTGATTCCCCAGTGGTATCAGAGAAGAGGGGAAGGGTTAGGTCCCTTTCAGACAGTTCTTCAGTGGAAGAACCTAGAGTCTTCCCCTCCGACTCACCAAATGAGGTCTCCTTTTTAACTTCAGCTCTGCAATCAACCCCCAGGGACTCAAAGTTAAATGCAACATTGCGTCAGAGGCCAACACCGAGAGTCCGAAAAGGAAATATAGATCACCCTACTCACTTTTCACCTAAAGAAATGAAGGAAGAGCTAGTTTCCCAAGAAATAACCTGTGTGTAATTTGTTTTGATAACTTAGAAAAACGAAAATGACATACCTACTTTCCTTTATGCTTTTAATGGTTCTCACCTTCTCAACACTAAATGTGAGAAGTGTGAAATCAAAGACAAGAGCCCAGAGTATTTTATCCTTCTTAGACTCCATAAAATCAGATGTGTTTTTAATACAAGAATGTGGACTACCTTTTTTAAAAAACCATAGACAATGGGAGGAAATGTGGCCCCATTTATCGATATGGAGTGGCTCAAATCAAAATAAAAATGATGGTGTGGCCATTCTAATTAAAAATCCGCATGTTCTGGTGAAAGGTAGCACAGTGGTGAGAGACGGACGGGCACTTTTAGCACACTTGAATTTTATGGGGCAAGACTTTAACCTCTTAAATATTTATGGTTTCAATGGAAAAAATGAAAGGTATGACCTTATAGAAGATATACAGCTTTACATGCTAGGGCAAGTACCTTTAGTTGTAGGAGGGGATTTTAACTGTATCTTGAGCAGGAAAGATAGAAAAAGAGCAGGGGTAGATTTTAAAGTGGATAAGACTTCGATTTTATTTCAGGGCATATGCAGGGATTTTAAGCTTACTGACTGTTTTAAAACCATGCATCCCAGAGAGGAGGGCTTCACCTGGTTTAGTCATGATGGCACCAGAGCCTCTCGCATTGATTATTTCTTTACTAGAGATTGCCCACCCACTGATGTTAGATTAACCCCTGTTTTCTTTTCAGACCACCTTATGCTCTCCTGCACCCTTTCACCCCCTTCTGGTGTGACGGTAGGAAGTGGTCTGTGGAAACTCAACTGTTCCCTGTTGGAGGATGAAATCATAGTCAGTCAGTACAGGGAATGTTATAAAGAGTGGCAGACCCTTCAAGACCTCTACGAAACACATGCACAATGGTGGGAAATGGTGAAGGAAACGACCCAGACTTTTTTTAAACAGCAAGGTAAACGTAAAAAAAGGAAAGAGAATAGATATATGATGGGACTACATAAACGCTTACAGCGCTACTTTAAACTAAATCAGTGTGGCATAGACTTTAAAGAAGAAATCAAAGATGTCAAAAAGGAAATGTCAGTTTTAGCAGAAATAAAGAGTAAAGGAATTTTTGTAAGAAGCAGGGAGCAGGAAATTGAGGAAGGTGAAAAAGAAAGAAAGTTATAAATAAAAAGGAGTGTATTCAAAATCTAAAAAGAGAAGATGGGTTTTTAACAAAATCCACACAAGAGATGATTGAAACTGTACATACCTTTTATAGTAACATGTACAAAGAGAAACCAGTGCACTTGGAAACATCGGCAGAAATCTTAAAATTCGTTGACAAAACCGTAAAAGAGAATGCACACTTGAAACAGAATTTTACTGCTTTAGAGTAAAAAAAATGCCTAACAGGTTTTAAGAGAAGTCGAGCTCCGGGTTTAGACGGGCTTCCTGCAGAATTCTATCTGACCTATTGGGACCTTTTATCATCAGACATTTTAGATGTTTTTAAAGATTTTGAAAAACTCGACCGACTGCCTGATAGTTTTAGAGTGGGACACAAAACCGCTCTCTCTCTTTTTTTTTTTTATCGTGTGCCAGGGCGTTGTCTCACGTATTAGATTATGCTTAAGATACGAATGGGTTTATCAGTCACATCAGAATCCATACATACTGATCCTCCCGTAATAAAATGGTCGGATCTTATCAAACACACTTTGTTTCTTGTGACAATCAAGTCAGCGAAACAGCGTATACACGTCAAGACACTGAATCAAGTTTGCCACAAGAACTCATAAGTTTGGCAGTATTGCTCTGCCGTCAGCAATCATACACCCATTTTATTTTCGTGAGACATGTGCAAGCACCTGTTCATCTACTGTTCTATCACTATGAATTAGTGATCTATTATCAATAAGGATACTTCTACAACTACTATCAAAGTATGTCCGGACTTCTTATGTTGTCAGTTGCTATATATGAATAAGTGGGTAGCTACTGACAAGCATTAAGCATGTCACACAGCCCAAACATATAACATTTCAGGACACACCACACAGTTAACAACCACAGTGAAGCGTGTCAAAGCCCAAACATGTAACATTCAACAGGACACTTACACAACACATTCAAATCAAACAGTCAGACAACATACAAGAACATATACCCCAGCCGGCATTGCTCCCTGCCTATTTTCGTACAGCACACTATGTGTGCGCACACCTTTATTCACAAACTCTTCAACTTATACTCTTTTACCGAAGCTGCTACAGCTCGATTGGCCGAATACCCTTTGATCCTATTTCGGTGAATTTGACATCTGCCTTACATATAACAGATTAGCGGTTTAGCAGTTTTAATTTAGTTTGAGTGAAGGAATTCATTTTATAGCAAAATCCGAAATCGTGAAGAACTCATGAAAGTAAGCTTATTCTCGGATTCCTGAAACTTTAGATTTGCTCTTTCTTTTACTGCAAAGTACAACGTTGTTTTTTTTGTTTAAATCTTTCTAGACATGGTAAATATTAAGGACAAAGCAGTTTTCACATAGTTTGAGTGAAGGAATTAATTTTATAGATAAAATCCCAAGAGTCTGCTGAGAAAAGAGAGTGAATGCGAAGTAGACTTTAACACGGCTATGGGAGCGAGCCGAGTGTGGGCTAACCGGGAGAATTGCTTGAAAGAAACGCGACACCGAATGAGCGATCAGAACAAAGCCTCAATACGGGATTTTCGTGGTGTTTTTGTTGCTGCCTTGTCTTTTGCACAGAGTAAAAGACAAGGCAGCCATCGAATAGGGCCCGATTGTTCCTACTTGGTCAGCCGAGGAGCAAGGGGGGGGGGGGGGGGGGGGGGGGGGGGCAAGCGTCTCAACCAAGCAAAGCTCACCATGGGGAAGGTGGCTATGCCAACTAGCCTGATGCCCTGCTCCCGCAGTGACGGATAATCGTACTCTGGTTTCTCTTCATAACTCTTTCTCATAAGTCTTTCGCCTTTTACTAAAGATTTCTGTGGAGAGCAGCACTAATGAGTTGTTTCTATTTTTGGCAGGCTTTACCTTTGCGGGTGAAGCCCTTTCTGTCTGTGCAAAAGAAATCTTCTTACTGTGCAGAGTGACTTCTCTGAGTAGAGTCGCCTTACTTGTTGCGACTGTGCCGATGTTTGAAGCTGGAGTGCAAAGTTGTTGCTTGAATGGTGCTTGCTGGAGCGTGCGGGAGTGCAAAGTTATACCATTTAAAAGGGCTGAAGAGTGCTCAGTGCAGCGGGTGGGCGACACTTTGGCCACCTTGAAAACCGAGGTTACATCCACTACCAGGGTCAGCCCAAGTTCTGCCGCAAGTGTGGTGAGCATGGACACCTGGTTGAGGCTTGTACCAAGGTGTTATGTGGGAAGAGCAGAGAAATTGGGCAAACTTTTGGAGAGTGTCCAAATGGCAGGAAATGTAATCTCTGTGGAGAATTAAATCACCTCTTCAGAGATTGCCCTAAATCTTTTGCCAACAAATTAAAGATGGTAAAGCCACAGTCAAGCCAACAAAGAGAAGGACCAAAGGTGGCAGTTGGTGAACAAAGTGAAGAGGTTGACCCAATAAATTCAAACTTCCCGCCAAAAGCTTGGATTGGAAGTGAGGAGCAAAAAGGGGAGGGGCCTGTAGAGGCCTCACCACTCAGTGTTGAAGTCTGTGAGAATTCAAAGGCAGAGGGTGGAGCTACGCTAAATGAGGAGGAAGAGCAGACAGGTGAGTCTAGTGAAGATACTCACCTCCCCGAAGGTCAACAGAAGGTCAATTTGTTGATAGGCATTCATTTATTTCTTCACTTCTGATGAAGTTTCAACAATAAACAACAAACTTTGTATTATGAGAAAGAACCAGAATCATTCTACAGGAATCCGAAAATAAGCTCTATTTTATGAGTTATGCACGAATTCGGATTCTCCTATAAAACGAATTCCTTAACTCAAACCAAGTTAAGACTGCTTTGTCCTTCATATTTATTCATGTCTAATCAAGTTTCAACGATAAACAACGTTGTACTTTGTAGAATGAGAAAGAACTTCTTCAGCAATAAGCATCTCTCGACATATGACGAAGTACAGATTTTGCTATAAAATTAATTCCTTCTATCAGCCTGACTTAAAACTGTTTGTCCTCCTTATTTATCCACTTCAAATCAAGTTTCAACAATTAAAAAAAATTTGTAGTTTGAGAAAGAACAACTTAATCTTCAGCAATCAGTATAAAAAGAGGTGCAAATGCCAACCATACATACCTAAAAGGTGGAGCGGAAGTATTCAGCTGCAAGTAGGTGTGAATGTTCGACCATAATTTGTAAAAAGCGGGTAAGAAAAGGTTCGAATGCCCGACTATATATTAACAAAAGCGGGAGGAGAGGTCTTCGGATGAGAGTGGGTGAGAATTTCCAACCATAATCTATAAAATACGGTGAAAGAAAATATGTGAATGCCTCATAGAACACTAAAAGCGGAAGTGTTCGGCTGCAAGAAGGTGTGAATGTCCGACTATATTTGGTGAAAAGCAGGTGAAGCAAGGTCTGAATGCCCAACCTTACATCATCAAAAGCGAGATCAGAGGTGTTTGGCTGCAAGAAGGCCATAGTTTGCCAAAAGCGGGTAAGGTGCGAATGTCCGACTAAATATCAACAAAATTTGGGGCGGAGGTCTTCGGATGCAAGTGGGTGTGAATGTCCGACTATATTTGGTGAAAAGCAGGTGAAGCAAGGTCTGAATGCCCAACCTTACATCATCAAAAGCGAGATCAGAGGTGTTGGGCTGCAAGAAGGCCATAGTTTGCCAAAAGCGGGTAAGGTGTGAATGACCGACTAAATATCAACAAAAGTGGGGGCGGAGGTCTTCGGATGCAGGTGGGTGTGAATATCCCACCATACAAGTATGGTGGAGAGGAAGCTGTGAATGGCCGACCATAGTAAAAGGCGGGTGAGAGAAGGTGCGAAAGTCAAACCATACATAATCAAAACAGGGAGCGGAGGTGTTCTGCTGTAAGAAGGTGTGAATGTCCAACCATAGTTGGTAAAAAGCGGGTAAGAAAAGGTTAAAATACCCGACTGTACACAATCAATAGCGGGAGCGGAGTTGTTCGGCTACTAAAAGGTGTGAAATTCCGACCATGGTTTGTAAAAGCGGGTAAGAAAAGGTGCGAATGCCCGACAATGTATGATCAAAAGAGGGAGTGGAGGTTTTCGGCTGCAAGAAGGTCTGAATGTCCAACTATAATTTGTAAAAACCGGGGAAGAAAAGGCTCGAAAGCCCGACTATACACCATCAAAAGTGGGAGCGGAGGTGTTCAGCTGCAAGATGGTCTGAATGTCCATCAATAATTGCTAGAAAACATTAAAGAAAATTTTCGAATATCAAACTGCACATGATCATAAGCGGGAGAGGAGGTGTTCAGCTGCAAGAAGGTGTGAATGTCTACCCATAATTACTGAAAAATGGGTAAGAAAAGGTGCGAATGCCTAACCATACATCATCAAAAGAGGGAGCGGAGGTGTTCCGCTGTAAGACGGTGTGAATGTCCGAACATAGATGGTAAAAAGCGGGTAAGAAAAGGTTAAATTACACGACTGTACACAATCAAAAGAGGGAGCGGAGTTGTTCAGCTAAGAGAAGGTGTGAAAGTCCGACCTTGGTTTGTAAAAAGCGGGTAAGAAAAGGTTCGTATGCCCGAATATACACCATCAAAAGCGGAAGCGGAGGTGTTCGGCTGCAAGATATTGTGAACGTCCGACCAAAGTTTGTAAAAAGCAGTTAAGAAAAGGTTCGAATATCTAACTAAACATAATCAAAAGCGGGAGCAGAGCTGTTCGACTGGAAGTAGGTGTGAATGTCAGATCATAATTTGCAAAAAGCTGATGAGAAAGGGTGAGAATGCCCGACTATACACCATCAAATGCGGTAGCGGAGTTGTTCGGCTGTGAGTAGGTGTGAATCTCCAACCATAATTGCTGAAAAATGTGTTAGAAAAGGTAAAAATGCCGGTCCATACATAATCAAAATCGGGAGAGGTGGTGTTCAGCTGCAAGAAGGTCTAAATGTCCATCAATAATTGCTAGAAAACATGAAAGAAAATTTTCGAAAATCAAACCACACATGATCATAAGTGGGAGAGGAGGTGTTCAGCTGCAAGAAGGTGTGAATGTCCACCCATAATACCTGACAAATGGGTAAAAAAAAGGTGCGAATGCCCAACCATACATCATCAAAAGCAGGAGTGCATGTGTGCGGCTACAAGAAGGTGTGAACGTCCGACCAAAGTTTGTAAAAAGCAGTTAAGAAAAGGTTCGAATATCCAACCATACATAATCAAAAGCGGGAGCAGAGCTGTTCGACTGCAAGTAGGTGTGAATGTCAGATCATAATTTGCAAAAAGCTGATGAGAAAGGGTGAGAATGCCCGACTATACACCATCAAATGCGGTAGCGGAGTTGTTCGGCTGTTAGTAGGTGTGAATCTCCAACCATAATTGCTGAAAAATGTGTTAGAAAAGGTAAAAATGCCGGTCCATACATAATCAAAATCGGGAGAGGTGGTGTTCAGCTGCAAGAAGGTCTAAATGTCCATCAATAATTGCTAGAAAACATGAAAGAAAATTTTCGAAAATCAAACCACACAAGATCATAAGTGGGAGAGGAGGTGTTCAGCTGCAAGAAGGTGTGAATGTCCACCCATAATACCTGAAAAATGGGTAAAAAAAAGGTGCGAATGCCCAACCATACATCATCAAAAGCAGGAGTGCATGTGTTCGGCTACAAGAAGGTGTGAACGTCCAACCAAAGTTTGTAAAAAGCAGTTAAGAAAAGGTTCGAATATCCAACCATACATAATCAAAAGCGGGAGCAGAGCTGTTCGACTGCAAGTAGGTGTGAATGTCAGATCATAATTTGCAAAAAGCTGATGAGAAAGGGTGAGAATGCCCGACTATACACCATCAAATGCGGGAGCGGAGTTGTTCGGCTGTGAGTAGGTGTGAATCTCCGACCATAATTGCTGAAAAATGTGTTAGAAAAGGTAAGAATGCCGGTCCATACATCATCAAAAGCGAGAGAGGTTGTGTTCGGCTGCAAGTAGGTGTGAATGTCCAGCCATAATTACTCACAAACGGGTAAGAAAAGGTAGTATTGCCAGACCATATATGATCAAAACAGGGAGCGGAGGTGGTTCAGCTGCAAGAAGGTTTGAATGTCCGACTAAAGTTCAAATATATTAACAAAAGCGGGAGGAGAGGTCTTCGGATGAGAGTGGTTGAAAATTTCCAACCATAATGTATAAAATGCGGTGAAAAAAAGGTGTGATAGAACACTAAAAGGTGGAGCGGAAGTGTTCGGCTGCAAGAAGGTGTGAATGTCCGACTATATTTGGTGAAAAGCAGGTGAAGCAAGGTCTGAATGCCCAACCTTACATCATCAAAAGCGAGATCAGAGGTGTTTGGCTGCAAGAAGGCCATAGTTTGCCAAAAGCGGGTAAGGTGCGAATGTCCGACTAAATATCAACAAAATTTGGGGCGGAGGTCTTCGGATGCAAGTGGGTGTGAATGTCCGACTATATTTGGTGAAAAGCAGGTGAAGCAAGGTCTGAATGCCCAACCTTACATCATCAAAAGCGAGATCAGAGGTGTTGGGCTGCAAGAAGGCCATAGTTTGCCAAAAGCGGGTAAGGTGCGAATGACCGACTAAATATCAACAAAAGTGGGGGCGGAGGTCTTCGGATGCAGGTGGGTGTGAATATCCCACCATACAAGTATGGTGGAGAGGAAGCTGTGAATGGCCGACCATAGTAAAAGGCGGGTGAGAGAAGGTGCGAATGTCAAACCATACATAATCAAAACAGGGAGCGGAGGTGTTCTGCTGTAAGAAGGTGTGAATTTCCAACCATAGTTGGTAAAAAGCGGGTAAGAAAAGGTTAAAATACCCGACTGTACACAATCAATAGCGGGAGCGGAGTTGTTCGGCTACTAAAAGGTGTGAAAGTCCGACCATGGTTTGTAAAAAGCGGGTAAGAAAAGGTGCGAATGCCCGACAATGTATGATCAAAAGAGGGAGTGGAGGTTTTCGGCTGCAAGAAGGTCTGAATGTCCAACCATAATTTGTAAAAACCGGGGAAGAAAAGGCTCGAAAGCCCGACTATACACCATCAAAAGTGGGAGCGGAGGTGTTCAGCTGCAAGACGGTCTGAATGTCCATCAATAATTGCTAGAAAACATGAAAGAAAATTTTCGAATATCAAACTGCACATGATCATAAGCGGGAGAGGAGGTGTTCAGCTGCAAGAAGGTGTGAATGTCTACCCATAATTACTGAAAAATGGGTAAGAAAAGGTGCGAATGCCTAACCATACATCATCAAAAGAGGGAGCGGAGGTGTTCCGCTGTAAGACGGTGTGAATGTCCGAACATAGATGGTAAAAAGCGGGTAAGAAAAGGTTAAATTACACGACTGTACACAATCAAAAGAGGGAGCGGAGTTGTTCAGCGAAGAGAAGGTGTGAAAGTCCGACCTTGGTTTGTAAAAAGCGGGTAAGAAAAGGTTCGTATGCCCGAATATACACCATCAAAAGCGGAAGCGGAGGTGTTCGGCTGCAAGATATTGTGAACGTCCGACCAAAGTTTGTAAAAAGCAGTTAAGAAAAGGTTCGAATATCTAACTAAACATAATCAAAAGCGGGAGCAGAGCTGTTCGACTGCAAGTAGGTGTGAATGTCAGATCATAATTTGCAAAAAGCTGATGAGAAAGGGTGAGAATGCCCGACTATACACCATCAAATGCGGGAGCGGAGTTGTTCGGCTGTGAGTAGGTGTGAATCTCCAACCATAATTGCTGAAAAATGTGTTAGAAAAGGTAAAAATGCCGGTCCATACATAATCAAAATCGGGAGAGGTGGTGTTCAGCTGCAAGAAGGTCTAAATGTCCATCAATAATTGCTAGAAAACATGAAAGAAACTTTTCGAAAATCAAACCGCACATGATCATAAGTGGGATAGGAGGTGTTCAGCTGCAAGGTGTGAATGTCCACCCATAATTCCTGAAAAATGGGCAAAAAAAAGGTGTGAATGCCCAACCATACATCATCAAAAGCAGGAGTGGAAGTGTTCGGCTACAAGAAGGTGTGAACGTCCAACCAAAATATGTAAAAAGCAGTTAAGAAAAGGTTCGAATATCCAACCAAACATAATCAAAAGCGGGAGCAGAGCTTTTCGACTGCAAGTAGGTGTGAATGTCAGATCATAATTTGCAAAAAGCTGATGAGAAAGGGTGAGAATGCCCGACTATACATCATCAAATGCGGGAGCGGAGTTGTTCGGCTGTGAGTAGGTGTGAATCTCCGACCATAATTGCTGAAAAATGTGTTAGAAAAGGTAAAAATGCCGGTCCATACATCATCAAAAGCGAGAGAGGTTGTGTTCGGCTGCAAGTAGGTGTGAATGTCCAGCCATAATTACTCACAAACGGGTAAGAAAAGGTAGTATTGCCAGACCATATATGATCAAAACAGGGAGCGGAGGTGGTTCAGCTGCAAGAAGGTTTGAATGTCCGACTAAAGTTCAAATATATTAAAGAAAGCGGGAGGAGAGGTCTTCGGATGAGAGTGGTTGAAAATTTCCGACCATAATGTATAAAATGCGGTGAAAAAAAGGTGTGATAGAACACTAAAAGGTGGAGCGGAAGTGTTCGGCTGCAAGAAGGTGTGAATGTCCGACTATATTTGGTGAAAAGCAGGTGAAGCAAGGTCTGAATGCCCAACCTTACATCATCAAAAGCGAGATCAGAGGTGTTTGGCTGCAAGAAGGCCATAGTTTGCCAAAAGCGGGTAAGGTGCGAATGTCCGACTAAATATCAACAAAATTTGGGGCAGAGGTCTTCGGATGCAAGTGGGTGTGAATATCCAACCATACAAGTATGGTGGAGAGGAAGCTGTGAATAGCCGACCATAGTTTGGAAAAAGCGGGTAAGAAAAGGTTTGAATACCCGAACATACACCATCAAAAGAGGGAGCAGAGGTGTTCCGCTGTACGAAGGTGTGAATGTCCGACCATAGTTGGTAAAAAGCGGGTAAGAAAAGGTTAAAATACCCGACTGTACACAATCAATAGCGGGAGCGGATGTGTTCGGCTACAAGAAGGTGTGAAAGTCCGACCATGGTTTGTAAAAAGCGGGTAAGAAAAGGTGCGAATGTCCGACAATGTATGATCAAAAGAGGGAGTGGAGGTTTTCGGCTGCAAGAAGGTCTGAATGTCCAACCATAATTTGTAAAAACCGGGAAAGAAAAGGCTCGAAAGCCCGACTATACACCATCAAAATCGGGAGAGGTGGTGTTCAGCTGCAAGAAGGTCTAAATGTCCATCAATAATTGCTAGAAAACATGAAAGAAACTTTTCGAAAATCAAACCGCACATGATCATAAGTGGGATAGGAGGTGTTCAGCTGCAAGGTGTGAATGTCCACCCATAATTCCTGAAAAATGGGCAAAAAAAAGGTGTGAATGCCCAACCATACATCATCAAAAGCAGGAGTGGAAGTGTTCGGCTACAAGAAGGTGTGAACGTCCAACCAAAATATGTAAAAAGCAGTTAAGAAAAGGTTCGAATATCCAACCAAACATAATCAAAAGCGGGAGCAGAGCTTTTCGACTGCAAGTAGGTGTGAATATCAGATCATAATTTGCAAAAAGCTGATGAGAAAGGGTGAGAATGCCCGACTATACACTATCAAATGTAGGAGCGGAGGTGTCCGTCTGTGAGTAGGTGTGAATGTCCGACCATAATTGCTGAAAAATGTGTTAGAAAAGGTAAGAATGCCGGACCATATCTCATCAAAAGCGGGAGAGGTTGTGTTCGGCTGCAAGAAGGTGTGAATGTCCAGCCATAATTACTCACAAACGGGTAAGAAAAGGTACTATTGCCAGACCATATATGATCAAAACAGGGAGCGGAGGTGGTTCAGCTGCAAGAAGGTTTGAAAGTCCGACTAAAGTTTGTAAAAAGCGGGTAAGACAAGGTGTGAATGCCCGACAATGTATGATCAAAAGAGGAGCGGAGGTTTTCGGCTGCAAGAAGGTCTGAATGTCCACCCATAATTACTGAAAAATGGGTAAGAAAAGGTGCGAAAGCCCAACCGCACATGATCATAAGTGGATGAGAAGGTGTTCGACTGCAAGTAGGTGTGAATGTAAGATCATAATTTGTAAAAAGCGGGTAAGAAAAGGTAAGAATGCCCAACCATAAATTATCATAAGCGGCAGCAGAGTTTCGGCTGGTATTTATCAATGTCTAGATAGATTTCAACAAAAAACAACGTTGTACTTTGCAGTAAAAGAAAGTGCAAGTCAAAAGTTTTAGGAATCCGAGAATAAGCTTATTTTCATGAGTTCTGCACGATTTCGGATTTTATGTATAAAATGAATTTCTTCACGCAAACTAAGTTAACATTGCTTTGTCCTTCATATGTACCCATTTCTACATATATTTCAAGCATAAACTTCCTCATATTACCCTGAATGAGAAAGAGCCACACTTGTGATTAAGCCATACCTCCCTTTTGAGGAGTTCTGCATGATTTGGGATTTTATCTATAAAATTAATTCCTTCACTCAAACTATGTTAAAACGGCTTTTACCTTCATATTTATCAATGTCTCGATAGATTTAAACAAAAAAACAACGTTGTACTTTGCAATAAAAGAAAGAGCAAATCAAACGTTTTAGGAATCCGAGAATAAGCTTATTTTCATGAGTTCTGCACGATTTCGGATTTTATGTATAAAATGAATTCATTCACTCAAACCAAGTTAAAACTGCTTTTTCCTTCATATTTATCAATGTCTAGATCGACTTCAACAAAGAACAACATTGTATTTTGCAGTAGAAGAAAGAGCAAAACTGAAGGATCAGGAATCCGAGAATAAGCTTCTTTTCATACGTTCTGCATGATTTGGGATTTTATGTATAAAATGAATTCCTTCACTCAAACTAAGTTAACACTGCTTTGTCCTTCATATGTACCCATTTCTACATATATTTCAAGCATAAACTTCCTCATACTACCCTGAATGAGAAAGAACCACACTTGTGATTAAGCCATACGCCCCTTTTGAGGAGTTCTGCATGATTTGGGATTTTATCTATAAAATCAATTCCTTCACTCAAACTATGTTAAAACGGCTTTTACCTTCATATTTATCAATGTCTCGATAGATTTAAACAAAAAAACAACGTTGTACTTTGCAGTAAAAGAAAGAGCCAATCAAAAGTTTTAGGAATCCGAGAATAAGCTTATTTTCATGAGTTCTGCACGATTTCGGATTTTATGTATAAAATGAATTCATTCACTCAAACCAAGTTAAAACTGCTTTTTCCTTCATATTTATCAATGTCTAGATCGACTTCAACAAAGAACAACATTGTATTTTGCAGTAGAAGAAAGAGCAACACTGAAGGATCAGGAATCCGAGAATAAGCTTATTTTCTTATGGGCAAGTGGGAACTGCTTTGTCCTTCATATTTATCAATGTGTAAACTTCTTCTACTGCAAAGTCCAATGTTTTTCTTTGTTGAAGTCGATCTAGACATTGATGAATATGGAAGGACAAAGCAGTTTTAACTTGGTTTGAGCAAAGCAATTCATTTTATAGCAAAATTCGAAATCGTGCAGAACTCATGAAAGCAAGCTTATTCTCGGATTCCTGAAACTTTAGATTTGCTCTTTCTTTTACTGCAAAGTACAACGTTGAGCAGCACTAATGAGTTGTTTCTATTTTTTGCAGGCTTTACCTTTGCGAATGAAGCCCTTTCTGTCTGTGCTTTGTTTAAATATTTCTAGACATGGTAAATATGAAGGACAAATCAGTTTTAACATAGTTTGAGTGAAGTAATGCATTTTATAAGCAAAATCCCAAATCATGCAGAACTCACGAAATGCTTTTTCTCGCTTTTCACTGCTTTTTACAAACTTTGGTCGGACGTTCACACCTTCTTGCATCCGAACACCTCCGCTTCCGCTTTTGATGATGTATATTCGGGCATTTGAACCTTTTTTTACCCGCTTTTTACAAACCATTGTCAGACTTTCACACCTTCTTGCAGCCGAACACCACCTCTCCCAATTTTGATGATGTATGGTCCAGTATTCTTACCTTTTCTAACACATTTTTCAGCAATTATGGTCGGACATTCACACCTACTCACAGCTGGACACCTCCGCTCCCGCTTTTGATCATACAATGTCAGGACATCGCTCCTTGTCTTACCAGCTTTTTACAAATTTTAGTCGAACATTCACACCTTCTTGCAGCTGAAGACCTCCGCTCCCGCTTTTGATGATGTATAGTCGGGCTTTCGAGCCTTTTCTTACCCGGTTTTTACAAATTATGGTTGGACATTCAGACCTTGCAGCCGAACACCTCCGCTCTCTCTTTTGATCATACATTGTTGGGCATTCGCACCTTGTCTTACCCGCTTTTTACAAACTATAGTCAGACATTCACACCTTGCAGCTGAACCTCCGCTCCCTGTTTTGATCATGTATGGTCTGGCAATACTACCTTTTCTTCCCCCGTTTGTGAGTAATTATGGCTGGACATTCACACCTACTTGCAGTCGAACAGCTCTGCTCCCGCTTTTGATTATGTTTGGTTGGATATTCGAACCTTTTCTTAACTGCTTTTTACAAACCATGGTCGGACTTTCACACCTTCTTGTAGCCGAACAACTCCGCTCCCGCTATTGATTGTGTACAGTCGGGTATTTTAACCTTTTCTTACCCGCTTTTTACCAAGTATGATCGGACATTCACACCTTCGTACAGCGGAACACCTCCGTTCCCTCTTTTGATGGTGTATAGTCGGGCATTCAAACCTTTTCTTACCCGCTATTTACAAACTATGGTAGGACATTCAAACCTTCGTGTATCCGAAAACCTCCGCTCTCTCTTTTGATCATACATTGTCGGACATTCGCACCTTTTCTTACCCGCTTTTTACAAACCATTTTCAGACTGTCACACCTTCTTGTAGTCGAACACATCCGCTCCCGCTATTGATTGTGTACAGTCGGGTATTTTAACCTTTTCTTACCCGCTTTTTACCAAGTATGGTCGGACATTCACACTTTCGTACAGCGGAACACCTCCGCTCCCTCTTTTGATGGTGTATGTTCGGGCATTCAAACCTTTTCTTACCCGCTTTTTCCAAACTATGGTCGGCTATTCACAGCTTCCTCTCCACCATACTTGTATGGTGGGATATTCACACCCACTTGCATCCGAAAACCTCCGCCCCAAATTTTGTTGATATTTGGTCGGACATTCGCACCTTACCCGCTTTTGGCAAACTATGGCCTTCTTGCAGCCAAACAACTCTGATCTCGCTTTTGATGATGTAAGGTTGGGCATTCAGACCTTGCTTCACCTGCTTTTCACCAAATATAGTCGGACATTCACACCTTCTTGCAGCCGAACACTTCCGCTCCACCTTTTAGTGTTCTATCACACCTTTTTTTTCACCGCATTTTATACATTATGGTTGGAAATTTTCAACCACTTTCATCCGAAGACCTCTCCTCCCGCTTTTGTTAATATATTTTAACTTTAGTTTGACATTCAAACCTTCTTGCAGCTGAACCACCTCCGCTCCCTGTTTTGATCATATATGGTCTGGCAATACTACCTTTTCTTACCCGTTTGTGAGTAATTATGGCTGGACATTCACACCTACTTGCAGCCGAACACAACCTCTCTCGCTTTTGATGATGTATGGACCGGCATTTTTACCTTTTCTAACACATTTTTCAGCAATTATGGTCGGAGATTCACACCTACTCACAGCCGAACAACTCCGCTCCCGCATTTGATGATGTATAGTCGGGCATTCTCACCCTTTCTCATCAGCTTTTTGCAAATTATGTTCTGACATTCACACCTACTTGCAGTCGAACAGCTCTGCTCCCGCTTTTGATTATGTTTGGTTGGATATTCGAACCTTTTCTTAACTTCTTTTTACATATTTTGGTTGGACGTTCACACCTTCTTGTAGCTGAACACTTCCACTCCTGCTTTTGATGATGTATGGTTGGGCATTCACACCTTTTTTTTGCCCATTTTTCAGGAATTATGGGTGGACATTCACACCTTGCAGCTGAACACCTCCTATCCCACTTATGATCATGTGCGGTATGATTTTCGATGTTCATGATTTTCATGTTTTCTAGCAATTATTGATGGACATGTAGACCTTCTTGCAGCTGAACACCTCCGCTCCCGCTTTTGATCATACATTGTCAGGCATTAGCAACCTTGTCTTACCCACTTTTTACAAACTTTAGTCGAACAGTCACACCTTTTTGAAGCCGAACACCACCTCTACCGCTTTTGATGATGTATGGTCCAGCATTCTTACCTTTTCTAACACATTCTTCAGCAATTATGGTCGGACATTCACACCTACTCAGAGCCGAACACCTCCGCTCCCGCATTTGATGGTCTATAGTCGGGCATTCTACAGCGGAAAAGACTCATTCTTATGTTTGGTTAGATATTCGAACCTTTTCTTAACTGCTTTTTACAAACTTTGGTCGGACGTTCACAATATCTTGCAGCCGAACACCTCCGCTTCCGCTTTTGATGGTGTATATTCGGGCATACGAACCTTTTCTTACCCGCTTTTTACAAACCAAGGTCGGACTTTCACACCTTCTCTTAGCTGAACAACTCCGCTCCCTCTTTTGATTGTGTACAGTCGGGTAATTTAACCTTTTCTTACCCGCTTTTTACGATCTATGTTCGGACATTCACACCGTCTTACAGCGGAACACCTCCGCTCCCTCTTTTGATGATGTATGGTTAGGCATTCGCACCTTTTCTTACCCATTTTTCAGTAATTATGGGTAGACATTCACACCTTCTTGCAGCTGAACACCTCCTCTCCCGCTTATGATGATGTGTGGTTTGATATTCGAAAATTTTCTTTCATGTTTTCTAGCAATTATTGATGGACATTCAGACCGTCTTGAAGCTGAACACCTCCGCTCCCACTTTTGATGGTGTATAGTCGGGCTTTCGAGCCTTTTCTTCCCCGGTTTTTACAAATTATGGTTGGACATTCAGACCTTCTTGCAGCCGAAAACCTCCACTCCCTCTTTTGATCATACATTGTCGGGCATTCGCACCTTTTCTTACCCGCTTTTTACAAACCATGGTCGGACTTTCACACCTTCTTGTAGCCGAACAACTCCGCTCCCGCTATTGATTGTGTACAGTCGGGTATTTTAACCTTTTCTTACCCGCTTTTTACCAACTATTGTTGGACATTCACACCGTCTTACAGCGGAACACCTCCGCTCCCTCTTTTGATGGTGTATATTCGGGCACTCGAACCTTTTCTTACCCGCTTTTTACAAACTATGGTCGGACATTAAAACCTTCTTGTAGCCGAACACATCCACTCCTGCTTTTGATGATGTATGGTTGGGCATTCGTACCTTTTCTTACCCATTTTGCAGTAATTATGGGTGGACATTCACACCTTTTTGCATTTTAACACCTCCTCTCCCGCTTATGATCATGTGCGGTTTGATATTCGAAAATTCTCTTCCCTGTTTTCTAGCAATTATTGATGGACATTCAGACCTTCTTGCAGCTGAACACCTCCGCTCCCTCTGTTGATGGTGTATAGTCGGGCTTTCGAGCCTTTTCTTCCCCGATTTTTACAAATTATGGATGGACATTCAGACCTTCTTTCAGCCGAAAACCTCCGCTCCCTCTTTTGATCATACATTGTCGGGCATTCGCACCTTTTCTTACCTGCTTTTTACAATTCATGGTCGGACTTTCACACCTTTTAGTAGCGGAACAACTCTGCTCCCGCTATTGATTGTGTACAATAGGGTATTTTAACCTTTTCTTACCTGCTTTTTGCCAATTATGGTTGGACATTCACACCTTCTTACAGCGGAACACCTCCGCTCCCTCCTTTGATGGTGTATGTTCGGGCATTCGAACCTTTTCTTACCCGCTTTTTACAAACTATGGTCAGACATTCAAACCTTCTTGTAGCCGAACACATCCACTCCTGCTTTTGATGATGGGTATTCAAACCTACTTGTTGCCCGCTTTTCATTAATTATGGGTGGACATACACACCTTGTCGCAGCCAAGCACCTCCGCTCCCTGTTAGGATCATGTATGGTTGGGCATTCGTACCTTTTCTTACCCATTTTGCAGTAATTATGGGTGGACATTCACACCTTCTTGCATTTGAACACCTCCTCTCCCGCTTATGATCATGTGCGGTTTGATATTCGAAAATTCTCTTCCATGTTTTCTAGCAATTATTGATGGACATTCAGACCTTCTTGCAGCTGAACACCTCCGCTCCAGCTGTTGATGGTGTATAGTCGGGCTTTCGAGCCTTTTCTTCCCAGATTTTTACAAAATATGGATGGACATTCAGACCTTGTTTCAGCCGAAAAACTCCGCTCCCTCTTTTGATCATACATTGTCGGGCATTCGCACCTTTTCTTACCCGCTTTTTACAAACCATGGTCGGACTTTCACACCTTTTAGTAGCGGAACAACTCTGCTCCCGCTATTGATTGTGTACAATCGGGTATTTTAACCTTTTCTTACCTGCTTTTTGCCAACTATGGTCGGACATTTACACCTTCTTACAGCGGAACACCTCCGCTCCCTCCTTTGATGGTGTATGTTCGGGCATTCGAACCTTTTCTTTCCCGCTTTTTACAAACTATGGTCAGACATTCACACCTTCTTGCAGCCGAACACTTCCGCTCTACCTTTTAGTGTTCTATGGGGTATTCACACCTTTTTTTTCACCGCATTTTATAGATTATGGTTGTAAATTCTCCCCCACTCTTATCCGAAGACCTCTCCTCCTGCTTTGGTTAATATATAGTCGGGCATTCGAACCTTTTCTTACCCGCTTTTTACAAATTATGGTCGAACATTCACACCTACTTGCAGCCGAACACCTCCGCTCCCGCTTTTGATGGTGTATAGTCGGGCTTTCGAGCCTTTTCTTCCCCGGTTTTTACAAATTATGGTTGGACATTCAGACCCCACAGCCGAAAACCTCCGCTCCCTCTTTTGATCATACATTGTCAGGCATTCGCACCTACTTGCAGCCGAATACTTCCGCTCCACCTTTTAGTGATGTATGGTTGGCATTTGCACCTTTTCTTACCCTTTCTTACCCTACTGATTGCTTAAGATTAAGTTGTTTTTTCTCAAACTACAAAATTTTTTTAATTGTTGAAACTTGATTTGAAGTGGATAAATAAGGAGGACAAACAGTTTTAAGTCAGGCTGATAGAAGGAATTAATTTTATAGCAAAATCTGTATTTCGTCATATGTCGAGAGATGCTTATTGCTGAAGAAGTACAAAGTACAACGTTGTTTATCGTTGAAACTTGATTAGACATGAATAAATATGAAGGACAAAGCAGTCTTAACTTGGTTAGAGTTAAGGAATTCGTTTTATAGGAGAATCCGAATTCGTGCATAACTCGTAAAATAGAGCTTATTTTCGGATTCCTGAAGAATGAGTCTGGTTCTTTCTCATAATACAAAGTTTGTTGTTTATTGTTGAAACTTCATCAGAAGTGAAGAAATAAATGAATGCCTATCAACAAATGTGGGATCTAAACTCTAGTGCTTCCTCTAAAATAATTTCCTTTCTCAATTCAGAAATGTGTGTGTGTAAGTCACAACACCCGTGACACCAAAACGGCTTTCTTTTCTCTCTTTTCTCTACACTCTGCACTGTGAGCACACACACCAAATCAGAAAGGCTTTTTTCTCTCTTTTCTACATTATGGACTGTGGGGACACAAAACCGCTCTCTCTTTTTTTTTTTGATTGTGTGCCAGGGCGTTGTCTCACGTATTAGATTATGCTTACGATACGAATGGGTTTATCAGTCACATCAGAATCCATACATACTGATCCTCCCGTAATAAAATGGTCGGATCTTATCAAACACACTTTGTTTCTTGTGACAATTAAGTCAGCGAAACAGCGTATACACGTCAAGACACTGAATCAAGTTTGCCACAAGAACTCATAAGTTTGGCAGTATTGCTCTGCCGTCAGCAATCATACACCCATTTTATTTTCGTGAGACATGTGCAGGCACCTGTTCATCTACTGTTCTATCACTATGAATTAGTTTATCTATTATCAATAAGGATACTTCTACAACTACTATCAAAGTATGTCCAGACTTCTTATGTTGTCAGTTGCTATATATGAATAAGTGGGTAGCTACTGACAAGCATTAAGCATGTCACACAGCCCAAACATATAACATTTCAGGACACACCACACAGTTAACAACCACAGTGAAGTGTCAAAGCCCAAACATGTAACATTCAACAGGACACTTACACAACACATTCAAATCAAACAGTCAGACAACATACAAGAACATATACCCCAGCCGGCATTGCTCCCTGCCTATTTTCCTACAGCTCACTATGTGTGCGCACACCTTTATTCACAAACTCTTCAACTTATACTCTTTTACCAAAGCTGCTACAGCTCGATTGGCCGAATACCCTTAGATCCTATTTCGGTGAATTTGACATCTGCCTTACATGTAACAGATTAGCGGTTTAGCAGTTTTAATTTAGTTTGAGTGAAGGAATTCATTTTATAGCAAAATCCGAAATCGTGAAGAACTCATGAAAGTAAGCTTATTCTCGGATTCCTGAAACTTTAGATTTGCTCTTTCTTTTACTGCAAAGTACAACGTTGTTTTTTTTTTGTTTAAATATTTCTAGACATGGTAAATATGAAGGACAAAGCAGTTTTAACATAGTTTGAGTGAAGGAATTCATTTTATAGATAAAATCCCAAGAGTCTGCTGAGAAAAGAGAGTGAATGCGAAGTAGACTTTAACACGGCTCTGGGAGCGAGCCGAGTGTGGGCTAACCGGGAGAATTGCTTGAAAGAAACGCGACACCAAATGAGCGGTCAGAACAAAGCCTCAATACGGTGTTCCCGTGGTGTTTTTGTTGCTGCCTTGTCGATTGCACAGGGGCAAGCGTTTCAATCAAGCAACGCTCACCATGGGGAAGGTGGCTATGGCAACTAGCCTGATGCCCTGCTCCCGCAGTGACGGATAATCGTACTCTGGTTTCTCTTCATAACATACAAGTCTTTCGCCTTTTACTAAAGACTTTCGTGGAGAGCAGCACTAATGAGTTGTTTCTATTTTTGGCAGGCTTTACCTTTGCGGGTGAAGCCCTTTCTGTCTGTGCAAAAGAAATCTTGTTACTGTGCAGAGTGACTTCTCTGAGTAGAGTCGCCTTACTTGTTGCGATTGTGCCGATGTTCGAAGCTGGAGTGCAAAGTTGTTGCTTGAATGGTGCTTGCTGGAGCATGCGGGAGTGCAAAGTTATACCATTTAAAAGGGCTGAAGAGTGCTCAGTGCAGCGGGTGGGCGGAGGTGCAACGTGACACTCTGGCCACCTATGGCCATAAAAAGAACACTGCTACAAGTGCGCATTGTGCCAGCAAGGGCCCTCGGACCTGAAACAGTGGACAGTTATCGCTTCTCGGCCTTTTGGCTAAGATCAAGTGTAGTATCTGTTCTTATCAGTTTAATATGTCCTCTATACGAGGACTACATATTAAATGGATTTTTAAGAATAGGAGTTGAAAAAGAAGCTTGCTCCGTTCACTCCAAGCATCGACCCAGTACTGCAGTGCCGCTGGGAACGGTGCGCTCTTCTCTGCTCTTGTGAAAAAGCAAACAGCGGTGCAGGATGGAAGTTTCAGGGAGCCCAAGATGAAACTTTCTTTTAGTCTGCTGAGAAAAGAGAGTGAATGCGAAGTAGACTTTAACACAGCTCTGGGAGCGAGCCGAGTGTGGGCTAACCGGGAGAATTGCTTGAAAGAAACGCCATACCAAATGAGCGGTCAGAACAAAGCCTCAATACGGTGTTCCCGTTGTGTTTTTGTTGCTGCCGCTGTTTGCTTTTTCACAAGAGCGCACCTGTTGAGGGGGGGCCTGGGGGGGCCTGGGTGATGGTGGGTCTCAGGCCCGGGCTGCTGCGACTGGTGTGACCGGGTGGTTTGTTTGTTTGTTTTTTGTTGTTGTTTGTTTGTTTTTTGTAGAGGTCCTCCGGAGTGGGGTTGGGTTTAGTGGGGTGGGGCGGGATGGGTACCTTCTGGGGGTACAGTAGCTCCCAGAATATGGTCGCTGCAGGCCCCGAGCCTGGTGGACATCAGGCCCTCCTGTCCTGTGTTGGCTCCCTTTTAAAAAGTACAGAACTTAGAACAGGTCTAGTCCCTGGCTTTCGGCAGAACTGTCTTCTTTACTTTTTTTTTTTTTCCCCTTATCGTGTTCAGCATTATGGCAGCAGAATTGTAGTCTGAATACCTTTGATGCCAAACAGATTTGCTTTGCCAAGGGAAGTTTTATAAATGTAAAGCTCCCCTTGATGCCCATTTATTTATTTCTGTTTACAATATATGACATGTAATAGAACTGAACCGGACCGGGGGACAAGGAAAGAAGAAGAGGAAAGAAGAGAAAAACAGAACATACATCGCATACAACACAGCTGTGGATATAGATGACCTGAGACGACATGATAATACATCAACTGCTTAGCGACCATGCTACTGGACTAATGAATGTGGTTGTGTGTGTGTGAGAACATGCAACACCCATGGCACAGGACCTACATGATAACCGTGCTTAGTTATGAGTGTATAAGCATACAGGGCCACAATCCACAGCCCCCCCAAGCAATCAGAAGCAGGCAGAGAGGGCCACAAGACCCGGGCCACCAGCAGCCCCCACAGAGCACAGAACCCAGGAAGCCCACCGCAGGGGCAACCACGCATCCACCCAGAAGACTGCAGAGGAAGCCCCCGGAAAGAGCCCCCATAAGCATAGGGCAGAGGCCCTCCGGGAGCCAGGGGCAACAGCCCACCGACGTCGCCAGGCCCCAGCCGCCCAGACATGGGCCGTGCACTGGATCCGGGCCCCAGGAGCCCGAGCGCCCCCAAACCCCCCGGCAGAGGCCCCACCCAATACCCAGGAGGGCCAAGCGCCCCAGACAGCCACACAGTGGGTCAGCGCCTGCCCCAGCACCCCTGGCCAAGTGCCCTGGGAGTCAAGACGTGCCCACAGGTGGGTGAAGTCGCGAGCAGCGGAGAGAGGCCACGCCGCCCCCCCCATCGGGAGAAGCACAGACAGGCCAGGCGACAGCAAGTCCAAGATCCAGGCCCAATCATTACCACACACACTTTCATGTCCCATACATCCACACGTCCTCCCTCCCTCGACTCCGCTGGGGTGTAGTGCAGCGGGCACACCAGGGGGCCAGCAGCCACCACAGACCCCAAACCAGCAGAACAATTAATTAATCCTCCTGGCCCCTCCCGCCCCGAGCAGCAACCAGGAAGCAGGGGTGTGCGAAGAAGACCCCTCCCCTCACCCTTCTGGCTCTTCAATATTTTCTAATAGTGAGCAATTAAAATTGAGGGGCAGCCAAACTTGTAGAACTGGGAGCGTGGCCCTCTGGGAAGCCTACATACCCAAAGAGCCCCGCCCACCAGATGCCACTCAGTGTAACCACCCCCCAAGACCTAATGTGTGTGTGTGAGTGTGTTTGATAAGTAGTAATGTCTAAGGTGTAATTAAAACAGGGGTGGGAACTGCAGAGTGCAACTACTGCAGAGTCCACTACACCCCACCGAACACACACGCCCCCAAAACCCTTCATGTGTGAGTGTGTGCTGTGTACAGGAGCCAGAAGGGAGAGGGGTATGGGGATATACACTGGGGGCAGCCAGGGACTGGCTGCAATAGGCATCCCCGCTACCAGGGAGCCAACACAGGACAGGAGGGCCTGATGTCCACCAGGCTCGGGGCCTGCAGCGACCATATTCTGGGAGTTACTGTACCCCCAGAAGGTACCCATCCCGCCCCACCCCACTCAACCCAACCCCACTCCGGAGGACCTCTACAAAAAACAAACAAACCACCCGGTCACACCAGTCGCAGCAGCCCAGGCCTGAGACCCACCATCACCCAGGCCCCCCCAGAACCCCCCTCAACAGGTGCGCTCTTGTGAAAAAGCAAACAGCGGCAGCAACAAAAACACAACGGGAACACTGTATTGAGGCTTTGTTCTGACCGCTCATTTGGTATGGCGTTTCTTTCAAGCAATTCTCCCGGTTAGCCCGCACTCGGCTCGCTCCCAGAGCCGTGTTAAAGTCTACTTCGCATTCACTCTCTTTTCTCAGCAGACTCTTGGGATTTTATCAATAAAATGAATTCCTTCACTCAAACTATGTTAAAACTGCTTTGTCCTTCATATTTACCATGTCTTGAAAGATTTAAACAAAAAAAACAACGTTGTACTTTGCAGTAAAAGAAATAGCAAATCTAAAGTTTCAGGAATCCGAGAATAAGCTTACTTTCATGAGTTCTTCACGATTTCGGATTTTGCTATAAAATGAATTCCTTCACTCAAACTAAATTAAAACTGCTAAACCGCTAATCTGTTACATGTAAGGCAGATGTCAAATTCACCGAATTAGGATTATTCGGTATTCGGCCAATCGAGCTGTAGCAGCTTCGGTAAAAGAGTATAAGTTGAAGAGTTTGTGAATAAAGGTGTGCGCACACATAGTGAGCTGTAGGAAAATAGGCAGGGAGCAATGCCGGCTGGGGTATATGTTCTTGTATGTTGTCTGACTGTTTGATTTGAATGTGTTGTGTAAGTGTCCTGTTGAATGTTACATGTTTGGGCTTTGACACTTCACTGTGGTTGTTAACTGTGTGGTGTGTCCTGAAATGTTATATGTTTGGGCTGTGTGACATGCTTAATGCTTGTCAGTAGCTACCCACTTATTCATATATAGCAACTGACAACGTAAGAAGTCCGGACATACTTTGATAGAGTAGTTGTAGAAGTATCCTTATTGATAATAGATAAACTAATTCATAGTGATAGAACAGTAGATGAACAGGTGCCTGCACATGTCTCACGAAAATAAAATGGATGTATGATTGCTGACGGCAGAGCAATACTGCCAAACTTATGAGTTCTTGTGGCAAACTTGATTCAGTGTCTTGACGTGTATACGCTGTTTGGCTGACTTGATTGTCACAAGAAACAAAGTGTGTTTGATAAGATCCGACCATTTTATTACGGGAGGATCAGTATGTATGGATTCTGATGTGACTGATAAACCCATTCGTATCTTAAGCACAATCTAATACGTGAGACAACGCCCTGGCACACGATAAAAAAAAAAGAGAGAGCGGTTTTGTGTCCCCACAGTCCATAATGTAGAAAAGAGAGAAAAAAGCCTTTCTGATTTGGTGTGTGTGCTCATAGTGCAGAGTGTAGAGAAAAGAAAGCCGTTTTGGTGTCACGGGTGTTGTGACTTACACACACACATTTCTAAATTGAGAAAGGAAATTATTTTAGAGGAAGCACTAAAGTTTAGATCCCACATTTGTTGATAGGCATTCATTTATTTCTTCACTTCTGATAAAAATGATAAGACTGACCTAAAGAATTGGAGGCCCATCACACTTTTAAACTTTGACTGTAAACTTTTTAGCAAGGTTTTAACGACACGGATGTCCTCTGTTTTAGAGGAGGTAATTCACCCAGACCAGGCTTGTGCCATCTCAGAGAGACAACTCACCGACAGCCTCGTACTGATTCGAGACATCATTGATTACGCTAGAGACAGAAACACCCGGCTTGTCATCTTAAATTTAGACTTTGAAAAAGCTTTTGATCGGGTCTCGCATCAATATCTCTTTCAGGTGTTGCAGCCATCGAATAGGGCCCGATTGTTCCTACTTGGTGAGATTTGCTTGGTTGAGACGCTTGCTCCCCCCCCTTGCTCCTCGGCTGACCAAGTAGGAACAATCGGGCCCTATTCGATGGCTGCCTTGTCTTTTACTCTGTGCAAAAGACAAGGCAGCCACAAACACCACGGGAACACCGTATTGAGGCTTTGTTCTGACCACTCATTCGGTGTCGCGTTTCTTTCAAGCAATTCTCCCGGTTAGCCCACACTCGGCTCGCTCCCAGAGCTGTGTTATAGTCTACTTCGCATTCACTCTCTTTTCTCAGCAGATTAAAAGAAAGTTTCATCTTGGGCTCCCTGAAACTTCCATCCTGCACCGCTGTTTGCTTTTTCACAAGAGCAGAGAAGAGCGCACCGTTCCCAGCGGCACTGCAGTACTGGGTCGATGCTTGGAGTGAACGGAGCAAGCTTCTTTTTCAACTCCTATTCTTAAAAATCCATTTAATATGTAGTCCTCGTATAGAGGACATATTAAACTGATAAGAACAGATACTACACTTGATCTTAGCCAAAAGGCCGAGAAGCGATAACTGTCCACTGTTTCAGGTCTGAGGGCCCTTGCTGGCACAATGCGCACTTGTAGCAGTGTTCTTTTTATGGCCATAGGTGGCCAGAGTGTCACGTTGCACCTCCGCCCACCCGCTGAACTGAGCACTCTTCAGCCCTTTTAAATGGTATAACTTTGCACTCCCGCATGCTCCAGCAAGCACCATTCAAGCAACAACTTTGCACTCCAGCTTCGAACATCGGCACAATCGCAACAAGTAAGGCGACTCTACTCAGAGAAGTCACTCTGCACAGTAACAAGATTTCTTTTGCACAGACAGAAAGGGCTTCACCCGCAAAGGTAAAGCCTGCCAAAAATAGAAACAACTCATTAGTGCTGCTCTCCACGAAAGTCTTTAGTAAAAGGCGAAAGACTTGTATGTTATGAAGAGAAACCAGAGTACGATTATCCGTCACTGCGGGAGCAGGGCATCAGGCTAGTTGCCATAGCCACCTTCCCCATGGTGAGCGTTGCTTGGTTGAAACGCTTGCCCCTGTGCAATCGACAAGGCAGCAACAAAAACACCACGGGAACACCGTATTGAGGCTTTGTTCTGACCGCTCATTCGGTGTCGCGTTTCTTTCAAGCAATTCTCCCGGTTAGCCCACACTCGGCTCGCTCCCAGAGCCGTGTTAAAGTCTACTTCGCATTCACTCTCTTTTCTCAGCAGACTCTTGGGATTTTATCTATAAAATGAATTCCTTCACTCAAACTATGTTAAAACTGCTTTGTCCTTCATATTTACCATGTCTAGAAAGATTTAAACAAAAAAAAAACAACGTTGTACTTTGCAGTAAAAGAAAGAGCAAATCTAAAGTTTCAGGAATCCGAGAATAAGCTTACTTTCATGAGTTCTTCACGATTTCGGATTTTGCTATAAAATGAATTCCTTCACTCAAACTAAATTAAAACTGCTAAACCGCTAATCTGTTACATGTAAGGCAGATGTCAAATTCACCGAAATAGGATCTAAGGGTATTCGGCCAATCGAGCTGTAGCAGCTTTGGTAAAAGAGTATAAGTTGAAGAGTTTGTGAATAAAGGTGTGCGCACACATAGTGAGCTGTAGGAAAATAGGCAGGGAGCAATGCCGGCTGGGGTATATGTTCTTGTATGTTGTCTGACTGTTTGATTTGAATGTGTTGTGTAAGTGTCCTGTTGAATGTTACATGTTTGGGCTTTGACACTTCACTGTGGTTGTTAACTGTGTGGTGTGTCCTGAAATGTTATATGTTTGGGCTGTGTGACATGCTTAATGCTTGTCAGTAGCTACCCACTTATTCATATATAGCAACTGACAACATAAGAAGTCTGGACATACTTTGATAGTAGTTGTAGAAGTATCCTTATTGATAATAGATAAACTAATTCATAGTGATAGAACAGTAGATGAACAGGTGCCTGCACATGTCTCACGAAAATAAAATGGGTGTATGATTGCTGACGGCAGAGCAATACTGCCAAACTTATGAGTTCTTGTGGCAAACTTGATTCAGTGTCTTGACGTGTATACGCTGTTTCGCTGACTTGATTGTCACAAGAAACAAAGTGTGTTTGATAAGATCCGACCATTTTATTAGGGGAGGATCAGTATGTATGGATTCTGATGTGACTGATAAACCCATTCGTATCGTAAGCATAATCTAATACGTGAGACAACGCCCTGGCACACAATCAAAAAAAAAAAGAGAGAGCGGTTTTGTGTCCCCACAGTCCATAATGTAGAAAAGAGAGAAAAAAGCCTTTCTGATTTGGTGTGTGTGCTCACAGTGCAGAGTGTAGAGAAAAGAGAGAAAAGAAAGCCGTTTTGGTGTCACGGGTGTTGTGACTTACACACACACATTTCTGAATTGAGAAAGGAAATTATTTTAGAGGAAGCACTAGAGTTTAGATCCCACATTTGTTGATAGGCATTCATTTATTTCTTCACTTCTGATGAAGTTTCAACAATAAACAACAAACTTTGTATTATGAGAAAGAACCAGACTCATTCTTCAGGAATCCGAAAATAAGCTCTATTTTACGAGTTATGCACGAATTCGGATTCTCCTATAAAACGAATTCCTTAACTCTAACCAAGTTAAGACTGCTTTGTACTTCATATTTATTCATGTCTAATCAAGTTTCAACGATAAACAACGTTGTACTTTCTAGAATGAGAAAGAACTTCTTCAGCAATAAGCATCTCTCGACATATGACGAAATACAGATTTTGCTATAAAATTAATTCCTTCTATCAGCCTGACTTAAAACTGTTTGTCCTCCTTATTTATCCACTTCAAATCAAGTTTCAACAATTAAAAAAATGTTGTAGTTTGAGAAAAAACAACTTCATCTTTAGCAATCAGTAGGGTAAGAAAGGGTAAGAAAAGGTGCAAATGCCAACCATACATCACTAAAAGGTGGAGCGGAAGTATTCGGCTGCAAGTAGGTGCGAATGCCTGACAATGTATGATCAAAAGAGGGAGCGGAGGTTTTCGGCTGCAAGGTCTGAATGTCCAACCATAATTTGTAAAAACCGGGGAAGAAAAGGCTCGAAAGCCCGACTATACACCATCAAAAGCGGGAGCGGAGGTGTTCGGCTGCAAGTAGGTGTGAATGTTCGACCATAATTTGTAAAAAGCGGGTAAGAAAAGGTTCGAATGCCCGACTATATATTAACCAAAGCAGGAGGAGAGGTCTTCGGATAAGAGTGGGTGAGAATTTACAACCATAATCTATAAAATGCGGTGAAAAAAAAGGTGTGAATACCCCATAGAACACGAAAAGGTAGAGCGGAAGTGTTCGGCTGCAAGAAGGTGTGAATGTCTGACCATAGTTTGTAAAAACGGGTAAGAAAAGGTTCGAATGCCCGAACATACACCATCAAAGGAGGGAGCGGAGGTGTTCCGCTGTAAGAAGGTGTGAGGTGTGTTATCTGTGCAATGTGAGCAGATGTTTGAGTGTGTTAAACCCATCCTGAACATCCTTTGTCCTGTATAGTGTGTTCTATGAAGAATTTTGTATTGTATGAGCTGTAAATTAGGATTTCGAGTCATTCTGAAGGTGTTCAAACATATATGTGGCCAGAAGCTATGACTAGAACTGATGGATAAATCTGCCTCCCATTTTGAGGACGGTAGAGACATTGTGTCATCTATCTTAGACAATAATTTATATATTTTTGATAGTAGTTTTGGGGTGCAGATGCTTAGAAATTCTACTACCCTAATCGGGAGTTGTAAGTCTGGTTGGTGGAGGATATATTTCTTTTTTATTATAGACTTAAGTTGTTGATATTCTAGGAATTTATTGCTGCCTATCTCATGTTGTGATATGAGCTCATCAAATAAAATAAAATGTCCATTTTGGATTATATGTTCCAGATGTTTGATTCCTTTGATCTTCCAGAGAGTAAAGTTTAGCATTTTTTTGTTTTGCAGGATGTCAGGATTGTTCCAGATGGGTGTAAGCTTACACGGGACAAGTGAAGACTATGTTATTTTAAGAAATTCCCACCAGGCTGTCAGAGAGGTGCTGATGTTAATGCTTTTGAAACATTTGTGATTTTTTACGTTTTGACTAATAAGTGGCAGGTCAGAGATTTCCAGATTATCACACAATGCTTGTTCTATATTTATCCATGGTTCATCTATTGGGCTAGGTTTAAACCATTTTGATATATACTGTAACCTATTGGCTAAGGAATAGTGCTGAAAATTAGGTAAATCTAATCCACCCTGTCCTTGGTCTTCTGTAGGGTTTTTAAACTAATACGTGGTGGTTTGTTTTTCCACAGAAATTTGGAGATGCATGAACCTAGTGACTTAAACCAAGTAGCAGATGGTTTTATGGGGATCATTGAGAACAAATAGTTAACTTTTGGTAGTATCATCATTTTAATGGTTGTAACTCTCCCCATAAGTGATATAGGTAAGGACTTCAAACGAGAGAGATCGTCCTCTACTGTCTTTAATAATTGCACATAATTTAGCTTTGTTAGCCCTGAGAGCCTGGAGGAAATGTTTATTCCTAAATATCTAATATTTCCTGACTGTAAAGTGATCGCAGGTATATTCTGGTCCCTATAGTTAATGGGCAGAACTGTGGTCTTAGACCAATTGATAGAGTAGTCAGAAAGTGCTGAGAATTTATTTATGAGTGTGATCGTGTGAGTGAGAGACGTTTGTGAGTTCTGAAGGAAAAGTAATACATCATCAGCATAAAGACTTATTTTATGCTCAATATTTTGGGGTTGGATGCCTTTAATATTTCTATCTTGTCTGATAGCAGCTGCTAAAGGTTCGATGAAAATAGCAAAAAGTGAGGGCGAAAGTGGGCAACCCTGTCTTGTACCTCTCTGCAGACTGAAGCTTGGAGAAGTTTGATCATTTGTCCTGACACTTGCACTTGGGGAGTCAGTTATTTTCTTTTGAGGAGATAAGAGGCTTTAATAATAATATCTTGCAAGAGAGAACAACACAGTACAGAATACAGAGTTGCTCTGACCACTGAAGCAAAAACACACAGTTATATTGCCCACTCATCACGTCATCTGTTTTTGGGTATAGTTGATTGTTCTTCTAACTTTCCTCCCCAACCATTAGTTGAGGTTACCCAGACACACTCGTAAATACCAGCCTAACCCTGTCCCCCCTAAAGTGCAGCTATCTCATAATAACAAGCCCACCATTGTAAAGAGGAATTTAAGAAAACAGGGCAGGGTGGTACCTTGCAGCTCAGTGTTTTGCAGGTTATACACAGTAACACTCAATGCAATGCATATAAGAATTATTTTCCATTACATTCCTCTCTTTTGATTATAATAATACCATTATATTAATCAACCCAAAAGAAACAAGGAAAATAATAACTTTATCTGTAAAACATCAGCCTGCATTTGCACACAACGTGAGTTTAAAATGCAGGCATCATAGTGATAAAGGGTCCAATGATAAACAATCAAAACATGAACAATTAAATATGATTATCTTCATCCCTCTCTAAGTCAGCGTCACTAGAGGAAAAATTTTGAAAGCAAAAAAGTTCTTTGAGTCATTTGAATCATTTGGTGAGATACATACAATGAGGCCTTTCACACAGGGAAAAATACAGCAGCCCTGTATTATTGCTTCCTGTGAAATCAAGATACAATGTGCACATGCTGGTTACAAATAAGAAAATACAAACAACAAACAGTTTCTTCCATGGTTCACAGCATGTGTATGATCATCTTCATCACAGGTCTCAGTAAGGATGTTTCAATCTTCGGTGTCAGAGGTTACTAGCACTTAACACACCGGTGGAGTACAGCTTTTACTGCTGACTCTTATCTTTGTCCTTCCGGGCGTGTTGGTTAGGCTGATGTATGTCAGGGTGGAAGTCATCTACTGGTTCTGGTACCTTCTTACAGTGACTGGCATGAATCCAGGTTGCTCTCTCTGCAACTTTAACAGCTGTATGAGTGACCAGTAGCACCTGGAACGGGCCTTGCCAACGTTTGGACTTCCAATGTTTCCTGCGAAGTTCCTTCACCACCTGTCATCTGGTTGGAGTGGTGTGTTTTCTGTGGCTGGAAGGGCTGCTTTTACTGTCTGTGAAACTTGAGATAGAACAGTGGAAAGGTTTCGACAGTAAGACAACATAGCATCATCACAAACAGTTGTGGAAGGGAGGGGTCTGGTTACAGGTCCCAATCCCAGGTTAGGAGGTCTGCCAAATAAAATTTCAAATGGGCTGAGATTCACTTGAGCTCTGATTCTCATTCTCATGTAGGTAAGCACAATAGGTAATGTTTTTGTCCATGGCAGACCTGTTTCTTCACAACATTTGGCTAACTTGGACTTTAATGTACCATTTTCTCTTTCCACAGCACCTCCACTCTGTGGATGATAAGCACAATGTGTGCGCAAGGTTATTCCCAGGAATTTACCAACCTCAGTCAATGCAGTGTTTACAAAATGTGTGCCATTATCACTGCTGATCTTCTCTGGAATGCCCCATCTAGGAATGATTTCTGTTTAGCAGTGCTTTAGTCACTGCATTACTGTTTGCATGTTTTGCAGGGAAAACTTCAACCCATTTACTAAACACGTCCACTATTACTAGTGCATATTTCTTTCCTTCAGCTGGTGTGAGTTCAACAAAATCCATCATCAAATGTTCAAAAGGTTTCTCTGATGGAGGGTGTGCAACTTGCGATGTGTGTAATGCCTTTCCTACATTATGTGTGGCACAAACCATACATGACTGACAGTATTTTTGCGCATATGAACTGAACCCTTTTGTGAACCACTGAGCAGTGAGTGCATTCAGCATCCCCCCTTTTGACACATGGTCCAACCCATGTGTCAATTTTGAAAAATGAGGAAAAAAATGTTTAGGTAGACAGGGTTTACCATCAGGTCCCATCCAAACACCATCCATATAAGTTGCACCCACAGAGGACCAAATGCGTCCAGAGGACCAAATTTCATCTGCAGAGGCAAAAGTTTGCAAAGCATGGAGATCTGTGAGGGAGTCTTCTGCCTGCAAAGAGAGGGAAGCGAAAACAGGAAAAGATTTAGCTGCTTGCTTAGCTGCAGCATCAGCTCTGGCATTGCCACAAGCAACAGGATTGTCTGAGTTAGTGTGAGCCGCACACTTACAGACCGAGATTGCTGTAGGCAAAAGGATCGCATCAAGAAGATCAGAAACCTGCTTGGAGTTCAGAATAGTTTTACCATCTGATTTAAGGAAATGCCTGTGTTTCCACAGCGCACCAAAGTCATGAACAACACCAAAAGCATATCTGGAATCTGTGTAAATAGTGACAGACTTACCAGCTGCCAACTTACAAGCTTCAGTAAGTGCAATAAGCTCAGTAGTTTGAGCAGAGAAATGTTTAGGAAGAGAACCAGACAACAAAGTGTCATGTGAAGAACATACTGCAAACCAAACACAGTTAGTACCTGTGGCTGGATCACGCAAAGCTGATCCATCTACAAAAAGAATCATGTCAGAGTTTGGAAGAGGAGTCTCTAAAAGATCAGGTCGGGGTGTACAAACTTGTTCCAAAACAGCTTCACAGTCATGAGGCTCCCCATCCTCAGGAGTCGGAAGCAAAGTAGCAGGATTCAGAACAGTACAACGTTTAACAGTGACATTTGGCATATCACAGAGGTGTATCTGAGCCAACGAGCAGTTGAAAGATGTGAAGTTTTCTGCTCGAGAAGAATAAAGGCAACAGCATGAGGAACCAAAACAGTCAAATTAGCGTAGCCCACAATATCTTGGGAGGCCAGGACAGCTTTCTCTGCAGCTGCAACAGCACGAAGACAACCAGGCAGGCCTGCAGCCACAGAGTCCAGTTTTGCTGAGAAATGAGCCACTGGCCTTTGCCTGCCCCATGTTCCTGCATAAGAACAGATGTCATACAACCATGCTTCTCATCAACTGCCTGTATGAAAGGTTTATGAGGATCTGGAATGCCAAGTGTTGGTGCTGTTTGAAGAGCCAGCTTAAGCTGACTAAAGGCTGGAGCTGCATGTCAGAACTGCAGCTGCCTTTACCATGGATAAGAGCACCTAAGAGAGCTTCGAGAAAAGAGTAGTTAGGAATAAAGTTCCTGCAGTAAGATGTTATACCTAAGAATGACATAAGCTGTTTTTTAGTAACCGGTTTAGGAATGATCTGAACTGCAGCAACACGTTTAGGAGAAAGTGAGCGCCCATCCTTAGAAATCACATGACCCAAAAAGGTGACTTCGTCCTGTACAAACTGTAACTTAGAAAGGCTGGCTTTATGGCCATAAGAAGGAAGATGTTTCAACAGATTCACTGTCTTTTTCACACTGTTGTTTAGATGGACCACATAAAAGGATGTCATCCACATACTGCAAAAGAGCAGAGCCTGTGGTTGATTGAAGTTAATCCAGACTAGCTTTGAGGGCAGCATTGTAAATAGTGGGACTTTCACAGTACCCCTGGCATAACCGGGTAAAAGTCCAAGATCTCCCTTCAAACTAAAAAGCAAACCAAAATGGGCTATCAGGGTGCACTGGCGACAAGTCAACCACTGAGAAAAACTGTGCATCTGATGTAATTTGAGACAAAATAGTGTGTGGGTTGGGCACAGTAGGAGCATGTGGCTGAACTGCAGCATTCACCGCTTGGAGGTCCTGTACAAAACGCCATTCATCTGGCTGGCCAGCATCTTTAATCTTTTTAACAGGAAACAATGGAGTAAGCACAGGTGAATTTTCAAAAGGAACAATAACGCCTGTTTTCTGAAAAGATTGAAAAACAGGTTTAATCCCTTTAATTGCTTCAGGCTTAAAAGGGTATTGTTTTTTACATGGACAAAAGTCTGATTTAGGGGTGACAATTACTGGTTCACAGCCTTTTATCAACCCCACATCATATTTGCTCTTAGCCCAAAGATCATTGGGCACTTCAGCCAACATGGGTATCGAAGACAAATCTGTTTCAGATAAAAAACATGCTTCAAAATGTGATTCTGTGGTAGGAATTAAGTCCACAGTTCTTTGACAATGCATTGTACTCAAAAATGTTTTTTTGTATGCTGACAATCGTTCAGAAAACATCAAATTTGGATCAGCAGGTGAAACGGTCCACTCCATTTCTTTCTGACATGTAGCAACAAACTCTCCCACACCTTGTCACTGCCAGTGTGTACATTTGGCCAAGGAAATGTGAGGGCGAGTACCACAAACATTAAAAAAATCGAAGTGCTCTGGAGTGAGCGACACAGCCAATAAAGTAGGCGCACATATTTTTTCACTTCTTCTCATAGTCATTGTCAGGCCCCGAAGAAATGTGTGATGTGCAGTGCAAATCAGTAGGTTGCATGAAATCAGAAAGGGGTGAAACTAACGCTTTTGCTTCTTCCACTAGTTGTTGTGAAAAAGGAGAGCTGGGAAGTTTCCACTCATAAGCATATGTAAGTGCCGATGAATCAAACTGCACTGCTGTGAAAACTTTGTCAGGCTGTAACATAACCTTAACACCCTCTGGTGTAGAAGTTAAAATAATGCCTAATTTACACATGAGATCACAGCCCATCAGGTTAATGGGACACAACTCTGATAACAAAAATGAGTGTTTGAAGGAGAGCTCATCGGGAGTGACAACACGCAATGGGCATTGTCATTTTCTCCTTCACAACCTGGCCTGAGGCAGACATACAGTAAACGTGGTTTCCACTTAACTTTTGAGGACAATCAAACTCCCCTGACGTCACTACTGATGAACATAAGTTCCTATATTCTGAAAGAAATATCTTTGCTCTAGGACGGAAATAGCATGCAAAACTTTACTACGTGAATCACAGTCGGCAAGCGTTTCTTCACTACACAGAGCAGGAAAAATGTGTGAGTGTGTTTGTGCTATCACCCATCAGTGGAGGCTCCGCTGCCGCGTGACGTCCAGAACCTGCCTCCCACCCTCAGTCAGCCTTTTGCCCAATTTCATCACTTTTCAGCTGTGGACAGTCCTTCTTCCAGTGTCCAGTCTGGCCACAGTAAAAACAAATATTCGGATCATAGCTCTGGCGTGGCCCATTTCGACCTCCTCTCCCACACGTCCACGTCTTCAACTTCGGCCTCGTCCTCTGTTTACACCAACTGCGTAATACATGGTCATGGCTGCCAAATGCAGCTCCTTTTCACACTTGTCCCTTTTGGTTGTCTTACGCGTCTCAACTTGGTTATGAGCATGGCAAACATATCGGCGAACGTCAGCCAAACGAGGACCCTCACACCATCCCACGTAAATGTTCTTTACTTCAGTGGCGACATCTGGCATGAGGCCTTTAATTATTGCATTGCATGCAATACTCTCCCATGGTCCTGATTCATTACCCAAATCCCTTGGTCTCTGATGACCGCTGTGCTTGCTGACTTCCTCAAGGATGCGGTGTACAAAATCATCAGTCCCTTCACCGGGTTTCTGTTTGCAGGTGTAAATGTGGGACATATTGATTTTGGTTGGAAATTGAGTGGTGATGGCTTGACACAGTCTTTGGATGGCTGCTTCATATTGAGCGTTATCATTATGTCCTCGTTCACTGTTGGTAGGTCGCAAATCCAGTTGTAGCATACTGGCCTCTATTTTGCAGAGGTCGGTCGGTTTGAACTTTTTTGCCAATGTGCGACGCAATTCAACCCCAGTCGGGCAGATTGTGCGCAGAAATCTCGCAACTCGTCAGCAAAATGGGGTCCAGAAATCTCTGGATCTGGTAAGCATTGTTATGCTTCCATGATGTCAGTCTCAGTCCAGGGTCGATAAACCAGTAATGGTCCAGTGGGAACTGCAACTTTAACCATAGGCATGGTTTGAATCTGGTTTTGTTTTTTCTCACGTTTAGATCTCTGAAGTCCAGATTGTGGGTAAAGGATTTTTGTCACTTGCGTTAAAAGTTCTTGGGCAGGTACGCTGGAGAACCAAACGTCTTCCTTTTCCTCATCATCAGACCTATGTAACTGATGTTGTGAGAATGATGGAATTTCTTCCAGAGGGAGGATGGAAGAAGTCCCTTCTTCCCGAGAGGCTTGTGGCAGGGCTGGCTGTTGTTGTTGCAGGGCAGGAGTCCAGGTCTGGATCCGGCACAGCTAATACTAAATTATTATCATCATTCCGTCATGGCATTTGTTTAACATTTTCCTTTCTTTCTCTTAATACACTTTATTTTTTCCAAAATTCTATACCTTTCTTACTTCTTATTTAAACTTAATTTTCTTTTTTTTGCTTCATCTCTTTCTCATATTTGCAAAACTTTTCTTCTAATTTTCTTATTTCTAACATACTAAAAGAACCTTCAGGTGGAAAACCTCTGGACCATATGTCTTTTTCATTTCATCATGCTTAGGTCCCCCGGTAGGGTCAAAAGTCTGAGACCTACTGTTTCCCATTCTCAGACTTGGAATGGGGAAATATATTCCTTCACTCAAAGGACGTCTCCAATGAGGACCTTAATCTGTACTCACACTTCTTCGGAGTACTTCACACTTCTTCGGACTGCTTCAAAAGTTTCACTTACTCATGAAATCTCTGTCTCACTGATGACACAACCGGGAAACACTCTTTTATTCAAATAAAAACTAAAAAGCAGTCCTATCGTCTCAGACTATCATATTTCAAAAATGATCCCAGCGCTGGTATTCAAGAAAAGGACCTGCCAGTCCTCTCTCTCAGAAAAGGCCTTGGAGGTATGAGGCTGGAACAGCTACTTCAGTCCAGGCTGGCCATGCACTGCGATCCGGTCCAGAGACACCAGTCGAGGGATCCTGTTCGTGACGCCAAAATTGTGGTGGAAATTTAGTAACGCACAGAGTCAGTTATTTTCTTCTGAGGAGATAAGAGGCTTTAATAATAATATCTTGAAAGAGAGAACAACACAGTACAGAATACAGAGTTGCTCTGACCACTGAAGCAAAAACACACAGTTATATTGCCCGCTCATCACGTCATCTGTCTTTGGTTGATAGTTGATTGTTCTTCTAACTTTCCTCCCCAACCATCAGTTTAGGTTACCCAAAAGGAGTGTATTGCTCCATCACAAGTATGCTTCTTTCACATACAGGGTAATATGAAGAATGTTATGCCTGAAACCTATTTAGACATGCAAAAATATGAAGGACAAAGCAGTTTTAACTTGGTTTGAGTGAAGGAATTCATTTTATATCAAAATCCGGAATTGTGCATTATGGCAGCAGAATTGTAGTCTGAATACCTTTATGCCAAACAGATTTGCTTTGCCAAGGGAAGTTTTATAAATGTTTATTGTTTATGTTTACAATATATAAACTAGCAGAATAATTAATTCATCCTCCTGGTCCCTCCCACCCCGGAGAGGGCAGCCAGAGACTGGCTGCAATAGGCATCCCCGCTACCTGGGACCCAACACAGGGCAGGAGGGCCTGATGTCCACCAGGCTCGGGGCCTGCAGTCACCATATTCCGGGAGCTACTGTACCCCCAGAAGGAACCCATCCCGCCCCACCCCACTCAACCCAACCCCACCCCGGAGGACCTCTACAAAAACAAACAAACAACAACAAAAATCAAACAAACAAACAAACAAATCACCCGGTCACACCAGTCGCAGCAGCGAGACCCACCATCACCCAGGCCCCCCCCAACAGGGGAAAAGCACACCCCCACACAGACCCCCTCCCCCTCACCGCACGCCCCAACACCCTAAAAAAAATAACCACCTGCGGACACCTTGGAGTTCCCAGAGCAACAAGGCCGGCACCAGGATCTGCACCAACCCACGCATATTGTGGCATGTCCAGGGCAACCCAGACCCCCCAGGCGCAGGCAGGGCCCCGCCCCGGGCGCAAGGCAGCGGCAAGCCACCAGGTCCAGGCCCAGCTCCACCACCCACGCCAGAGCGGCCCGGTCACCCGGTACAGAGCCAGCAGCCACCACCCCAAGGCCCCTAAGGGACCCCGCCCCACACCGCAAGACAGCCCCACCCGCAAGCCCCCAAAACTGCCCTCCAAGCCCGACACACAGTCCCCCCCAGCAATGACCAACCCGGTCCCCACGACCCGAGAGACCACCAGACGCCCGAAGCCACACAGCCCCCCCCAGCACACACCCAACCGCCCAGAGCGACGGGACAGCAACCCACCACCAACACTATGTGATCAAGCTAATCAGAGGGGACCAGAGAGAATTAAATTCAGCCAATTGATGTTTTGAGGAGGCAGACATTGTTTCCATGCTAATATAATCTAAAAGAAAATTTCTAAACTGGTTAATAAACAGATTGTTCTTCGCTTTCCAGTTCATGAGAATAGTTTTCTTTGCTATACATAACACTGTGAGGATCATGTGTGCTAAGCTAAATTCCACGTTGATGTTGTCTAAGTCACCCAGTATGCACAGTGTGGGGCATGCAGGAATGCTACACTTTAGCCATGTTGATAGGTCCGCACAGACTTCAAGCCAGAACTTCTGGACAGGCGCACAAAACCACAAAGCGTGTGCATAATCATCAGGTGTGTTATCTGTGCAATGTGAGCAGATGTTTGAGTGTGTTAGACCCATCCTGAACATCCTTTGTCCTGTATAGTGTGTTCTATGAAGAATTTTGTATTGTATGAGCTGTAAATTAGGATTTTGAGTCATTCTGAAGGTGTTCAAACATATTTGTGGCCAGAAGCTATGACTAGAACTGATGGATAAATCTGCCTCCCATTTTGAGGACGGTAGAGACATTGTGTCATCTATCTTAGACAATAATTTATATATTTTTGATAGTAGTTTTGGGGTGCAGATGCTTAGAAATTCTGCTACCCTAATCGGGAGTTGTAAGTCTGGTTGGTGGAGGATATATTTCTTTGTTATTATAGACTTAAGTTGTTGATATTCTAGGAATTTATTGCTGCCTATCTCATGTTGTGATATGAGCTCATCAAATGAAATAAAATGTCCATTTTGGATTATATGTTCCAGATGTTTGATTCCTTTGATCTTCCATAGAGTAAAGTTTAGCATTTTTTTGTTTTGCAGGATGTCAGGATTGTTCCAGATGGGTGTAAGCTTACACGGGACAAGTGAAGACTTTGTTATTTTAAGAAATTCCCACCAGGCTGTCAGAGAGGTGCTGATGTTAATGCTTTTGAAACATTTGTGATTTTTTACGTTTTGACTAATAAGTGGCAGGTCAGAGATTTACAGATTATCACACAATGCTTGTTCTATATTTATCCATGTTCATCTATTGGGCTAGGTTTAAACCATTTTGATATATACCGTAACCTATTGGCTAAGGAATAGTGCTGAAAATTAGGTAAATCTAATCCACCACTGTCCTTGGTCTTCTGTAGGGTTTTTAAACTAATACGTGGTGGTTTGTTTTTCCACAGAAATTTGGAGATGCATGAATCTAGTGACTTAAACCAAGTAGCAGGTTGGTTTTATGGGGATCATTGAGAACAAATAGTTAACTTTTGGTAGTATCATCATTTTAATGGTTGTAACACTCCCCATAAGTGATATAGGTAAGGACTTCCAACGAGAGAGATTGTCCTCTACTGTCTTTAATAATTGCACATAAATTAGCTTTGTTAGCTCTGAGAGCCTGGAGGAAATGTTTATGCCTAAATATCTAATATTTCCTGACTGTAAAGTGATCGCAGGTATATTCTGGACCCTACAGTTAATGGGCAGAACTGTGGTCTTAGACCAATTGATAGAGTAGTCAAAAAGTGCTGAGAATTTATTTATGAGTGTGATCGTGTGAGTGAGAGACGTCTGTGAGTTCTGAAGGAAAAGTAATACATCATCAGCATAAAGACTTATTTTATGCTCAATATTTTGGGGTTGGATGTCTTTAATATTTCTATCTTGTCTGATAGCAGCTGCTAAAGGTTTGATGAAAATAGCAAAAAGTGAGGGAGAAAGTGAGCAACCCTGTCTTGTACTTCTCTGCAGACTGAAGCTTGGAGAAGTTTGATCATTTGTCCTGACACTTGCATTTGGGGAGTCAGTTATTTTCTTGTGAGGAGATAAGAGGCTTTAATAATAATATCTTGCAAGAGAGAACAACACAGTACAGAATACAGAGTTGCTCTGACCACTGAAGCAAAAACACACAGTTATATTGCCCGCTCATCACGTCATCTGTTTTTGGGTATAATTGATTGTTCTTCTAACTTTCCTCCCCAACCATCAGTTGAGGTTACCCAGACACACTCGTAAATACCAGCCTAACCCTGTCCCCCCTAAAGTGCACCTATCTCATTATAACAAGCCCACCATTGTAAAGAGGAATTTAAGAAAACAGGGCAGGGTGGTACCTTGCAGCTCGGTCATTTGCAGGTTATACACAGTAACACTCAATACAATGCATATAAGAATTATTTTCCATTACATTCCTCCCTTTTGATTATAATAATACCATTATATTAATCAACCCAAAAGAAACAAGGAAAATAATAACTTTATCTGTAAAACATCAGCCTGCATTTGCACACAACGTGAGTTTAAAATGCAGGCATCATAGTAATAAAGGGTCCAATGATAAACAATCAAAACATGAACAATTAAACATGATTATCTTCATCCCTCTCTAAGTCAGCGTCACTAGAGGAAAAATTTTGAAAGCAAGAAAGTTATTTGAGTCATTTGGTCTTTTTCACACTGTTGTTTAGATGGACTACATAAAAGGATGTCATCCACATACTGCAAAAGAGCAGAGCCTGTGGTTGATTGAAGTTAATCCAGACTAGCTTTGAGGGCAGCATTGTAAATAGTGGGACTTTCACAGTACCCCTGGCATAACCGGGTAAAAGTCCAAGATCTCCCTTCAAACTAAAAAGCAAACCAAAATGGGCTATCAGGGTGCACTGGCGACAAGTCAACCACTGAGAAAAACTGTGCATCTGATGTAATTTGAGACAAAATAGTGTGTGGGTTGGGCACAGTAGGAGCATGTGGCTGAACTGCAGCATTCACCGCTTGGAGGTCCTGTACAAAACGCCATTCATCTGGCTGGCCAGCATCTTTAATCTTTTTAACAGGAAACAATGGAGTAAGCACAGGTGAATTTTCAAAAGGAACAATAACGCTTGTTTTCTGAAAAGATTGAAAAACAGGTTTAATCCCTTTAATTGCTTCAGGCTTAAAAGGGTATTGTTTTTTACATCGACAAAAGTCTGATTTAGGGGTGACAATTACTGGTTCACAGCCTTTTATCAACCCCACATCATATTTGCTCTTAGCCCAAAGATCATTGGGCACTTCAGCCAACATGGGTATCGAAGACAAATCTGTTTCAGATAAAAAACATGCTTCAAAATGTGATTCTGTGGTAGGAATTAAGTCCACAGTTCTTTGACAATGCATTGTACTCAAAAATATTTTTTTGTATGCTGACAATCGTTCAGAAAACATCAAATTTGGATCAGCAGGTGAAACAGTCCACTCCATTTCTTTCTGACATGTAGCAACAAACTCTCCCACACCTTGTCACTGCCAGTGTGTACGTTTGGCCAAGGAAATGTGAGGGCGAGTACCACAAACATTAAAAAAATCGAAGTGCTCTGGAGTGAGCGACACAGCCAATAAAGTAGGCGCACATATTTTTTCACTTCTTCTCATAGTCATTGTCAGGCCCCAAAGAAATGTGTGATGTGCAGTGCAAATCAGCAGGTTGCATGAAATCAGAAAGGGGTGAAACTAACGCTTTTGCTTCTTCCACTAGTTGTTGTGAAAAAGGAGAGCTGGGAAGTTTCCACTCATAAGCATATGTAAGTGCCGATGAATCAAACTGCACTGCTGTGAAAACTTTGTCAGGCTGTAACATAACCTTAACACCCTCTGGTGTAGAAGTTAAAATAATGCCTAATTTACACATGAGATCACAGCCCATCAGGTTAATGGGACACAACTCTGATAACAAAAATGAGTGTTTGAAGGAGAGCTCATCGGGAGTGACAACACGCAATGGGCATTGTCATTTTCTCCTTCACAACCTGGCCTGATGCAGACATACAGTAAACGTGGTTTCCACTTAATTTTGGAGGACAATCAAACTCCCCTGACGTCACTACTGATGAACATAAGTTCCTATATTCTGAGAGAAATATCTTTGCTCTAGGACGGAAATAGCATGCAAAACTTTACTACGTGAATCACAGTCGGCAAGCGTTGCTTCACTACACAGAGCAGGAAAAATGTGTGAGTGTGTTTGTGCTATCACCCATTAGTGGAGGCTGCGCTGCCGTGTGACGTCCAGAACCTGCCTCCCACCCTCAGTCAGCCTTTTGCCCAATTTCATCACTTTTTAGCTGTGGACAGTCCTTCTTCCAGTGTCCAGTCTGGCCACAGTAAAAACAAATATTCGGATCATAGCTCTGGCGTGGCCCATTTTGACCTCCTCTCCCACACGTCCACGTCTTCGACTTCGGCCTCGTCCTCTGTTTACACCAACTGCGTAATACATGGTCATGGTTGCCAAATGCAGCTCCTTTTCACACTTGTCCCTTTTGGTTGTCTTACGCGTCTCAACTTGGTTCTGAGCATGGCGAGCATATCGGCGAACGTCAGCCAAACGAGGACCCTCACACCATCCCACGTAAATGTTCTTTACTTCAGTGGCGACATCTATATAATATTGTCTGGGTCCCGTTAAAACATGTATTTTTCCCATCTAATTCCTTGTTTGCTTTAAAACAAGTATTCCCCATTTTCTATCCCTTCAGTAGCCAACCAGTTTGTATGGAGTACACTGGAGCAACTTGACTGATCAGTAAAACACTGCTTTTGTTGTCACCGCAAGGCTTCCCCCGTCGGTTGTTTCACTGAGACACTACTGAGTAACTATAACTCAACACAGTTTATACACATAACATTCATATACATACTAACAAACAAACAATAATTTATCGCAATTTTCTCATCTCTGTTTGAACGTACACCCAGGTAAATATTCCTGTAGTCTTCTCATACCGACTATGGACCCATTCATTGTTTAACTTCACTGTTTTGCAAATCCTAATTGAATATTACACATTGACATTGAACTTTACTGGATAAGCAGGTCTTCATTGCATTCAGCAGCCTATATGTGAGCATCTATGTGTAAGCTGTTCTTCCTTGCATTTATCAGCAGCAAGCAATTCTTCACTGCACATGCATATGTAAATAGTAAAACAATTCCAATGTGTTAGCGAAACCTTCTATATCACAGTGGTTTCTAAGGTCTATTTTAAGTTCTTTGCCATCAGTGAGATGACATTGTTTACAAAGTGTGTCAAATTATCACTGAAGATCTTTTCAGGAATTTCAAATCTAGAAATGAGTTATTTTACGCGTGATTTTGCTACAGAGAGTGCATCTGCTTGTGCACATGGAAATATTTCAGACCATTTGGTAAAAACCTCTGTTGTCACTGAGCAGAATCGTTTCCCTTAACATTTATTTAGTTCAATGAAATCTACACAATAATGAAATAATGAAATCCAAACAAATATGTTGAAAAAGATACACTGGCTTAGGGAATTATCTTCGTTTTGGTCTTAGATTGCCCTGTGGAATGTATTTTGCACATATTTGACCTGCTAGACAAAACTTTATTCATTTATTTATTCTAAAAAAAAAATTCAATAATTAGTAAAACCATATGCTGTAAAAACCTTGTTCATTATTGCTTCAATCCCTCCTGTTGAGACATGACATGGTCCGTGGCTCATTACTGCAGCATATTTAAACAAATTCTTTGGCAGTATGGTTTTCCTTCCGGTCATTCATACGAGTCTATTGTAGATGGCAATTGAATAACATCTAATAATGCTAAAATATTTGTAGTTTATACATTTAGCTGTGGATGTCTACATACCTGTTTTTCCAATGCTGTGTTAACACATGTACAGTTGAGAAGGCATACTGACTGTCAGTGTAAACGTTAACAACCTTTTTGTTATTTAATTTACAAGCTTCAGTTAAAGCTACCAATTCGAGTAATTTTTTGGTAGTGGTTGTTTTAAGAAAACTTCAGTTTCTGTTACTACTGCAAATCCTGTAGCATTTGTGCCATCAGGGTTTTTTACTTGACCTGTTGAATAAATATAGTTATTTCTGCATTTTCATAACGTATATCAGTTAAGTCTGGCCTGGGTAAAACACTGATGGTTATTTCTGACATGCAATCATGAGGCTTTCCATCTGTGGGGTAGGTAGCAGTGTGGATGGATTAAGTGTAGCACATCTCTCGACAACAAGGTGTGGCTGTGAAAGAAAAACTGTTATGTAGGAGAGATGTCTGGTAAAGATATTTTGTTAAGTAACCATATCACAGCCACTGCATGAGGTACCTTAAGTGTTAATGGGTGAAATAACACCATTATTGTTGATGCCTGCACTGCCAATGGCTTCTGGCCATTGATTCAAAAGTACGATCTCGTCCCTTTTTCCCCCTTTCAGTGGACACTGCCCCCTAATTACCGCAATTCAGCAGGGGGTCTTTCTTTAGGAGTACTGGACTCCCCCGTGCACGGTTTCAGCTCCGACCCTGGAAAGCGGAAAAAACGTTGAGATCTGGTTTGAGGACCCAATTGTTGAGAAAAGTCTCTCAATGAGACTCAGAGTTGCTGGAGTCAGTTAATGCAAATGTTTAATCTTGCAGCAAGTTCAAGAATGTGTGTGTGAATGGGTGTATGTGTGCGAACGTGTGTGAGTTTGTGTATGTGAGAGTTTAATGAACCTGTTATCCACAGGCAGGTCTTAACTAGTATGGCACAGGTCCAGCCTGTCTCATCTTTTTTGGAAGGTCCAGCGCTCGGCCGTAACCCTTCTGTCTGTTTGGACTCTCACATACATTCGGTTAATCATAGAAAAACGAGAACAAAACTTTTTAGCCCCTTAAATTCATAAAACAGACATGGTGCAGTTATTTCCATTCTAGAAAATAAGAGTAATCACCACCATTCCTATAAATTCTGGATATTCTAACAATCTGAATCTTTTTTAAATGTTCGATGAAGCCCTTTGCTGTTCTGTTTAGAGACTCAGCTGATCATAAACCAAGTTTTGCTCTTGAACCAAGCTTCTAAACTCTTCACCTTTTTCATTTCTCAGTTAGTATTCACTTTAAAACTGATTAAAAGAAAAATTAAATGAATGCCTATCAACAAATGTGGGATCTAAACTCTAGTGCTTTCTCTAAAATAATTTCCTTTCTCAATTCAGAAATGTGTGTGTGTAAGTCACAACACCCGTGACACCAAAACGGCTTTCTTTTCTCTCTTTTCTCTACACTCTGCACTGTGAGCACACACACCAAATCAGAAAGGCTTTTTTCTCTCTTTTCTACATTATGGACTGTGGGGACACAAAACCGCTCTCTCTCTTTTTTTTTTTGATTGTGTGCCAGGGCGTTGTCTCACGTATTAGATTATGCTTAAGATACGAATGGGTTTATCAGTCACATCAGAATCAATACATACTGATCCTCCCGTAAGAAAATGGTCGGATCTTATCAAACACACTTTGTTTCTTGTGACAAGTCAGCGAAACAGCGTATACACGTCAAGACACTGAATCAAGTTTGCCACAAGAACTCATAAGTTTGGCAGTATTGCTCTGCCGTCAGCAATCATACACCCATTTTATTTTCATGAGACATGTGCAGGCACCTGTTCATCTACTGTTCTATCACTATGAATTAGTTTATCTATTATCAATAAGGATACTTCTACAACTACTATCAAAGTATGTCCGGACTTCTTATGTTGTCAGTTGCTATATATGAATAAGTGGGTTGCTACTGAAAAGCATTAAGCATGTCACACAGCCCAAACATATAACATTTCAGGACACACCACACAGTTAACAACCACAGTGAAGCATGTCAAAGCCCAAACATGTAACATTCAACAGGACACTTACACAACACATTCAAATCAAACAGTCAGACAACATACAAGAACATATACCCCAGCCGGCATTGCTCCCTGCCTATTTTCCTACAACTCACTATGTGTGCGCACACCTTTATTCACAAACTCTTCAACTTATACTCTTTTACCGAAGCTGCTACAGCTCGATTGGCCAAATACCCTTAGATCCTATTTCGGTGAATTTGACATCTGCCTTGTATGTAACAGATTAGCGGTTTAGCAGTTCTAATTTAGTTTGAGTGAAGGAAATCATTTTATAGCAAAATCCAAAATCGTGAAGAACTCATGAAAGTAAGCTTATTCTCGGATTCTTGAAACTTTAGATTTGCTCTTTCTTTTACTGCAAAGTACAACGTTGAGCAGCACTAATGAGTTGTTTCTATTTTTGGCAGGCTTTACCTTTGCGGGTGAAGCCCTTTCTGTCTGTGCAAAAGAAATCTTGTTACTGTGCAGAGTGACTTCTCTGAGTAGAGTCGCCTTACTTGTTGCGACTGTGCCGATGTTCGAAGCTGGAGTGCAAAGTTGTTGCTTGAATGGTGCTCGCTGGAGCGTGTGGTAGTGTAAAGTTATACCATTTAAAAGGGCTGAAGAGTGCTCAGTGCAGCGGGTGGGCGGAGGTGCAAAGTGACACTATGGCCATAAAAGAACACCGCTACAAGTGCGCATTGTGCCAGGAAGGGCCCTCGGACGTGAACCAGTGGACAGTTATCGCTTCTCGGCCTTTTGGCTAAGATCAAGTGTAGTATCTGTTCTTATCAGTTTAATGTCTGATATGTCCTCTATGCGAGGACTACATATTAAATGGATTTTTATCAATAGGAGTTGAAAAAGGAGCTTGCTCCATTCACTCCAAGCATCGACCCGGTACTGCAGTGCAGCTGGGAACGGTGCGCTCTCCTCTGCTCTTGTGAAAAAGCAAACAGCGGTGCAGGATGGAAGTTTCAGGGAGCCTAAGATGAAACTTTCTTTTAATCTGCTGAGAAAAGAGAGTGAATGCAAAGCAGACTTTAACACGGCTCTGGGAGCGAGCCGAGTGCGGGCTAACCAGGAGAATTGCTTGAAAGAAACGCGACACCGAATGAGCGGTCAGAACAAAGCCTCAATACGGTGTTCCTGTGGTGTTTTTATAAAATGCGGTGTAAAAAAAGGTGTGAATGCCCCATAGAAAACTAAAAGGTGGAGCGGAAGTGTTCGGCTGCAAGAAGGTGTGAATGTCCGACTATATTTGGTGAAAAGCAGGTGAAGCAAGGTCTGAATGCCCAACCTTACATCATCAAAAGCGAGATCAGAGGTTTTTGGCTGCAAGAAGGCCATAGTTTGCCAAAAGCGGGTAAGGTGCGAATGATCGGCTAAATATCAACAAAAGTGGGGGCGGAGGTCTTCAGATGCAAGTGGGTGTGAATATCCCACCATACAAGTATGGTGGAGAGGAAGCTGTGAATGGCCGACCATAGTTTGCAAAAAGCGGGTGAGAAAAGGTGTGAATGTCCAACCATACATGATCAAAACAGGGAGCGGAGGTGTTTGGCTGCGACAAGGTGTGAATGTCCACCCATAATTAATGAAAAGCGGGCAACAAGTAGGTTCGAATGCCCAACCATACATCATCAAAAGCAGGAGTGGATGTGTTCGGCTACAAGAAGGTTTGAATGTCCGAGCATAGTTTGTAAAAAGCGGGTAAGAAAAGGTTCGAATGCCCGAACATACACCATCAAAAGAGGGAGCGGAGGTGTTCCGCTGTAAGACGGTGTGAATGTCCGACCATAGTTGGTAAAAAGTGGGTATGAAAAGGTTCGAATGCCCAAATTCGGCTGCAAAAAACTGTGTTCGGCTGCAAAAAGGTGTGAATGTTCGACTAAATTTTGTAAAAAGCGGGTAAGACAAGGTGCGAATGCCTGACAATGTATGATCAAAAGCGGGAGCGGAGGTGTTCAGCTGCAAGAAGGTCTAAATGTCCATTTTTAATTAATAGAAAACATGAAAGAAAATTTTCAAAAATCTATTCGCACATGATCATAAGTGGGAGAGGAGGTGTTCAGCTGCAAGAAGGTGTGAATGTCCTACCATAATTGCTGAAAAATGTGTTAGAAACGGTAAGAATGCCGGACCATACATCATCAAAAGAGGGAGCGGAGGTGTTCCGCTGTAAGACGGTGTGAATGTCCGACCATAATTGGTAAAAAGCGGGTAAGAAAAGGTTAAAATACCCGACTGTACACAATCAATAGCGGGAGCGGAGTTGTTCAGCTACAAGAAGGTGTGAAAGTCCGACCATGGTTTGTAAAACGCGGGTAAGACAAGGTGCGAATGCCCGACAATGTATGATCAAAAGAGGGAGCGTAGGTGTTCGGCTGCAAGGTCTGAATTTCCAACCATAATTTGTAAACACCGTTGAAGAAAAGCCTCGAAAGCCCGACTATACACCATCAAAAGCGGGAGCAGAGGTGTTCAGCTGCACACAATCAGGTTTTTGCAAATTATGATCTGACATTCACACATGCTTTTGATGATGTATGGTTGGGCATTCGCACCTTTTTTTACCCATTTTTCAGGAATTATGGGTGGACATTCACACCTTCTTGCAGCTGAACACCTCCTCTCCCACTTATGATCATGTGCGGTTGGATATTCGAAAATTTTCTTTCATGTTTTCTAGCAATTATTGATGGAAATTCAGACCTTCTTGCAGCTGAACCCCTCTGCTCCCGCTTTTGATGGTGTATAGTCGGGCTTTCGAGCCTTTTCTTCCCCGGTTTTTACAAATTATGGTTGGAAATTCAGACCTTCTTGCAGCTGAACCCCTCTGCTCCCGCTTTTGATGGTGTATTGTCGGGCATTCGCACCTTTTCTTACCCGCTATTTACAAAAAATGGTCGGCCATTCACACCTTCTTGTAGATGCTTGGAGTGAACGGAGCAAGCTCCTTTTTCAACTCCTATTGATAAAAATCCATTTAATATGTAGTCCTTGCATAGACATATCACATATTAAACTGATAAGTACAGATACTACACTTGATCTTAGCCAAAAGGCCGAGAAGCGATAACTGTCCACTGGTTCACGTCCGAGGGCCCTTCCTGGCACAATGCGCACTTGTAGCGGTGTTCTTTTTATGGCCATAGTGTCACTTTGCACCTCCGCCCACCCGCTGCACTGAGCACTCTTCAACCCTTTTAAATGGTATAACTTTACACTACCGCACGCTCCAGCGAGCACCATTCAAGCAACATCGGCACAGTCGCAACAAGTAAGGTGACTCTACTCAGAGAAGTCACTCTGCACAGTAACAAGATTTCTTTTGCACAGACAGAAAGGGCTTCACCCGCAAAGGTAAAGCCTGCCAAAAATAGAAACAATTCATTAGTGCTGCTCTCCACGGAAGTCTTTAGTAAAAGGCGAAAGACTTGTACATTATGAAGAGAAACCAGTGTACTGCGGGGCAGGGCATCAGGCTAGTTGGCATAGCCACCTTCCCCATGGTGGGCTTTGCTTGGTTGAGACGCTTGCTCCCCCCCCTTGCTCCTCGGCTGACCAAGTAGGAACAATCGGGCCCTATTCGATGGCTGCCTTGTCTTTTACTCTGTGCAAAAGACAAGGCAGCCACAAACAACACGGGAACACCGTATTGAGGCTTTGATCTGACTGCTCATTCGGTGTCGCGTTTCTTTCAAGCAATTCTCCCGGTTAGCCCGCACTCGGCTCGCTCCCAGAGCCGCGTTAAAGTCTGCTTCGCATTCACTCTCTTTTATCAGCAGATTAAAAGAAAGTTTCATCTTAGGCTCCCTGAAACTTCCATCCTGCACCGCTGTTTGCTTTTTCACAAGAGCAGCGGAGAGCGCACCGTTCCCAGCGGCACTGCAGTACCGGGTCGATGCTTGGAGTGAACGGAGCAAGCTCCTTTTTCAACTCCTATTGATACAAATCCATTTAATATGTAGTCTCGCATAGAGGACATATCAGACATTAAACTGATAAGAACAGATACTACACTTGATCTTAGCCAAAAGGCCGAGAAGCGATAACTGTCCACTGGTTCACGTCCGAGGGCCCTTCCTGGCACAATGCGCACTTGTAGCGGTGTTCTTTTTATGGCCATAGTGTCACTTTGCACCTCCGCCCACCCGCTGCACTGAGCACTCTTCAGCCCTTTTAAATGGTATAACTTTACACTACCACACGCTCCAGCGAGCACCATTCAAGCAACAACTTTGCACTCCAGCTTCGAACGTCGGCACAGTCGCAACAAGTAAGGCGACTCTACTCAGAGAAGTCACTCTGCACAGTAACAAGATTTCTTTTGCACAGACAGAAAGGGCTTCATTCGCAAAGGTAAAGCCTGCCAAAAATAGAAACAACTCATTAGTGCTGCTCAACGTTGTACTTTGCAGTAAAAGAAAGAACAAATCTAAAGTTTCAGGAATCCGAGAATAAGCTTACTTTCATGAGTTCTTCACGATTTCGGATTTTGCTATAAAATGAATTCCTTCACTCAAACTAAATTAAAACTGCTAAACCGCTAATCTGTTACATACAAGGCAGATGTCAAATTCACCGAAATAGGATCTAAGGGTATTTGGCCAATCGAGCTGTAGCAGCTTCGGTAAAAGAGTATAAGTTGAAGAGTTTGTGAATAAAGGTGTGCGCACACATAGTGAGTTGTAGGAAAATAGGCAGGGAGCAATGCCGGCTGGGGTATAGGTTCTTGTATGTTGTCTGACTGTTTGATTTGAATGTGTTGTGTAAGTGTCCTGTTGAATGTTACATGTTTGGGCTTTGACATGCTTCACTGTGGTTGTTAACTGTGTGGTGTGTCCTGAAATGTTATATGTTTGGGCTGTGTGACATGCTTAATGCTTTTCAGTAGCAACCCACTTATTCATATATAGCAACTGACAACATAAGAAGTCCGGACATACTTTGATAGTAGTTGTAGAAGTATCCTTATTGATAATAGATAAACTAATTCATAGTGATAGAACAGTAGATGAACAGGTGCCTGCACATGTCTCATGAAAATAAAATGGGTGTATGATTGCTGACGGCAGAGCAATACTGCCAAACTTATGAGTTCTTGTGGCAAACTTGATTCAGTGTCTTGACGTGTATACGCTGTTTGGCTGACTTTTCACAAGAAACAAAGTGTGTTTGATAAGATCCGACCATTTTATTACGGTAGGATCAGTATGTATGGATTCTGATGTGACTGATAAACCCATTCGTATCTTAAGCATAATCTAATACGTGAGACAACGCCCTGGCACACAATCAAAAAAAAAAAAAGAGAGAGCGGTTTTGTGTCCCCACAGTCCATAATGTAGAAAAGAGAGAAAAAAGCCTTTCTGATTTGTTGTGTGTGCTCACAGTGCAGAGTGTAGAGAAAAGAGAGAAAAGAAAGCCGTTTTGGTGTCACGGGTGTTGTGACTTACACACACACATTTCTGAATTGAGAAAGGAAATTATTTTAGAGGAAGCACTAGAGTTTAGATCCCACATTTGTTGATAGGCATTCATTTAATTTTTCTTTTAATCAGTTTTAAAGTGAATACTAACTGAGAAATGAAAAAGGTGAAGAGTTTAGAAGCTTGGTTCAAGAGCAAAACTTGGTTTATGATCAGCTGAGTCTCTAAACAGAACAGCAAAGGGCTTCATCGAACATTTAAAAAAGATTCAGATTGTTAGAATATCCAGAATTTATAGGAATGGTGGTGATTACTCTTATTTTCTAGAATGGAAATAACTGCACCATATCTGTTTTATGAATTTAAGGGGCTAAAAAGTTTTGTTCTCGTTTTTCTATGATTAACCGAATGTATGTGAGAGTCCAAACAGACAGAAGGGTTACGGCCGAGCGCTGAACCTTCCAAAAAAGATGAGACAGGCTGGACCCGTGCCATACTAGTTAAGACCTGCCTGTGGATAACAGGTTCTTTAAACTCTCACACACACAAACTCACACACGTTCGCACACATACACCCATACACACACACATTCTTGAACTTGCTGCACTAGAATTGTAGTCTGAATACCTTTATGCCAAACAGATTTGCTTTGCCAAGGGAAGTTTTATAAATGTTTATTGTTTATGTTTACAATATATAAACTAGCAGAATAATTAATTCATCCTCCTTGTCCCTCCCACCCCAGAGAGGGCAGCCAGAGACTGGCTGCAATAGGCATCCCCGCTACCTGGGACCCAACACAGGGCAGGAGGGCCTGATGTCCACCAGGCTCGGGGCCTGCAGTCACCATATTCCGGGAGCTACTGTACCCCCAGAAGGAACCCATCCCGCCCCACCCCACTCAACCCAACCCCATCCCGGAGGACCTCTACAAAAACAAACAAACAACAACAAAAATCAAACAAACAAACAAACAAATCACCCGGTTACACCAGTCGCAGCAGCCCGGGCCTGAGACCCACCATCACCCAGAACCCCCCAGGCCCCCCCCAACTGGGGAAAAGCACACCCCCATACAGACCCCCTCCTCCTCACCGCACGCCCCAACACCCTAAAAAAAACAACCACCTGCGGACACCTTGGAGTTCCCAGAGCAACAAGGCCGGCACCAGGACCTGCACCAACCCACGCATACTGTGGCATGTCCAGGGCAACCCAGACCCCCCAGGCACAGGCAGGGCCCCGCCCCGGGCGCAAGGCAGCGGCAAGCCACCAGGTCCAGGCCCAGCTCCACCACCCACGCCAGAGCGGCCCGGTCACCCGGTACAGAGCCAGCAGCCACCACCCCAAGGCCCCTAAGGGACCCCGCCCCACACCGCAAGACAGCCCCACCCGCAAGCCCCCAAAACTGCCCTCCAAGCCCGACACACAGTCCCCCCCAACAATGACCAACCCGGTCCCCACGACCCGAGAGACCACCAGACGCCCGAAGCCACACAGCCCCCCCCAGCACACACCCAACCGCCCAGAGCGATTTCTAAACTGGTTAATACACAGATTGTTCTTCGCTTTCCAGTTCATGAGAATAGTTTTCTTTGCTATACATAACACTGTGAGGATCATGTGTGCTAAGCTAAATTCCACGTTGATGTTGTCTAAGTCACCCAGTATGCACAGTGTGGGGCATGCAGGAATGCTACACTTTAGCCATGTTGACAGGTCCGCACAGACTTCAAGCCAGAACTTCTGGACAGGCGCACAAAACCACAAAGCGTGTGCATAATCATCAGGTGTGTTATCTGTGCAATGTGAGCAGATGTTTGAGTGTGTTAGACCCATCCTGAACATCCTTTGTCCTGTATAGTGTGTTCTATGAAGAATTTTGTATTGTATGAGCTGTAAATTAGGATTTTGAGTCATTCTGAAGGTGTTCAAACATATTTGTGGCCAGAAGCTATGACTAGAACTGATGGATAAATCTGCCTCCCATTTTGAGGACGGTAGAGACATTGTGTCATCTATCTTAGACAATAATTTATATATTTTTGATAGTAGTTTTGGGGTGCAGATGCTTAGAAATTCTGCTACCCTAATTGGGAGTTGTAAGTCTGGTTGGTGGAGGATATATTTCTTTGTTATTATAGACTTAAGTTGTTGATATTCTAGGAATTTATTGCTGCCTATCTCATGTTGTGATATGAGCTCATCAAATGAAATAAAATGTCCATTTTGGATTATATGTTCCAGATGTTTGATTCCTTTGATCTTCCATAGAGTAAAGTTTAGCATTTTTTTGTTTTGCAGGATGTCAGGATTGTTCCAGATGGGTGTAAGCTTACACGGGACAAGTGAAGACTTTGTTATTTTAAGAAATTCCCACCAGGCTGTCAGAGAGGTGCTGATGTTAATGCTTTTGAAACATTTGTGATTTTTTACGTTTTGACTAATAAGTGGCAGGTCAGAGATTTACAGATTATCACACAATGCTTGTTCTATATTTATCCATGTTCATCTATTGGGCTAGGTTTAAACCATTTTGATATATACCGTAACCTATTGGCTAAGGAATAGTGCTGAAAATTAGGTAAATCTAATCCACCACTGTCCTTGGTCTTCTGTAGGGTTTTTAAACTAATACGCGGTGGTTTGTTTTTCCACAGAAATTTGGAGATGCATGAATCTAGTGACTTAAACCAAGTAGCAGGTTGGTTTTATGGGGATCATTGAGAACAAATAGTTAACTTTTGGTAGTATCATCATTTTAATGGTTGTAACTCTCCCCATAAGTGATATAGGTAAGGACTTCCAACGAGAGAGATTGTCCTCTACTGTCTTTAATAATTGCACATAAATTAGCTTTGTTAGCTCTGAGAGCCTGGAGGAAATGTTTATGCCTAAATATCTAATATTTCCTGACTGTAAAGTGATCGCAGGTATATTCTGGACCCTACAGTTAATGGGCAGAACTGTGGTCTTAGACCAATTGATAGAGTAGTCAGAAAGTGCTGAGAATTTATTTATGAGTGTGATCGTGTGAGTGAGAGACGTCTGTGAGTTCTGAAGGAAAAGTAATACATCATCAGCATAAAGACTTATTTTATGCTCAATATTTTGGGGTTGGATGTCTTTAATATTTCTATCTTGTCTGATAGCAGCTGCTAAAGGTTTGATGAAAATAGCAAAAAGTGAGGGAGAAAGTGAGCAACCCTGTCTTGTACTTCTCTGCAGACTGAAGCTTGGAGAAGTTTGATCATTTGTCCTGACACTTGCATTTGGGGAGTCAGTTATTTTCTTGTGAGGAGATAAGAGGCTTTAATAATAATATCTTGCAAGAGAGAACAACACAGTACAGAATACAGAGTTGCTCTGACCACTGAAGCAAAAACACACAGTTATATTGCCCGCTCATCACGTCATCTGTTTTTGGGTATAATTGATTGTTCTTCTAACTTTCCTCCCCAACCATCAGTTGAGGTTACCCAGACACACTCGTAAATACCAGCCTAACCCTGTCCCCCCTAAAGTGCACCTATCTCATTATAACAAGCCCACCATTGTAAAGAGGAATTTAAGAAAACAGGGCAGGGTGGTACCTTGCAGCTCGGTCATTTGCAGGTTATACACAGTAACACTCAATACAATGCATATAAGAATTATTTTCCATTACATTCCTCCCTTTTGATTATAATAATACCATTATATTAATCAACCCAAAAGAAACAAGGAAAATAATAACTTTATCTGTAAAACATCAGCCTGCATTTGCACACAACGTGAGTTTAAAATGCAGGCATCATAGTAATAAAGGGTCCAATGATAAACAATCAAAACATGAACAATTAAACATGATTATCTTCATCCCTCTCTAAGTCAGCGTCACTAGAGGAAAAATTTTGAAAGCAAGAAAGTTATTTGAGTCATTTGGTCTTTTTCACACTGTTGTTTAGATGGACTACATAAAAGGATGTCATCCACATACTGCAAAAGAGCAGAGCCTGTGGTTGATTGAAGTTAATCCAGACTAGCTTTGAGGGCAGCATTGTAAATAGTGGGACTTTCACAGTACCCCTGGCATAACCGGGTAAAAGTCCAAGATCTCCCTTCAAACTAAAAAGCAAACCAAAATGGGCTATCAGGGTGCACTGGCGACAAGTCAACCACTGAGAAAAACTGTGCATCTGATGTAATTTGAGACAAAATAGTGTGTGGGTTGGGCACAGTAGGAGCATGTGGCTGAACTGCAGCATTCACCGCTTGGAGGTCCTGTACAAAACGCCATTCATCTGGCTGGCCAGCATCTTTAATCTTTTTAACAGGAAACAATGGAGTAAGCACAGGTGAATTTTCAAAAGGAACAATAACGCCTGTTTTCTGAAAAGATTGAAAAACAGGTTTAATCCCTTTAATTGCTTCAGGCTTAAAAGGGTATTGTTTTTTACATGGACAAAAGTCTGATTTAGGGGTGACAATTACTGGTTCACAGCCTTTTATCAACCCCACATCATATTTGCTCTTAGCCCAAAGATCATTGGGCACTTCAGCCAACATGGGTATCGAAGACAAATCTGTTTCAGATAAAAAACATGCTTCAAAATGTGATTCTGTGGTAGGAATTAAGTCCACAGTTCTTTGACAATGCATTGTACTCAAAAATATTTTTTTGTATGCTGACAATCGTTCAGAAAACATCAAATTTGGATCAGCAGGTGAAACAGTCCACTCCATTTCTTTCTGACATGTAGCAACAAACTCTCCCACACCTTGTCACTGCCAGTGTGTACGTTTGGCCAAGGAAATGTGAGGGCGAGTACCACAAACATTAAAAAAATCGAAGTGCTCTGGAGTGAGCGACACAGCCAATAAAGTAGGCGCACATATTTTTTCACTTCTTCTCATTCTTCTTCATTGTCAGGCCCCAAAGAAATGTGTGATGTGCAGTGCAAATCAGTAGGTTGCATGAAATCAGAAAGGGGTGAAACTAACGCTTTTGCTTCTTCCACTAGTTGTTGTGAAAAAGGAGAGCTGGGAAGTTTCCACTCATAAGCATATGTAAGTGCCGATGAATCAAACTGCACTGCTGTGAAAACTTTGTCAGGCTGTAACATAACCTTAACACCCTCTGGTGTAGAAGTTAAAATAATGCCTAATTTACACATGAGATCACAGCCCATCAGGTTAATGGGACACAACTCTGATAACAAAAATGAGTGTTTGAAGGAGAGCTCATCGGGAGTGACAACACGCAATGGGCATTGTCATTTTCTCCTTCACAACCTGGCCTGATGCAGACATACAGTAAACGTGGTTTCCACTTAACTTTGGAGGACAATCAAACTCCCCTGACGTCACTACTGATGAACATAAGTTCCTATATTCTGAGAGAAATATCTTTGCTCTAGGACGGAAATAGCATGCAAAACTTTACTACGTGAATCACAGTCGGCAAGCGTTGCTTCACTACACAGAGCAGGAAAAATGTGTGAGTGTGTTTGTGCTATCACCCATTAGTGGAAGCTCCGCTGCCGTGTGACGTCCAGAACCTGCCTCCCACCCTCAGTCAGCCTTTTGCCCAATTTCATCACTTTTTAGCTGTGGACAGTCCTTCTTCCAGTGTCCAGTCTGGCCACAGTAAAAACAAATATTCGGATCATAGCTCTGGCGTGGCCCATTTTGACCTCCTCTCCCACACGTCCACGTCTTCGACTTCGGCCTCGTCCTCTGTTTACACCAACTGCGTAATACATGGTCATGGTTGCCAAATGCAGCTCCTTTTCACACTTGTCCCTTTTGGTTGTCTTACGCGTCTCAACTTGGTTCTGAGCATGGCGAGCATATCGGCGAACGTCAGCCAAACGAGGACCCTCACACCATCCCACGTAAATGTTCTTTACTTCAGTGGCGACATCTATATAATATTGTCTGGGTCCCGTTAAAACATGTATTTTTCCCATCTAATTCCTTGTTTGCTTTAAAACAAGTATTCCCCATTTTCTATCCCTTCAGTAGCCAACCAGTTTGTATGGAGTACACTGGAGCAACTTGACTGATCAGTAAAACACTGCTTTTGTTGTCACCGCAAGGCTTCCCCCGTCGGTTGTTTCACTGAGACACTACTGAGTAACTATAACTCAACACAGTTTATACACATAACATTCATATACATACTAACAAACAAACAAACAATAATTTATCGCAATTTTCTCATCTCTGTTTGAACGTACACCCAGGTAAATATTCCTGTAGTCTTCTCATACCGACTATGGACCCATTCATTGTTTAACTTCACTGTTTTGCAAATCCTAATTGAATATTACACATTGACATTGAACTTTACTGGATAAGCAGGTCTTCATTGCATTCAGCAGCCTATATGTGAGCATCTATGTGTAAGCTGTTCTTCTTTGCATTTATCAGCAGCAAGCAATTCTTCACTGCACATGCATATGTAAATAGTAAAACATTTCCAATGTGTTAGCGAAACCTTCTATATCACAGTGGTTTCTAAGGTCTATTTTAAGTTCTTTGCCATCAGTGAGATGACATTGTTTACAAAGTGTGTCAAATTATCACTGAAGATCTTTTCAGGAATTTCAAATCTAGAAATGAGTTATTTTACGCGTGATTTTGCTACTGAGAGTGCATCTGCTTGTGCACATGGAAATATTTCAGACCATTTGGTAAAAACCTCTGTTGTCACTGAGCAGAATCGTTTCCCTTAACATTTATTTAGTTCAATGAAATCTACACAATAATGAAATAATGAAATCCAAACAAATATGTTGAAAAAGATACACTGGCTTAGGGAATTATCTTCGTTTTGGTCTTAGATTGCCCTGTGGAATGTATTTTGCACATATTTGACCTGCTAGACAAAACTTTATTAATTTATTTATTCTAAAAAAAAAATTCAATAATTAGTAAAACCATATGCTGTAAAAACCTGGTTCATTATTGCTTCCATCCCTCCTGTTGAGACATGACATGGTCCGTGGCTCAATACTGCAGCATATTTAAACAAATTCTTTGGCAGTATGGTTTTCCTTCCGGTCATTCATACGAGTCTATTGTAGATGGCAATTGAATAACATCTAATAATGCTAAAATATTTGTAGTTTATACATTTAGCTGTGGATGTCTACATACCTGTTTTTCCAATGCTGTGTTAACACATGTACAGTTGAGAAGGCATACTGACTGTCAGTGTAAAGGTTAACAACCTTTTTGTTATTTAATTTACAAGCTTCAGTTAAAGCTACCAATTCGAGTAATTTTTTGGTAGTGGTTGTTTTAAGAAAACTTCAGTTTCTGTTACTACTGCAAATCCTGTAGCATTTGTGCCATCAGGGTTTTTTGCTTGACCTGTTGAATAAATATAGTTATTTCTGCATTTTCATAACGTATATCAGTTAAGTCTGGCCTGGGTAAAACACTGATGGTTATTTCTGACATGCAATCATGAGGCTTTCCATCTGTGGGGTAGGTAGCAGTGTGGATGGATTAAGTGTAGCACATCTCTCGACAACAAGGTGTGGCTGTGAAAGAAGAACTGTTATGTAGGAGAGATGTCTGGTAAAGATATTTTGTTAAGTAACCATATCACAGCCACTGCATGAGGTACCTTAAGTGTTAATGGGTGAAATAACACCATTATTGTTGATGCCTGCACTGCCAATGGCTTCTGGCCATTGATTCAAAAGTACGATCTCGTCCCTTTTTCCCCCTTTCAGTGGACACTGGCCCCTAATTACCGCAATTCAGCAGGGGGTCTTTCATTAGGAGTACTGGACTCCCCCGTGCACGGTTTCAGCTCCGACCCTGGAAAGCGGAAAAAACGTTGAGATCTGGTTTGAGAACCCAATTGTTGAGAAAAGTCTCTCAATGAGACTCAGAGTTGCTGGAGTCAGTTAATGCAAATGTTTAATCTTGCAGCAAGTTCAAGAATGTGTGTGTGAATGGGTGTATGTGTGCGAACGTGTGTGAGTTTGTGTATGTGAGAGTTTAATGAACCTGTTATCCACAGGCAGGTCTTAACTAGTATGGCACAGGTCCAGCCTGTCTCATCTTTTTTGGAAGGTCCAGCGCTCGGCCGTAACCCTTCTGTCTGTTTGGACTCTCACATACATTCGGTTAATCATAGAAAAACGAGAACAAAACTTTTTAGCCCCTTAAATTCATAAAACAGACATGGTGCAGTTATTTCCATTCTAGAAAATAAGAGTAATCACCACCATTCCTATAAATTCTGGATATTCTAACAATCTGAATCTTTTTTAAATGTTCGATGAAGCCCTTTGCTGTTCTGTTTAGAGACTCAGCTGATCATAAACCAAGTTTTGCTCTTGAACCAAGCTTCTAAACTCTTCACCTTTTTCATTTCTCAGTTAGTATTCACTTTAAAACTGATTAAAAGATAAATTAAATGAATGCCTATCAACAAATGTGGGATCTAAACTCTAGTGCTTTCTCTAAAATAATTTCCTTTCTCAATTCAGAAATGTGTGTGTGTAAGTCACAACATCCGTGACACCAAAACGGCTTTCCTTTCTCTCTTTTCTCTACACTCTGCACTGTGAGCACACACACCAAATCAGAAAGGCTTTTTTCTCTCTTTTCTACATTATGGACTGTGGGGACACAAAACCGCTCTCTCTCTTTTTTTTTTTGATTGTGTGCCAGGGCGTTGTCTCACGTATTAGATTATGCTTAAGATACGAATGAGCAGTCAGAACAAAGCCTCAATACGGTGTTCCCGTGTTGTTTGTGGCTGCCTTGTCTTTTGCACAGATTAAAAGACAAGGCAGCCATCGAATAGGGCCTGATTGTTCCTACTTGGTCAGCCGAGGAGCAAGGGGGGGGGCAAGCGTCTCAACCAAGCAAAGCTCACCATGGGGAAGGTGGCTATGCCAACTAGGCTGATGCCCTGCTCCTGCAGTGATGGATAATCATACACTGGTTTCTCTTCATAATGTACAAGTCTTTCGCCTTTTGCTAAAGACTTCCGTGGAGAGCAGCACTAATGAGTTGTTTCTATTTTTGGCAGGCTTTAACTTTGCGGGTGAAGCCCTTTCTGTCTGTGCAAAAGAAATCTTGTTACTGTGCAGAGTGACTTCTCTGAGTAGAGTCGCCTTACTTGTTGCGACTGTGCCGATGTTTGAAGCTGGAGTGCAAAGTTGTTGCTTGAATGGTGCTCGCTGGAGCGTGTGGTAGTGTAAAGTTATACCATTTAAAAGGGCTGAAGAGTGCTCAGTGCAGCGGGTGGGCGGAGGTGCAAAGTGACACTATGGCCATAAAAAGAACACCGCTACAAGTGCGCATTGTGCCAGGAAGGGCCCTCGGACGTGAACCAGTGGACAGATATCGCTTCTCGGCCTTTTGGCTAAGATCAAGTGTAGTATCTGTTCTTATCAGTTTAATATGTGATATGTCTATGCAAGGACTACATATTAAATGGATTTTTATCAATAGGAGTTGAAAAAGGAGCTTGCTCCGTTCACTCCAAGCATCGACCCGGTACTGCAGTGCCGCTGGGAACGGTGCGCTCTCCTCTGCTCTTGTGAAAAAGCAAACAGCGGTGCAGGATGGAAGTTTCTTTTAATCTGCTGAGAAAAGAGAGTGAATGCAAAGCAGACTTTAACACGGCTCTGGGAGCGAGCCGAGTGCGGGCTAACCAGGAGAATTGCTTGAAAGAAACGCGACACCGAATGAGCGGTCAGAACAAAGCCTCAATACGGTGTTCCTGTGGTGTTTTTATAAAATGCGGTGTAAAAAAAGGTGTGAATGCCCCATAGAAAACTAAAAGGTGGAGCGGAAGTGTTCGGCTGCAAGAAGGTGTGAATGTCCGACTATATTTGGTGAAAAGCAGGTGAAGCAAGGTCTGAATGCCCAACCTTACATCATCAAAAGCGAGATCAGAGGTTTTTGGCTGCAAGAAGGCCATAGTTTGCCAAAAGCGGGTAAGGTGTGAATGATCGGCTAAATATCAACAAAAGTGGGGGCGGAGGTCTTCGGATGCAAGTGGGTGTGAATATCCCACCATACAAGTATGGTGGAGAGGAAGCTGTGAATGGCCGACCATAGTTTGCAAAAAGCGGGTGAGAAAAGGTGCGAATGTCCAACCATACATGATCAAAACAGGGAGCGGAGGTGTTTGGCTGCGACAAGGTGTGAATGTCCACCCATAATTAATGAAAAGCGGGCAACAAGTAGGTTCGAATGCCCAACCATACATCATCAAAAGCAGGAGTGGATGTGTTCGGCTACAAGAAGGTTTGTATGTCCGAGCATAGTTTGTAAAAAGCGGGTAAGAAAAGGTTCGAATGCCCGAACATACACCATCAAAAGAGGGAGCGGAGGTGTTCCGCTGTAAGACGGTGTGAATGTCCGACCATAGTTGGTAAAAAGTGGGTATGAAAAGGTTCGAATGCCCAAATTCGGCTGCAAAAAACTGTGTTCGGCTGCAAAAAGGTGTGAATGTTCGACTAAATTTTGTAAAAAGCGGGTAAGACAAGGTGCGAATGCCTGACAATGTATGATCAAAAGCGGGAGCGGAGGTGTTCAGCTGCAAGAAGGTCTAAATGTCCATTTTTAATTAATAGAAAACATGAAAGAAAATTTTCGAAAATCAATCCGCACATGATCATAAGTGGGAGAGGAGGTGTTCAGCTGCAAGAAGGTGTGAATGTCCTACCATAATTGCTGAAAAATGTGTTAGAAACGGTAAGAATGCCGGACCATACATCATCAAAAGCTAAAGAGGTGGTGTTCGGCTGCAAGTAGGTGTGAATGTCTGACTAAAGTTCAAATATATTAACAAAAGCGGGAGGAGAGGTCTTCGGATGAGTGGTCGAGAATTTCCAACCATAATCTATAAAATGCGGTGAAAAAAAAAGGTGTGATAGATACCTAAAAGGTGGAGCGGAAGTGTTCGGCTGCAAGAAGGTGTGAATGTTATATATATAGTTGGTGAAAAGCAGGAAAAGCAAGGTCTGAATGCCCAATCTTACATAATCAAAAGCGAGATCAGAGGTGTTTGGCGGCAAGAAAACGGGTAAGGTGTGAATGACCGACTAAATATCAACAAAAGTGGGGGCGGAGGTCTTCGGATGCAAGTGGGTGTGAATATCCCACCATACAAGTATGGTGGAGAGGAAGCTGTGAATGGCCGACCATAGTTTGCAAAAAGCGGGTGAGAAAAGGTGCGAATGTCCAACCATACATGATCAAAACAGGGAGCGGAGGTGTTTGGCTGCGACAAGGTGTGAATATCCACCCATAATTAATGAAAAGCGGGCAACAAGTAGGTTCGAATGCCCAACCATACATCAACAAAAGCAGGAGTGGATGTGTTTGGCTACAAGAAGGTTTGAATGTCCGAGCATAGTTTGTAAAAAGCGGGTAAGAAAAGGTGCGAATGCCTGAACATACACCATCAAAAGAGGGAGCGGAGGTGTTCCGCTGAAAGACGGTGTGAATGTCCGAACATAGTTGGTAAAAAGCGGGTAAGAAAAGGTTCGAATGCCCGAATATATACCATCAAAAGCGGAAGCGGAGGTGTTCGGCTGTAAGAAGTTGTGAACGTCCGACCAAAGTTTGTAAAAAGCAGTTAAGAAAAGGTTCGAATATCCAACCAAACATAATCAAAAGTGGGAGCAGAGCTGTTCGACTGCAAGTAGGTGTGAATGTCCACCCATAATTCCTGAAAAATGGGTAAGAAAAGGTGCGAATGCCCAACCATACATCATCAAAAGAAGAAGTGGATGTGTTCTGCTACAAGAAGGTTTGAATGTCCGACCATAGTTTGTAAAAAGTCGGTAAGAAAAAGTTCGAATGCCCGAACATACACCATCAAAAGAGGGAGCGGAGGTGTTCCGCTGTAAGATGCTGCGAATGTCCGACCATAGTTGGTAAAAAGCGGGTAAGAAAAGGTTAAAAAACCCGACTGTACACAATCAATAGCGGAAGCGGAGTTGTTCGGCTACAAGAAGGTGTGAAAGTCCACCAATAATTACTGAAAAATGGGTAAGAAAAGGTGTGAATGCCCAACTATACATCATCAAAAGCAGAAGTGGATGTGTTCGGCCACAAGAACGTTTGAATGTCCGAGCATAGTTTTTAAAAGGCAGGTAAGAAAAGGTTCGAATGCCTGTACATACACAATCAAAAGAGGGAGCGGAGGTGTTTCGCTGCAAGAAGGTGTGAATGTCCACCCATAATTAATGAAAAGCGGGCAACAAGTAGGTTCGAATGCCCAACCATACATCATCAAAAGTAGGAGTGGATGTGTTCGGCTACAAGAAGGTTTGTATGTCCGAGCATAGTTTGTAAAAAGCGGGTAAGAAAAGGTTCGAATGCCCGAACATACACCATCAAAAGAGGGAGCGGAGGTGTTCCGCTGTAAGACGGTGTGAATGTCCGACCATAGTTGGTAAAAAGTGGGTATGAAAAGGTTCGAATGCCCAAATTCGGCTGCAAAAAACTGTGTTCGGCTGCAAAAAGGTGTGAATGTTCGACTAAATTTTGTAAAAAGCGGGTAAGACAAGGTGCGAATGCCTGACAATGTATGATCAAAAGCGGGAGCGGAGGTGTTCAGCTGCAAGAAGGTCTAAATGTCCATTTTTAATTAATAGAAAACATGAAAGAAAATTTTCGAAAATCAATCCGCACATGATCATAAGTGGGAGAGGAGGTGTTCAGCTGCAAGAAGGTGTGAATGTCCTACCATAATTGCTGAAAAATGTGTTAGAAACGGTAAGAATGCCGGACCATACATCATCAAAAGCTAAAGAGGTGGTGTTCGGCTGCAAGTAGGTGTGAATGTCTGACTAAAGTTCAAATATATTAACAAAAGCGGGAGGAGAGGTCTTCGGATGAGTGGTCGAGAATTTCCAACCATAATCTATAAAATGCGGTGAAAAAAAAAGGTGTGATAGATACCTAAAAGGTGGAGCGGAAGTGTTCGGCTGCAAGAAGGTGTGAATGTTATATATATAGTTGGTGAAAAGCAGGAAAAGCAAGGTCTGAATGCCCAATCTTACATAATCAAAAGCGAGATCAGAGGTGTTTGGCGGCAAGAAAACGGGTAAGGTGTGAATGACCGACTAAATATCAACAAAAGTGGGGGCGGAGGTCTTCGGATGCAAGTGGGTGTGAATATCCCACCATACAAGTATGGTGGAGAGGAAGCTGTGAATGGCCGACCATAGTTTGCAAAAAGCGGGTGAGAAAAGGTGCGAATGTCCAACCATACATGATCAAAACAGGGAGCGGAGGTGTTTGGCTGCGACAAGGTGTGAATATCCACCCATAATTAATGAAAAGCGGGCAACAAGTAGGTTCGAATGCCCAACCATACATCAACAAAAGCAGGAGTGGATGTGTTTGGCTACAAGAAGGTTTGAATGTCCGAGCATAGTTTGTAAAAAGCGGGTAAGAAAAGGTGCGAATGCCTGAACATACACCATCAAAAGAGGGAGCGGAGGTGTTCCGCTGAAAGACGGTGTGAATGTCCGAACATAGTTGGTAAAAAGCGGGTAAGAAAAGGTTCGAATGCCCGAATATATACCATCAAAAGCGGAAGCGGAGGTGTTCGGCTGTAAGAAGTTGTGAACGTCCGACCAAAGTTTGTAAAAAGCAGTTAAGAAAAGGTTCGAATATCCAACCAAACATAATCAAAAGTGGGAGCAGAGCTGTTCGACTGCAAGTAGGTGTGAATGTCCACCCATAATTCCTGAAAAATGGGTAAGAAAAGGTGCGAATGCCCAACCATACATCATCAAAAGAAGAAGTGGATGTGTTCTGCTACAAGAAGGTTTGAATGTCCGACCATAGTTTGTAAAAAGTCGGTAAGAAAAAGTTCGAATGCCCGAACATACACCATCAAAAGAGGGAGCGGAGGTGTTCCGCTGTAAGATGCTGCGAATGTCCGACCATAGTTGGTAAAAAGCGGGTAAGAAAAGGTTAAAAAACCCGACTGTACACAATCAATAGCGGAAGCGGAGTTGTTCGGCTACAAGAAGGTGTGAAAGTCCACCAATAATTACTGAAAAATGGGTAAGAAAAGGTGTGAATGCCCAACTATACATCATCAAAAGCAGAAGTGGATGTGTTCGGCCACAAGAACGTTTGAATGTCCGAGCATAGTTTGTAAAAGGCAGGTAAGAAAAGGTTCGAATGCCTGTACATACACAATCAAAAGAGGGAGCGGAGGTGTTTCGCTGCAAGAAGGTGTGAATGTCCACCCATAATTAATGAAAAGCGGGCAACAAGTAGGTTCGAATGCCCAACCATACATCATCAAAAGTAGGAGTGGATGTGTTCGGCTACAAGAAGGTTTGTATGTCCGAGCATAGTTTGTAAAAAGCGGGTAAGAAAAGGTTCGAATGCCCGAACATACACCATCAAAAGAGGGAGCGGAGGTGTTCCGCTGTAAGACGGTGTGAATGTCCGACCATAGTTGGTAAAAAGTGGGTATGAAAAGGTTCGAATGCCCAAATTCGGCTGCAAAAAACTGTGTTCGGCTGCAAAAAGGTGTGAATGTTCGACTAAATTTTGTAAAAAGCGGGTAAGACAAGGTGCGAATGCCTGACAATGTATGATCAAAAGCGGGAGCGGAGGTGTTCAGCTGCAAGAAGGTCTAAATGTCCATTCTTAATTAATAGAAAACATGAAAGAAAATTTTCGAAAATCAATCCGCACATGATCATAAGTGGGAGAGGAGGTGTTCAGCTGCAAGAAGGTGTGAATGTCCTACCATAATTGCTGAAAAATGTGTTAGAAACGGTAAGAATGCCGGACCATACATCATCAAAAGCTAAAGAGGTGGTGTTCGGCTGCAAGTAGGTGTGAATGTCTGACTAAAGTTCAAATATATTAACAAAAGCGGGAGGAGAGGTCTTCGGATGAGTGGTCGAGAATTTCCAACCATAATCTATAAAATGCGGTGAAAAAAAAAGGTGTGATAGATACCTAAAAGGTGGAGCGGAAGTGTTCGGCTGCAAGAAGGTGTGAATGTTATATATATAGTTGGTGAAAAGCAGGAAAAGCAAGGTCTGAATGCCCAATCTTACATAATCAAAAGCGAGATCAGAGGTGTTTGGCGGCAAGAAAACGGGTAAGGTGTGAATGACCGACTAAATATCAACAAAAGTGGGGGCGGAGGTCTTCGGATGCAAGTGGGTGTGAATATCCCACCATACAAGTATGGTGGAGAGGAAGCTGTGAATGGCCGACCATAGTAAAAGGCGGGTGAGAGAAGGTGCGAATGTCAAACCATACATAATCAAAACAGGGAGCGGAGGTGTTCTGCTGTAAGAAGGTGTGAATGTCCAACCATAGTTGGTAAAAAGCGGGTAAGAAAAGGTTAAAATACCCGACTGTTGTTGTTGGCTACTAAAAGGTGTTAAAGTCCGACCATGGTTTGTAAAAAGCGGGTAAGAAAAGGTGCGAATGTCCGACAATGTATGATCAAAAGAGGGAGTGGAAGTTTTCGGATACAAGAAGGTTTGAATGTCCGACCATAATTTGTAAAAACCGGGGAAGAAAAGGCTCGAAAGCCCGACTATACACCATCAAAAGTGGGAGCGGAGGTGTTCGACTGCAAGTAGGTGTGAATGTCAGATCATAATTTGCAAAAAGCTGATGAGAAAGGGTGAGAATGCCCGACTATACACCATCAAATGCGGGAGCGGAGTTGTTCGGCTGTGAGTAGGTGTGAATCTCCGACCATAATTGCTGAAAAATGTGTTAGAAAAGGTAAGAATGCCGGTCCATACATCATCAAAAGCGAGAGAGGTTGTGTTCGGCTGCAAGTAGGTGTGAATGTCCAGCCATAATTACTCACAAACGGGTAAGAAAAGGTAGTATTGCCAGACCATATATGATCAAAACAGGGAGCGGAGGTGGTTCAGCTGCAAGAAGGTTTGAATGTCCGACTAAAGTTCAAATATATTAACAAAAGCGGGAGGAGAGGTCTTCGGATGAGAGTGGTTGAAAATTTCCAACCATAATGTATAAAATGCGGTGAAAAAAAGGTGTGATAGAACACTAAAAGGTGGAGCGGAAGTGTTCGGCTGCAAGAAGGTGTGAATGTCCGACTATATTTGGTGAAAAGCAGGTGAAGCAAGGTCTGAATGCCCAACCTTACATCATCAAAAGCGAGATCAGAGGTGTTTGGCTGCAAGAAGGCCATAGTTTGCCAAAAGCGGGTAAGGTGCGAATGTCCGACTAAATATCAACAAAATTTGGGGCGGAGGTCTTCGGATGCAAGTGGGTGTGAATATCCCACCATACAAGTATGGTGGAGAGGAAGCTGTGAATAGCCGACCATAGTTTGGAAAAAGCGGGTAAGAAAAGGTTTGAATGCCCGAACATACACCATCAAAAGAGGGAGCGGAGGTGTTCCGCTGTACGAAGGTGTGAATGTCCGACCATAGTTGGTAAAAAGCGGGTAAGAAAAGGTTAAAATACCCAACTGTACACAATCAATAGCGGGAGCGGATGTGTTCGGCTACAAGAAGGTGTGAAAGTCCGACCATGGTTTGTAAAAAGCGGGTAAGAAAAGGTGCGAATGTCCGACAATGTATGATCAAAAGAGAGAGCGGAGGTTTTCGGATACAAGAAGGTTTGAATGTCCGACCATAGTTTGTAAAAAGCGGGTAAGAAAAGCTTCGAATGCCCGACTATACACCATCAAAAGCTGGAGCAGAGGTGTTCCGCTGTAAGACGTGTGAATGTCCGACCATAGTTGGTAAAAAGCGGGTAAGAAAAGGTTAAAATACCCGACTGTACACAATCAATAGCGGGAGCGGAGTTGTTCGGCTACAAGAAGGTGTGAAAGTCCGACCATGGTTTGTAAAAAGCAGTTAAGAAAAGGTTCGAATATCCAACCAAACATAATCAAAAGCGGGAGCAGAGCTGTTCGACTGCAAGTAGGTGTGAATGTCCAGCCATAATTACTCACAAACGGGGGAAGAAAAGGTAGTATTGCCAGACCATACATGATCAAAACAGGGAGCGGAGGTTCAGCTGCAAGGTGTGAATGTCTGACTATAGTTTGTAAAAAGCGGGTAAGACAAGGTGCGAATGCCCAACAATGTATGATCAAAAGAGAGAGCGGAGGTGTTCGGCTGCAAGGTCTGAATGTCCAACCATAATTTGTAAAAACCGGGTAAGAAAAGGCTCGAAAGCCCGACTATACATCATCAAAAGCGGGAGCGGAGGTGTTCAGCTGCAAGAAGGTGTGAATGTTCGACTAAAGTTTGTAAAAAGCTGGTAAGACAAGGAGCGATGTCCCGACATTGTATGATCAAAAGCGGGAGCGGAGGTGTCCAGCTGTGAGTAGGTGTGAATGTCCGACCATAATTGCTGAAAAATGTGTTAGAAAAGGTAAGAATACTGGACCATACATCATCAAAAGCGGGAGAGGTGGTGTTCGGCTGCAAGAAGGTGTGAAAGTCCGACAATGGTTTGTAAAAAGCGGGTAAAAAAAGGTTCGAATGCCCGAATATACATCATCAAAAGCGGAAGTGGAGGTGTTCGGATGCAAGAAGGTGTGAACGTCCGACCAAAGTTTGTAAAAAGCAGTGAAAAGCGAGAAAAAGCATTTCGTGAGTTCTGCATGATTTGGGATTTTGCTTATAAAATGCATTACTTCACTCAAACTATGTTAAAACTGCTTTGTCCTTCCATATTCATCAATGTCTAGATCGACTTCAACAAAGAAAAACATTGGACTTTGCAGTAGAAGAAGTTGAAATCCATCTACACATTGATAAATATGAAGGACAAAGCAGTTCCCACTTGCCCATAAGAAAATAAGCTTATTCTCGGATTCCTGATCCTTCAGTGTTGCTCTTTCTTCTACTGCAAAATACAATGTTGTTCTTTGTTGAAGTCGATCTAGACATTGATAAATATGAAGGAAAAAGCAGTTTTAACTTGGTTTGAGTGAATGAATTCATTTTATACATAAAATCCGAAATCGTGCAGAACTCATGAAAATAAGCTTATTCTCGGATTCCTAAAACTTTTGATTTGCTCTTTCTTTTATTGCAAAGTACAACGTTGTTTTTTTGTTTAAATCTATCGAGACATTGATATATATGAAGGTAAAAGCCGTTTTAACATAGTTTGAGTGAAGGAATTAATTTTATAGATAAAATCCCAAATCATGCAGAACTCCTCAAAAGGGAGGTATGGCTTAATCACAAGTGTGGCTCTTTCTCATTCAGGGTAATATGAGGAAGTTTATGCTTGAAATATATGTAGAAATGGGTACATATGAAGGACAAAGCAGTGTTAACTTAGTTTGCGTGAAGAAATTCATTTTATACATAAAATCCGAAATCGTGCAGAACTCATGAAAATAAGCTTATTCTCGGATTCCTAAAACTTTTGATTTGCACTTTCTTTTACTGCAAAGTACAACGATGTTTTTTGTTGAAATCTATCTAGACATTGATAAATACCAGCCGAAACTCTGCTGCCGCTTTTGATAATTTATGGTTGGGCATTCTTACCTTTTCTTACCCGCTTTTTACAAATTATGATCTTACATTCACACCTACTTGCAGTCGAACAACTTCTCATCCACTTATGATCATGTGCGGTTGGGCTTTCGCACCTTTTCTTACCCATTTTTCAGTAATTATGGGTGGACATTCAGACCTTCTTGCAGCCGAAAACCTCCGCTCCTCTTTTGATCATACATTGTCGGGCATTGACACCTTGTCTTACCCGCTTTTTACAAACTTTAGTCGGACATTCAAACCTTCTTGCAGCTGAACCGCCTCCGCTCCCTGTTTTGATCATATATGGTCTGGTAATAGTACCTTTTCTTACCCGTTTGTGAGTAATTATGGCTGGACATTCACACCTTCTTGCAGCCGAACACAACCTCTCCCGCTTTTGATGATATATGGTCCGGCATTCTAGTCTTTTCTATCACATTTTTCAGCAATTATGATCTGATATTCACACCTACTTGCAGTCGAACAGCTCTGCTCCCGGTTTTGATTATGTTCGGTTGGATATTCAAACCTTTTCTTAACTGCTTTTTACAAACTTTGGTCGGACGTTCACACCTTCTTGCAGCCGAACACCCCCGCTTCCGCTTTTGATGGTATATATTCGGGTATTCGAACCTTCTCTTACCCGCTTTTTACAAACCATGGTTGGACTTTCATACCTTCTTGTAGCTGAACAACTCCACTCCTAATTTTGATGATTTATAGTTGGACATTCGCATCTTTTCCTATCCATTTTTCAGTAATTATGGGTGGATATTCACATCTTCTTGCAGCTGAACACCTCCTCTCCCGCTAATGATCATGTAAGGTTTGATATTCGAAAATTTTCTTTCATGTTTTAAAGCAATTATTAATGGACATTCAAACCTACTTGCAGCCGAACACCACCTCTCCCGCTTTTGATGATGTATGGACCGGCATTCTTACCTTTTCTAACACATTTTTCAGCAATTATGGTCGGAGATTCACACTTACTCACAGCCGAACAACTCCGCTACGGCATTTGATGGTGTATAGTCGGGCATTCTCACCCTTTCTCATCAGCTTTTTGCAAATTATGATCTGACATTCACACCTACTTGCAGTCGAACAGCTCTGCTCCCGCTTTTGATTATGTATGGTTGGATATTCGAACCTTTTCTTAACTGCTTTTTACAAACTTTGGTTGTACGTTCACACCTTCTTGTAGCTGAACACATGCACTCCTGCTTTTGATGATGTATGGTTGGGCATTCGCACCTTTTTTTTACCCATTTTTCAGGTATTATGGGTGGACATTCACACCTTCTTGCAGCTGAACACCTCCTCTCCCACTTATGATCATGTGTGGTTTGATTTTCGAAAATTTTCTTTCATGTTTTCTAGCAATTATTGATGGACATTTAGACCTTCTTTCAGCTGAACACCACCTCTCCCGATTTTGATTATGTATGGACCGGCATTTTTACCTTTTCTAACACATTTTTCAGCAATTATGGTTGGAGATTCACACCTACTCACAGCCGAACAACTCCGCTACCGCATTTGATGGTGTATAGTCGGGCATTCTCACCCTTTCTCATCAGCTTTTTGCTAATTATGATCTGACATTCACACCTACTTTCAGTCGAACAGCTCTGCTCCCGCTTTTGATTATGTTTGGTTAGATATTCGAACCTTTTCTTAACTGCTTTTTACAAACTTTGGTTGGACGTTCACAATATCTTGCAGCCGAACACCTCCGCTTCCGCTTTTGATGGTGTATATTCGGGCATACGAACCTTTTCTTACCCGCTTTTTACAAACCAAGGTCGGACTTTCACACCTTCTCTTAGCTGAACAACTCCGCTCCCTCTTTTGATTGTGTACAGTCGGGTAATTTAACCTTTTCTTACCCGCTTTTTACCATCTATGGTCGGACATTCACACCGTCTTACAGCGGAACACCTCCGCTCCCTCTTTTGATGATGTATGGTTAGGCATTCGCACCTTTTCTTATCCATTTTTCAGTAATTATGGGTAGACATTCACACCTTCTTGCAGCTGAACACCTCCTCTCCCGCTTATGATCATGTGCAGTTTGATATTTGAAAATTTTCTTTCATGTTTTCTAGCAATTATTGATGGACATTCAGACCGTCTTGCAGCTGAACACCTCCGCTTCCACTTTTGATGGTGTATAGTCGGGCTTTCGAGCCTTTTCTTCCCCGGTTTTTACAAATTATGGTTGGACATTCAGACCTTCTTGCAGCCGAAAACTTCCACTCCCTCTTTTGATCATACATTGTCGGGCATTCGCACCTTTTCTTACCCGGTTTTTACAAACCATGGTCGGACTTTCACACCTTTTAGTAGCCGAACAACTCCGCTCCCGCTATTGATTATGTACAGTCGGGTATTTTAACCTTTTCTTACCCGCTTTTTACCAACTATGGTTGGACATTCACACCTTCTTACAGCAGAACACCTCCGCTCCCTGTTTTGATTATGTATGGTTTGACATTCGCACCTTCTCTCACCCGCCTTTTACTATGGTCGGCCATTCACAGCTTCCTCTCCACCATACTTGTATGGTGGGATATTCACACCCACTTGCATCCGAAGACCTCCGCCCCCACTTTTGTTGATATTTAGTCGGTCATTCGCACCTTACCCGCTTTTGGCAAACTATGGCCTTCTTGCAGCCAAACACCTCTGATCTCGCTTTTGATGATGTAAGGTTGGGCATTCAGACCTTGCTTCACCTGCTTTTCACCAAATATAGTCGGACATTCACACCCACTTGCATCCGAAGACCTCCGCCCCAAATTTTGTTGATATTTAGTCGGACATTCGCACCTTACCCGCTTTTGGCAAACTATGGCCTTCTTGCAGCCAAACACCTCTGATCTCGCTTTTGATGATGTAAGGTTGGGCATTCAGACCTTGCTTCACCTGCTTTTCACCAAATATAGTCGGACATTCACACCTTCTTGCAGCCGAACACTTCCGCTCCACCTTTTAGTGTTCTATCACACCTTTTTTTCACCGCATTTTATACATTATGGTTGGAAATTTTCAACCACTCTCATCCGAAGACCTCTCCTCCCGCTTTTGTTAATATATTTGAACTTTAGTCGGACATTCAAACCTTCTTGCAGCTGAACCACCTCCGCTCCCTGTTTTGATCATATATGGTCTGGCAATACTACCTTTTCTTACCCGTTTGTGAGTAATTATGGCTGGACATTCACACCTACTTGCAGCCGAACACAACCTCTCTCGCTTTTGATGATGTATGGACCGGCATTCTTACCTTTTCTAACACATTTTTCAGCAATTATGGTCGGAGATTCACACCTACTCACAGCCGAACAACTCCGCTCCCGCATTTGATGGTGTATAGTCGGGGCATTCTCACCCTTTCTCATCAGCTTTTTGCAAATTATGATCTGACATTCACACCTACTTGCAGTCGAACAGCTCTGCTCCCGCTTTTGATTATGTATGGTTGGATATTTGAACCTTTTCTTAACTGCTTTTTACAAACTTTGGTTGGACGTTCACACCTTCTTGTAGCCGAACACATGCACTCCTGCTTTTGATGATGTATGGTTGGGCATTCGCACCTTTTTTTTACCCATTTTTCAGGTATTATGGGTGGACATTCACACCTTCTTGCAGCTGAACACCTCCTCTCCCACTTATGATCATGTGTGGTTTGATTTTCGAAAATTTTCTTTCATGTTTTCTAGCAATTATTGATGGACATTTAGACCTTCTTGCAGCTGAACACCACCTCTCCCGATTTTGATGATGTATGGACCGGCATTTTTACCTTTTCTAACACATTTTTCAGCAATTATGGTTGGAGATTCACACCTACTCACAGCCGAACAACTCCGCTCCCGCATTTGATGATGTAAAGTCGGGCATTCTCACCCTTTCTCATCAGCTTTTTGCAAATTATGATCTGACATTCACACCTACTTGCAGTCGAAAAGCTCTGCTCCCGCTTTTGATTATGTTTGGTTGGATATTCGAACCTTTTCTTAACTGCTTTTTACATATTTTGGTTGGACGTTCACACCTTTTTGTAGCCGAACACTTCCACTCCTGCTTTTGATGATGTATGGTTGGGCATTCACACCTTTTTTTTGCCCATTTTTCAGGAATTATTGGTGGACATTCACACCTTGCAGCTGAACACCTCCTATCCCACTTATGATCATGTGTGGTTTGATTTTCGAAAATTTTCTTTCATGTTTTCTAGCAATTATTGATGGACATGTAGACCTTCTTGCAGCTGAACACCTCCGCTCCCGCTTTTGATCATACATTGTCAGGCATTCGCACCTTGTCTTACCCACTTTTTACAAACTTTAGTCGAACAGTCACACCTACTTGCAGCCGAACACAACCTCTCTCGCTTTTGATGATGTATGGACCGGCATTCTTACCTTTTCTAACACATTTTTCAGCAATTATGGTCGGAGATTCACACCTACTCACAGCCGAACAACTCCGCTCCCGCATTTGATGGTGTATAGTCGGGCATTTTCACCCTTTCTCATCAGCTTTTTGCAAATTATGATCTGACATTCACACCTACTTGCAGTCGAACAGCTCTGCTCCCGCTTTTGATTATGTTTTGTTGGATATTCGAACCTTTTCTTAACTGCTTTTTACAAACTTTGGTTGGACGTTCACACCTTCTTGTAGCCGAACACATGCACTCCTGCTTTTGATGATGTATGGTTGGGCATTCGCACCTTTTTTTTACCCATTTTTCAGGTATTATGGGTGGACATTCACACCTTCTTGCAGCTGAACACCTCCCCTCCCACTTATGATCATGTGTGGTTTGATTTTCGAAAATTTTCTTTCGTGTTTTCTAGCAATTATTGATGGACATTTAGACCTTCTTGCAGCTGAACACCACCTCTCCCGATTTTGATGATGTATGGACTGGCATTTTTACCTTTTCTAACACATTTTTCAGCAATTATGGTTGGAGATTCACACCTACTCACAGCCGAACAACTCCGCTACCGCATTTGATGGTGTATAGTCGGGCATTCTCACCCTTTCTCATCAGCTTTTTGCAAATTATGATCTGACATTCACACCTACTTCCAGTCGAACAGCTCTGCTCCCGCTTTTGATTATGTTTGGTTAGATATTCGAACCTTTTCTTAACTGCTTTTTACAAACTTTGGTCGGACGTTCACAATATCTTGCAGCCGAACACCTCCGCTCCCGCTTTTGATGGTGTATATTCGGGCATACGAACCTTTTCTTACCCGCTTTTTTACAAACCAAGGTCGGACTTTCACACCTTCTCTTAGCTGAACAACTCCGCTCCCTCTTTTGATTGTGTACAGTCGGGTAATTTAACCTTTTCTTACCCGCTTTTTACCATCTATGGTCGGACATTCACACCGTCTTACAGCGGAACACCTCCGCTCCCTCTTTTGATGATGTATGGTTAGGCATTCGCACCTTTTCTTACCCATTTTTCAGTAATTATGGGTAGACATTCACACCTTCTTGCAGCTGAACACCTCCTCTCCCGCTTATGATCATGTGCAGTTTGATATTCGAAAATTTTCTTTCATGTTTTCTAGCAATTATTGATGGACATTCAGACCGTCTTGCAGCTGAACACCTCCGCTCCCACTTTTGATGGTGTATAGTCGGGCTTTCGAGCCTTTTCTTCCCCGGTTTTTACAAATTATGGTTGGACATTCAGACCTTCTTGCAGCCGAAAACCTCCACTCCCTCTTTTGATCATACATTGTCGGGCATTCGCACCTTTTCTTACCCGCTTTTTACAAACCATGGTCGGACTTTCACACCTTTTAGTAGCCGAACAACTCCACTCCCGCTATTGATTGTGTACAGTCGGGTATTTTAACCTTTTCTTACCCGCTTTTTACCAACTATGGTTGGACATTCACACCTTCTTACAGCAGAACACCTCCGCTCCCTGTTTTGATTATGTATGGTTTGACATTCGCACCTTCTCTCACCCGCCTTTTACTATGGTCGGCCATTCACAGCTTCCTCTCCACCATACTTGTATGGTGGGATATTCACACCCACCTGCATCCGAAGACCTCCGCCCCCACTTTTGTTGATATTTAGTCGGTCATTCGCACCTTACCCGCTTTTGGCAAACTATGGCCTTCTTGCAGCCAAACACCTCTGATCTCGCTTTTGATGATGTAAGGTTGGGCATTCAGACCTTGCTTCACCTGCTTTTCACCAAATATAGTCGGACAGTCACACCTTCTTGCAGCCGAACACTTCCGCTCCACCTTTTAGTGTTCTATCACACCTTTTTTTCACCGCATTTTATACATTATGGTTGGAAATTTTCAACCACTCTCATCCAAAGACCTCTCCTCCCGCTTTTGTTAATATATTTGAACTTTAGTCGGACATTCAAACCTTCTTGCAGCTGAACCACCTCCGCTCCCTGTTTTGATCATATATGGTCTGGCAATACTACCTTTTCTTACCCGTTTGTGAGTAATTATGGCTGGACATTCACACCTACTTGCAGCCGAACACAACCTCTCTCGCTTTTGATGATGTATGGACCGGCATTCTTACCTTTTCTAACACATTTTCCAGCAATTATGGTCGGAGATTCACACCTACTCACAGCCGAACAACTCCGCTCCCGCATTTGATGGTGTATAGTCGGGCATTCTCACCCTTTCTCATAAGCTTTTGGAAAATTATGATCTGACATTCACACCTACTTGCAGTCGAACAGCTCTGCTCCCGCTTTTGATTATGTATGGTTGGATATTCGAACCTTTTCTTAACTGCTTTTTACAAACTTTGGTTGGACGTTCACACCTTCTTGTAGCCGAACACATGCACTCCTGCTTTTGATGATGTATGGTTGGGCATTCGCACCTTTTTTTTTACCCATTTTTCAGGTATTATGGGTGGACATTCACACCTTCTTGCAGCTGAACACCTCCTCTCCCACTTATGATCATGTGTGGTTTGATTTTCGAAAATTTTCTTTCATGTTTTCTAGCAATTATTGATGGACATTTAGACCTTCTTGCAGCTGAACACCACCTCTCCCGATTTTGATTATGTATGGACCGGCATTTTTACCTTTTCTAACACATTTTTCAGCAATTATGGTCGGAGATTCACACCTACTCACAGCCGAACAACTCCGCTACCGCATTTGATGGTGTATAGTCGGGCATTCTCACCCTTTCTCATCAGCTTTTTGCAAATTATGATCTGACATTCACACCTACTTGCAGTCAAACAGCTCTGCTCCCGCTTTTGATTATGTATGGTTGGATATTCGAACCTTTTCTTAACTGCTTTTTACAAACTTTGGTTGGACGTTCACACCTTCTTCTAGCCGAACACATGCACTCCTGCTTTTGATGATGTATGGTTGGGCATTCGCACCTTTTTTTTACCCATTTTTCAGGTATTATGGGTGGACATTCACACCTTCTTGCAGCTGAACACCTCCCCTCCCACTTATGATCATGTGTGGTTTGATTTTCGAAAATTTTCTTTCATGTTTTCTAGCAATTATTGATGGACATTTAGACCTTCTTGCAGCTGAACACCACCTCTCCCGATTTTGATGATGTATGGACCGGCATTTTTACCTTTTCTAACACATTTTTCAGCAATTATGGTTGGAGATTCACACCTACTCACAGCCGAACAACTCCGCTACCGCATTTGATAGTATATAGTCGGGCATTCTCACCCTTTCTCATCAGCTTTTTGCAAATTATGATCTGACATTCACACCTACTTCCAGTCGAACAGCTCTGCTCCCGCTTTTGATTATGTTTGGTTAGATATTCGAACCTTTTCTTAACTGCTTTTTACAAACTTTGGTCGGACGTTCACAATATCTTGCAGCCGAACACCTCCGCTTCCGCTTTTGATGGTGTATATTCGGGCATACGAACCTTTTCTTACCCGCTTTTTACAAACCAAGGTCGGACTTTCACACCTTCTCTTAGCTGAACAACTCCGCTCCCTCTTTTGATTGTGTTCAGTCGGGTAATTTAACCTTTTCTTACCCGCTTTTTACCAACTATGGTTGGACATTCACACCTTCTTACAGCATAACACCTCTGCTCCCTTTTTTGATTATGTATGGTTTGACATTCGCACCTTCTCTCACCCGCCTTTTACTATGGTCGGCCATTCACAGCTTCCTCTCCACCATACTTGTATGGTGGGATATTCACACCCACTTGCATCCGAAGACCTCCGCCCCCACTTTTGTTGATATTTAGTCGGTCATTCGCACCTTACCCGCTTTTGGCAAACTATGGCCTTCTTGCAGCCAAACACCTCTGATCTCGCTTTTGATGATGTAAGGTTGGGCATTCAGACCTTGCTTCACCTGCTTTTCACCAAATATAGTCGGACATTCACACCCACTTGCATCCGAAGACCTCCGCCCCAAATTTTGTTGATATTTAGTCGGACATTCGCACCTTACCCGCTTTTGGCAAACTATGGCCTTCTTGCAGCCAAACACCTCTGATCTCGCTTTTGATGATGTAAGGTTGGGCATTCAGACCTTGCTTCACCTGCTTTTCACCAAATATAGTCGGACATTCACACCTTCTTGCAGCCGAACACTTCCGCTTTTAGTGTTCTATGAGGCATTCACATATTTTCTTTCACCGTATTTTATAGATTATGGTTGGAAATTCTCACCCACTCTCATCCGAAGACCTCTCCTCCCGCTTTTGTTAATATATAGTCGGGCATTCGAACCTTTTCTTACCCGCTTTTTACAAATTATGGTCGAACATTCACACCTACTTGCAGCTGAATACTTCCGCTCCACCTTTTAGGTATGTATGGTTGGCATTTGCACTTCTTTTTATACTGATTGCTGAAGATTAAGTTGTTCTTTCTCAAACTACAATTTTTTTTTAATTGTTGAAACTTGATTTGAAGTGGATAGATAAGGAGGACAAACAGTTTTAAGTCAGGCTGATAGAAGGAATTAATTTTATAGCAAAATCTGTATTTCGTCATATGTCGAGAGATGCTTATTGCTGAAGAAGTTCTTTCTCATTCTACAAAGTACAACGTTGTTTATCGTTGAAACTTGATTAGACATGAATAAATATGAAGGACAAAGCAGTCTTAACTTGGTTTGAGTTAATGAATTCGTTTTATAGGAGAATCCGAATTCGTGCATAACTCATAAAATAGAGCTTATTTTCGGATTCCTGAAGAATGAGTCTGGTTCTTTCTCATAATACAAAGTTTGTTGTTTATTGTTGAAACTTCATCAGAAGTGAAGAAATAAATGAATGCCTATCAACAAATGTGGGATCTAAACTCTACTGCTTCCTCTAAAATAATTTCCTTTCTCAATTAGAAATGTGTGTGTGTAAGTCACAACACCCGTGACACCAAAACGGCTTTCTTTTCTCTACACTCTGCACTATGAGCACACACACCAAATCAGAAAGGCTTTTTTCTCTCTTTTCTACATTATGGACTGTGGGGACACAAAACCGCTCTCTCTCTTTTTTTTTTTTTATCGTGTGCCAGGGCGTTGTCTCACGTATTAGATTATGCTTAAGATACGAATGGGTTTATCAGTCACATCAGAATCCATACATACTGATCCTCCCGTAATAAAATGGTCGGATCTTATCAAACACACTTTGTTTCTTGTGACAATCAAGTCAGCGAAACAGCGTATACACGTCAAGACACTGAATCAAGTTTGCCACAAGAACTCATAAGTTTGGCAGTATTGCTCTGCCGTCAGCAATCATACACCCATTTTATTTTCGTGAGACATGTGCAAGCACCTGTTCATCTACTGTTCTATCACTATGAATTAGTGATCTATTATCAATAAGGATACTTCTACAACTACTATCAAAGTATGTCCGGACTTCTTATGTTGTCAGTTGCTATATATGAATAAGTGGGTAGCTACTGACAAGCATTAAGCATGTCACACAGCCCAAACATATAACATTTCAGGACACACCACACAGTTAACAACCACAGTGAAGCGTGTCAAAGCCCAAACATGTAACATTCAACAGGACACTTACACAACACATTCAAATCAAACAGTCAGACAACATACAAGAACATATACCCCAGCCGGCATTGCTCCCTGCCTATTTTCGTACAGCACACTATGTGTGCGCACACCTTTATTCACAAACTCTTCAACTTATACTCTTTTACCGAAGCTGCTACAGCTCGATTGGCCGAATACCCTTTGATCCTATTTCGGTGAATTTGACATCTGCCTTACATATAACAGATTAGCGGTTTAGCAGTTTTAATTTAGTTTGAGTGAAGGAATTCATTTTATAGCAAAATCCGAAATCGTGAAGAACTCATGAAAGTAAGCTTATTCTCGGATTCCTGAAACTTTAGATTTGCTCTTTCTTTTACTGCAAAGTACAACGTTGTTTTTTTTGTTTAAATCTTTCTAGACATGGTAAATATTAAGGACAAAGCAGTTTTCACATAGTTTGAGTGAAGGAATTAATTTTATAGATAAAATCCCAAGAGTCTGCTGAGAAAAGAGAGTGAATGCGAAGTAGACTTTAACACGGCTATGGGAGCGAGCCGAGTGTGGGCTAACCGGGAGAATTGCTTGAAAGAAACGCGACACCGAATGAGCGATCAGAACAAAGCCTCAATACGGGATTCTCGTGGTGTTTTTGTTGCTGCCTTGTCTTTTGCACAGAGTAAAAGACAAGGCAGCCATCGAATAGGGCCCGATTGTTCCTACTTGGTCAGCCGAGGAGCAAGGGGGGGGGGGGGGGGGGGGGGGCAAGCGTCTCAACCAAGCAAAGCTCACCATGGGGAAGGTGGCTATGCCAACTAGCCTGATGCCCTGCTCCCGCAGTGACGGATAATCGTACTCTGGTTTCTCTTCATAACTCTTTCTCATAAGTCTTTCGCCTTTTACTAAAGATTTCTGTGGAGAGCAGCACTAATGAGTTGTTTCTATTTTTGGCAGGCTTTACCTTTGCGGGTGAAGCCCTTTCTGTCTGTGCAAAAGAAATCTTCTTACTGTGCAGAGTGACTTCTCTGAGTAGAGTCGCCTTACTTGTTGCGACTGTGCCGATGTTCGAAGCTGGAGTGCAAAGTTGTTGCTTGAATGGTGCTTGCTGGAGCGTGCGGGAGTGCAAAGTTATACCATTTAAAAGGGCTGAAGAGTGCTCAGTGCAGCGGGTGGGCGACACTTTGGCCACCTTGAAAACCGAGGTTACATCCACTACCAGGGGCAGCCCAAGTTCTGCCGCAAGTGTGGTGAGCATGGACACCTGGTTGAGGCTTGTACCAAGGTGTTATGTGGGAAGAGCAGAGAAATTGGGCAAACTTTTGGAGAGTGTCCAAATGGCAGGAAATGTAATCTCTGTGGAGAATTAAATCACCTCTTCAGAGATTGCCCTAAATCTTTTGCCAACAAATTAAAGACGGTAAAGCCACAGTCAAGCCAACAAAGAGAAGGACCAAAGGTGGCAGTTGGTGAACAAAGTGAAGAGGTTGACCCAATAAATTCAAACTTCCCGCCAAAAGCTTGGATTGGAAGTGAGGAGCAAAAAGGGGAGGGGCCTGTAGAGGCCTCACCACTCAGTGTTGAAGTCTGTGAGAATTCACAGGCAGAGGGTGGAGCTACGCTAAATGAGGAGGAAGAGCAGACAGGTGAGTCTAGTGAAGATACTCACCTCCCCGAAGGTCAACAGCCGAAGAGGACGGCATCTGAGCCTCTGATTCCCCAGTGGTATCAGAGAAGAGGGGAAGGGTTAGGTCCCTTTCAGACAGTTCTTCAGTGGAAGAACCTAGAGTCTTCCCCTCCGACTCACCAAATGAGGTCTCCTTTTTAACTTCAGCTCTGCAATCAACCCCCAGGGACTCAAAGTTAAATGCAACATTGCGTCAGAGGCCAACACCGAGAGTCCGAAAAGGAAATATAGATCACCCTACTCACTTTTCACCTAAAGAAATGAAGGAAGAGCTAGTTTCCCAAGAAATAACCTGTGTGTAATTTGTTTTGATAACTTAGAAAAACGAAAATGACATACCTACTTTCCTTTATGCTTTTAATGGTTCTCACCTTCTCAACACTAAATGTGAGAAGTGTGAAATCAAAGACAAGAGCCCAGAGTATTTTATCCTTCTTAGACTCCATAAAATCAGATGTGTTTTTAATACAAGAATGTGGACTACCTTTTTTAAAAAACCATAGACAATGGGAGGAAATGTGGCCCCATTTATCGATATGGAGTGGCTCAAATCAAAATAAAAATGATGGTGTGGCCATTCTAATTAAAAATCCGCATGTTCTGGTGAAAGGTAGCACAGTGGTGAGAGACGGACGGGCACTTTTAGCACACTTGAATTTTATGGGGCAAGACTTTAACCTCTTAAATATTTATGGTTTCAATGGAAAAAATGAAAGGTATGACCTTATAGAAGATATACAGCTTTACATGCTAGGGCAAGTACCTTTAGTTGTAGGAGGGGATTTTAACTGTATCTTGAGCAGGAAAGATAGAAAAAGAGCAGGGGTAGATTTTAAAGTGGATAAGACTTCGATTTTATTTCAGGGCATATGCAGGGATTTTAAGCTTACTGACTGTTTTAAAACCATGCATCCCAGAGAGGAGGGCTTCACCTGGTTTAGTCATGATGGCACCAGAGCCTCTCGCATTGATTATTTCTTTACTAGAGATTGCCCACCCACTGATGTTAGATTAACCCCTGTTTTCTTTTCAGACCACCTTATGCTCTCCTGCACCCTTTCACCCCCTTCTGGTGTGACGGTAGGAAGTGGTCTGTGGAAACTCAACTGTTCCCTGTTGGAGGATGAAATCATAGTCAGTCAGTACAGGGAATGTTATAAAGAGTGGCAGACCCTTCAAGACCTCTACGAAACACATGCACAATGGTGGGAAATGGTGAAGGAAACGACCCAGACTTTTTTTAAACAGCAAGGTAAACGTAAAAAAAGGAAAGAGAATAGATATATGATGGGACTACATAAACGCTTACAGCGCTACTTTAAACTAAATCAGTGTGGCATAGACTTTAAAGAAGAAATCAAAGATGTCAAAAAGGAAATGTCAGTTTTAGCAGAAATAAAGAGTAAAGGAATTTTTGTAAGAAGCAGGGAGCAGGAAATTGAGGAAGGTGAAAAAGAAAGAAAGTTATAAATAAAAAGGAGTGTATTCAAAATCTAAAAAGAGAAGATGGGTTTTTAACAAAATCCACACAAGAGATGATTGAAACTGTACATACCTTTTATAGTAACATGTACAAAGAGAAACCAGTGCACTTGGAAACATCGGCAGAAATCTTAAAATTCGTTGACAAAACCGTAAAAGAGAATGCACACTTGAAACAGAATTTTACTGCTTTAGAGTAAAAAAAATGCCTAACAGGTTTTAAGAGAAGTCGAGCTCCGGGTTTAGACGGGCTTCCTGCAGAATTCTATCTGACCTATTGGGACCTTTTATCATCAGACATTTTAGATGTTTTTAAAGATTTTGAAAAACTCGACCGACTGCCTGATAGTTTTAGAGTGGGACACAAAACCGCTCTCTCTCTTTTTTTTTTTTATCGTGTGCCAGGGCGTTGTCTCACGTATTAGATTATGCTTAAGATACGAATGGGTTTATCAGTCACATCAGAATCCATACATACTGATCCTCCCGTAATAAAATGGTCGGATCTTATCAAACACACTTTGTTTCTTGTGACAATCAAGTCAGCGAAACAGCGTATACACGTCAAGACACTGAATCAAGTTTGCCACAAGAACTCATAAGTTTGGCAGTATTGCTCTGCCGTCAGCAATCATACACCCATTTTATTTTCGTGAGACATGTGCAAGCACCTGTTCATCTACTGTTCTATCACTATGAATTAGTGATCTATTATCAATAAGGATACTTCTACAACTACTATCAAAGTATGTCCGGACTTCTTATGTTGTCAGTTGCTATATATGAATAAGTGGGTAGCTACTGACAAGCATTAAGCATGTCACACAGCCCAAACATATAACATTTCAGGACACACCACACAGTTAACAACCACAGTGAAGCGTGTCAAAGCCCAAACATGTAACATTCAACAGGACACTTACACAACACATTCAAATCAAACAGTCAGACAACATACAAGAACATATACCCCAGCCGGCATTGCTCCCTGCCTATTTTCGTACAGCACACTATGTGTGCGCACACCTTTATTCACAAACTCTTCAACTTATACTCTTTTACCGAAGCTGCTACAGCTCGATTGGCCGAATACCCTTTGATCCTATTTCGGTGAATTTGACATCTGCCTTACATATAACAGATTAGCGGTTTAGCAGTTTTAATTTAGTTTGAGTGAAGGAATTCATTTTATAGCAAAATCCGAAATCGTGAAGAACTCATGAAAGTAAGCTTATTCTCGGATTCCTGAAACTTTAGATTTGCTCTTTCTTTTACTGCAAAGTACAACGTTGTTTTTTTTTTGTTTAAATATTTCTAGACATGGTAAATATGAAGGACAAAGCAGTTTTAACATAGTTTGAGTGAAGGAATTCATTTTATAGATAAAATCCCAAGAGTCTGCTGAGAAAAGAGAGTGAATGCGAAGTAGACTTTAACACGGCTCTGGGAGCGAGCCGAGTGTGGGCTAACCGGGAGAATTGCTTGAAAGAAACGCGACACCAAATGAGCGGTCAGAACAAAGCCTCAATACGGTGTTCCCGTGGTGTTTTTGTTGCTGCCTTGTCGATTGCACAGGGGCAAGCGTTTCAATCAAGCAACGCTCACCATGGGGAAGGTGGCTATGGCAACTAGCCTGATGCCCTGCTCCCGCAGTGACGGATAATCGTACTCTGGTTTCTCTTCATAACATACAAGTCTTTCGCCTTTTACTAAAGACTTTCGTGGAGAGCAGCACTAATGAGTTGTTTCTATTTTTGGCAGTCTTTACCTTTGCGGGTGAAGCCCTTTCTGTCTGTGCAAAAGAAATCTTGTTACTGTGCAGAGTGACTTCTCTGAGTAGAGTCGCCTTACTTGTTGCGATTGTGCCGATGTTCGAAGCTGGAGTGCAAAGTTGTTGCTTGAATGGTGCTTGCTGGAGCATGCGGGAGTGCAAAGTTATACCATTTAAAAGGGCTGAAGAGTGCTCAGTGCAGCGGGTGGGCGGAGGTGCAACGTGACACTCTGGCCACCTATGGCCATAAAAAGAACACTGCTACAAGTGCGCATTGTGCCAGCAAGGGCCCTCGGACCTGAAACAGTGGACAGTTATCGCTTCTCGGCCTTTTGGCTAAGATCAAGTGTAGTATCTGTTCTTATCAGTTTAATATGTCCTCTATACGAGGACTACATATTAAATGGATTTTTAAGAATAGGAGTTGAAAAAGAAGCTTGCTCCGTTCACTCCAAGCATCGACCCAGTACTGCAGTGCCGCTGGGAACGGTGCGCTCTTCTCTGCTCTTGTGAAAAAGCAAACAGCGGTGCAGGATGGAAGTTTCAGGGAGCCCAAGATTAAACTTTCTTTTAGTCTGCTGAGAAAAGAGAGTGAATGCGAAGTAGACTTTAACACAGCTCTGGGAGCGAGCCGAGTGTGGGCTAACCGGGAGAATTGCTTGAAAGAAACGCCATACCAAATGAGCGGTCAGAACAAAGCCTCAATACGGTGTTCCCGTTGTGTTTTTGTTGCTGCCGCTGTTTGCTTTTTCACAAGAGCGCACCTGTTGAGGGGGGGCCTGGGGGGGCCTGGGTGATGGTGGGTCTCAGGCCCGGGCTGCTGCGACTGGTGTGACCGGGTGGTTTGTTTGTTTGTTTTTTGTTGTTGTTTGTTTGTTTTTTGTAGAGGTCCTCCGGAGTGGGGTTGGGTTTAGTGGGGTGGGGCGGGATGGGTACCTTCTGGGGGTACAGTAGCTCCCAGAATATGGTCGCTGCAGGCCCCGAGCCTGGTGGACATCAGGCCCTCCTGTCCTGTGTTGGCTCCCTTTTAAAAAGTACAGAACTTAGAACAGGTCTAGTCCCTGGCTTTCGGCAGAACTGTCTTCTTTACTTTTTTTTCCCCTTATCGTGTTCAGCATTATGGCAGCAGAATTGTAGTCTGAATACCTTTGATGCCAAACAGATTTGCTTTGCCAAGGGAAGTTTTATAAATGTAAAGCTCCCCTTGATGCCCATTTATTTATTTCTGTTTACAATATATGACATGTAATAGAACTGAACCGGACCGGGGGACAAGGAAAGAAGAAGAGGAAAGAAGAGAAAAACAGAACATACATCGCATACAACACAGCTGTGGATATAGATGACCTGAGACGACATGATAATACATCAACTGCTTAGCGACCATGCTACTGGACTAATGAATGTGGTTGTGTCTGTGTGAGAACATGCAACACCCATGGCACAGGACCTACATGATAACCGTGCTTAGTTATGAGTGTATAAGCATACAGGGCCACAATCCACAGCCCCCCCAAGCAATCAGAAGCAGGCAGAGAGGGCCACAAGACCCGGGCCACCAGCAGCCCCCACAGAGCACAGAACCCAGGAAGCCCACCGCAGGGGCAACCACGCATCCACCCAGAAGACTGCAGAGGAAGCCCCCGGAAAGAGCCCCCATAAGCATAGGGCAGAGGCCCTCCGGGAGCCAGGGGCAACAGCCCACCGACGTCGCCAGGCCCCAGCCGCCCAGACATGGGCCGTGCACTGGATCCGGGCCCCAGGAGCCCGAGCGCCCCCAAACCCCCCGGCAGAGGCCCCACCCAATACCCAGGAGGGCCAAGCGCCCCAGACAGCCACACAGTGGGTCAGCGCCTGCCCCAGCACCCCTGGCCAAGTGCCCTGGGAGTCAAGACGTGCCCACAGGTGGGTGAAGTCGCGAGCAGCGGAGAGAGGCCACGCCGCCCCCCCCCATCGGGAGAAGCACAGGCAGGCCAGGCGACAGCAAGTCCAAGATCCAGGCCCAATCATTACCACACACACTTTCATGTCCCATACATCCACACGTCCTCCCTCCCTCGACTCCGCTGGGGTGTAGTGCAGCGGGCACACCAGGGGGCCAGCAGCCCCCCAGCCACCACAGACCCCAAACCAGCAGAACAATTAATTAATCCTCCTGGCCCCTCCCACCCCGAGCAGCAACCAGGAAGCAGGGGTGTGCGAAGAAGACCCCTCCCCTCACCCTTCTGGCTCTTCAATATTTTCTAATAGTGAGCAATTAAAATTGAGGGGCAGCCAAACTTGTAGAACTGGGAGCGTGGCCCTCTGGGAAGCCTACATACCCAAAGAGCCCCGCCCACCAGATGCCACTCAGTGTAACCACCCCCCAAGACCTAATGTGTGTGTGTGAGTGTGTTTGATAAGTAGTAATGTCTAAGGTGTAATTAAAACAGGGGTGGGAACTGCAGAGTGCAACTACTGCAGAGTCCACTACACCCCACCGAACACACACGCCCCCAATACCCTTCATGTGTGAGTGTGTGCTGTGTACAGGAGCCAGAAGGGAGAGGGGTATGGGGATATACACTGGGGGCAGCCAGGGACTGGCTGCAATAGGCATCCCCGCTACCAGGGAGCCAACACAGGACAGGAGGGCCTGATGTCCACCAGGCTCGGGGCCTGCAGCGACCATATTCTGGGAGCTACTGTACCCCCAGAAGGTACCCATCCCGCCCCACCCCACTCAACCCAACCCCACTCCGGAGGACCTCTACAAAAAACAAACAAACAACAACAAAAAACAAACAAACAAACCACCCGGTCACACCAGTCGCAGCAGCCCAGGCCTGAGACCCACCATCACCCAGGCCCCCCCAGAACCCCCCTCAACAGGTGCGCTCTTGTGAAAAAGCAAACAGCGGCAGCAACAAAAACACAACGGGAAAACCGTATTGAGGCTTTGTTCTGACCGCTCATTCGGTGTCGCGTTTCTTTCAAGCAATTCTCCCGGTTAGCCCGCACTCGGCTCGCTCCCAGAGCCGTGTTAAAGTCTACTTCGCATTCACTCTCTTTTCTCAGCAGACTCTTGGGATTTTATCAATAAAATGAATTCCTTCACTCAAACTATGTTAAAACTGCTTTGTCCTTCATATTTACCATGTCTTGAAAGATTTAAACAAAAAAAACAACGTTGTACTTTGCAGTAAAAGAAATAGCAAATCTAAAGTTTCAGGAATCCGAGAATAAGCTTACTTTCATGAGTTCTTCACGATTTCGGATTTTGCTATAAAATGAATTCCTTCACTCAAACTAAATTAAAACTGCTAAACCGCTAATCTGTTACATGTAAGGCAGATGTCAAATTCACCGAATTAGGATTATTCGGTATTCGGCCAATCGAGCTGTAGCAGCTTTGGTAAAAGAGTATAAGTTGAAGAGTTTGTGAATAAAGGTGTGCGCACACATAGTGAGCTGTAGGAAAATAGGCAGGGAGCAATGCCGGCTGGGGTATATGTTCTTGTATGTTGTCTGACTGTTTGATTTGAATGTGTTGTGTAAGTGTCCTGTTGAATGTTACATGTTTGGGCTTTGACACTTCACTGTGGTTGTTAACTGTGTGGTGTGTCCTGAAATGTTATATGTTTGGGCTGTGTGACATGCTTAATGCTTGTCAGTAGCTACCCACTTATTCATATATAGCAACTGACAACATAAGAAGTCTGGACATACTTTGATAGAGTAGTTGTAGAAGTATCCTTATTGATAATAGATAAACTAATTCATAGTGATAGAACAGTAGATGAACAGGTGCCTGCACATGTCTCACGAAAATAAAATGGGTGTATGATTGCTGACGGCAGAGCAATACTGCCAAACTTATGAGTTCTTGTGGCAAACTTGATTCAGTGTCTTGACGTGTATACGCTGTTTCGCTGACTTGATTGTCACAAGAAACAAAGTGTGTTTGATAAGATCCGACCATTTTATTAGGGGAGGATCAGTATGTATGGATTCTGATGTGACTGATAAACCCATTCGTATCGTAAGCATAATCTAATACGTGAGACAACGCCCTGGCACACAATCAAAAAAAAAAAGAGAGAGCGGTTTTGTGTCCCCACAGTCCATAATGTAGAAAAGAGAGAAAAAAGCCTTTCTGATTTGGTGTGTGTGCTCACAGTGCAGAGTGTAGAGAAAAGAGAGAAAAGAAAGCCGTTTTGGTGTCACGGGTGTTGTGACTTACACACACACATTTCTGAATTGAGAAAGGAAATTATTTTAGAGGAAGCAGTAGAGTTTAGATCCCACATTTGTTGATAGGCATTCATTTATTTCTTCACTTCTGATGAAGTTTCAACAATAAACAACAAACTTTGTATTATGAGAAAGAACCAGACTCATTCTTCAGGAATCCGAAAATAAGCTCTATTTTACGAGTTATGCACGAATTCGGATTCTCCTATAAAACGAATTCCTTAACTCTAACCAAGTTAAGACTGCTTTGTACTTCATATTTATTCATGTCTAATCAAGTTTCAACGATAAACAACGTTGTACTTTCTAGAATGAGAAAGAACTTCTTCAGCAATAAGCATCTCTCGACATATGACGAAATACAGATTTTGCTATAAAATTAATTCCTTCTATCAGCCTGACTTAAAACTGTTTGTCCTCCTTATTTATCCACTTCAAATCAAGTTTCAACAATTAAAAAAATGTTGTAGTTTGAGAAAAAACAACTTCATCTTAAGCAATCAGTAGGGTAAGAAAGGGTAAGAAAAGGTGCAAATGCCAACCATACATCACTAAAAGGTGGAGCGGAAGTATTCGGCTGCAAGTAGGTGCGAATGCATGACAATGTATGATCAAAAGAGGGAGCGGAGGTTTTCGGCTGCAAGGTCTGAATGTCCAACCATAATTTGTAAAAACCGGGGAAGAAAAGGCTCGAAAGCCCGACTATACACCATCAAAAGCGGGAGCGGAGGTGTTCGGCTGCAAGTAGGTGTGAATGTTCGACCATAATTTGTAAAAAGCGGGTAAGAAAAGGTTCGAATGCCCGACTATATATTAACCAAAGCAGGAGGAGAGGTCTTCGGATAAGAGTGGGTGAGAATTTACAACCATAATCTATAAAATGCGGTGAAAAAAAAGGTGTGAATACCCCATAGAACACTAAAAGGTAGAGCGGAAGTGTTCGGCTGCAAGAAGGTGTGAATGTCTGACCATAGTTTGTAAAAAGCGGGTAAGAAAAGGTTCGAATGCCCGAACATACACCATCAAAGGAGGGAGCGGAGGTGTTCAGCTGTAAGAAGGTGTGAATGTCCGACCATAGTTGGCAAAAAGCAGGTAAGAAAAGGTTAAAATACCCGATTGTACACAATCAATAGCGGGAGCAGAGTTGTTCCGCTACTAAAAGGTGTGAAAGTCCGACCATGGTTTGTAAAAAGCGGGTAAGAAAAGGTGTGAATGCCCGACAATGTATGATCAAAAGAGGGAGAGGAGGTTTTCGGCTGAAACAAGGTCTGAATGTCCATCCATATTTTGTAAAAATCTGGGAAGAAAAGGCTCGAAAGCCCGACTATACACCATCAACAGCTGGAGCGGAGGTGTTCAACTGCAAGAAGGTCTGAATGTCCATCAATAATTGCTAGAAAACATGGAAGAGAATTTTCGAATATCAAACCGCACATGATCATAAGCGGGAGAGGAGGTGTTCAAATGCAAGAAGGTGTGAATGTCCACCCATAATTACTGCAAAATGGGTAAGAAAAGGTACGAATGCCCAACCATACATGATCCTAACAGGGAGCGGAGGTGTTTGGCTGCGACAAGGTGTGTATGTCCACCCATAATTAATGAAAAGCGGGCAACAAGTAGGTTTGAATACCCATCATCAAAAGCAGGAGTGGATGTGTTCGGCTACAAGAAGGTGTGAACGTCCGACCAAAGTTTGTAAAAAGCAGTGAAGAAAAGTTTCGAATATCCAACCAAACATAATCAAAAGCGGGAGCAGAGCTGTTCGACTGCAAGTAGGTGTGAATGTCAGATCATAATTTGCAAAAAGCTGATGAGAAAGGGTGAGAATGCCCGGCTATACACCATCAAATGCGGGAGCGGAAGTGTTCGGCTGTGAGTAGGTGTGAATGTCAAACCATAATTGCTGAAAAATGTGTTAGAAAAGACTAGAATGCCGGACCATACATCATCAAAAGCGGGAAAAGTGGTGTTCGGCTGCAAGTAGGTGTGAATATACAGCCATAATTACTCACAAACCGGTAAGAAAAGGTAGTATTGCCAGACCATACATTATCAAAACAGGGAGCGGAGGTGGTTCAGCTGCAAGGTGTGAATATCTGACTAAAGTTTATAAAAAGCGGGTAAGACAAGGTGCGAATGCCTGACAATGTATGATCAAATGAGGGAGCGGAGGTTTTCGGCTGCAAGGTCTGAATGTACAACCATAATTTGTAAAAACCGGGGAAGAAAAGGCTCGAAAGCCCGACTATACACCATCAAAAGCGGGAGCGGAGGTGTTCGGCTGTAAGTAGGTGTGAATGTTCAACCATAATTTGTAAAAAGCGGGTAAGAAAAGGTTTGAATGCTCGACTATATATTAACAAAAGCAGGAGGAGAGGTCTTCGGATAAGAGTGGGTGAGAATTTCCAACCATAATCAATAAAATGCGATGAAAAAAAAGGTGTGAATACCCCATAGAACACTAAAAGGTGGAGCAGAAGTGTTCGGCTGCAAGAAGGTGTGACTGTTCGACTATATTTGGTGAAAAGCAGGTGAAGCAAGGTCTGAATGCCCAACCTTACATCATCAAAAACGAGATCAGAGGTGTTTGGCTGCAAGAAGGCCATAGTTTGCCAAAAGCGGGTAAGCTGCGAATGACCGGCTAAATATCAACAAAAGTGGGGGCGGAGGTCTTCGGATGCAAGTGGGTGTGAATATTCCACCATACAAGTATGGTGGAGAGGAAGCTGTGAATGGCCGACCATAGTAAAAAGCGGGTGAGAAAAGGTGCGAATGTCCAATCATACATGATCAAAACAGGGAGCGGAGGTGTTTGGCTGCGACAAGGTGTGTATGTCCACCCATAATTAATAAAAAGCGGGCAACAAGTAGGTTTGAATACCCATCATCAAAAGCAGGAGTGGATGTGTTCGGCTACAAGAAGGTTTGAATGTCTGACCATAGTTTGTAAAAAGCGGGTAAGAAAAGGTTCGAGTGCCCGAACATACACCATCAAAAGAGGGAGCGGAGGTGTTCCGCTGTAAGACGGTGTGAATGTCCAACAATAGTTGGTAAAAAGCGGGTAAGAAAAGGTTAAAATACCCGACTGTACACAATCAATAGCGGGAGCGGAGTTGTTCCGCTACAAGAAGGTGTGAAAGTCCGACCATGGTTTGTAAAAAGCGGGTAAGAAAAGGTGCGAATGCCCGACAATGTATGATCAAAAGAGGGAGTGGAGGTTTTCGGCTGCAAGAAGGTCTGAATGTCCAACCATAATTTGTAAAAACCGGGGAAGAAAAGGCTCGAAAGCCCGACTATACACCATCAAAAGTGGGAGCGGAGGTGTTCAACTTCAAGACGGTCTGAATGTCCATCAATAATTGCTAGAAAACATGAAAGAAAATTTTCAAATATCAAACTGCACATGATCATAAGCAGGAGAGGAGGTGTTCAGCTGCAAGAAGGTGTGAATGTCTACCCATAATTACTGAAAAATGGGTAAGAAAAGGTGCGATTGCCTAACCATACATCATCAAAAGAGGGAGCGGAGGTGTTCCGCTGTAAGACGGTGTGAATGTCCGACCATAGATGGTAAAAAGCGGGTAAGAAAAGGTTAAATTACCCGACTGTACACCATCAAAAGAGGGAGCGGAGTTGTTCAGCTAAGAGAAGGTGTGAAAGTCCGACCTTGGTTTGTAAAAAGCGGGTAAGAAAAGGTTCGTATGCCCGAATATACACCATCAAAAGCGGAAGCGGAGGTGTTCGGCTGCAAGATATTGTGAACGTCCGACCAAAGTTTGTAAAAAGCAGTTAAGAAAAGGTTCGAATATCTAACCAAACATAAGAATGAGTCTTTTCCGCTGTAGAATGCCCGACTATAGACCATCAAATGCGGGAGCGGAGGTGTTCGGCTCTGAGTAGGTGTGAATGTCCGACCATAATTGCTGAAGAATGTGTTAGAAAAGGTAAGAATGCTGGACCATACATCATCAAAAGCGGTAGAGGTGGTGTTCGGCTGCAAAAAGGTGTGACTGTTCGACTAAAGTTTGTAAAAAGTGGGTAAGACAAGGTGCGAATGCCTGACAATGTATGATCAAAAGCGGGAGCGGAGGTGTTCAGCTGCAAGAAGGTCTACATGTCCATCAATAATTGCTAGAAAACATGAAAGAAACTTTTCGAAAATCAAACCGCACATGATCATAAGTGGGATAGGAGGTGTTCAGCTGCAAGGTGTGAATGTCCACCCATAATTCCTGAAAAATGGGCAAAAAAAGGTGTGAATGCCCGACCATACATCATCAAAAGCAGGAGTGGAAGTGTTCGGCAACAAGAAGGTGTGAACGTCCAACCAAAATATGTAAAAAGAAGTTAAGAAAAGGTTCGAATATCCAACCAAACATAATCAAAAGCGGGAGCAGAGCTGTTCGACTGCAAGTAGGTGTGAATGTCAGATCATAATTTGCAAAAAGCTGATGAGAAAGGGTGAGAATGCCCGACTATACACCATCAAATGCGGGAGCGGAGTTGTTCGGCTGTGAGTAGGTGTGAATGTCCAGCCATAATTACTCACAAACGGGTAAGAAAAGGTAGTATTGCCAGACCATATATGATCAAAACAGGGAGCGGAGGTGGTTCAGCTGCAAGAAGGTTTGAATGTCAAAGTAAAGTTCAAATATATTAACAAAAGCGGGAGGAGAGGTCTTCGGATGAAAGTGGTTGAAAATTTCCAACCATAATGTATAAAATGCGGTGAAAAAAAAGGTGTGATAGAACACTAAAAGGTGGAGCGGAAGTGTTCGGCTGCAAGAAGGTGTGAATGTCCGACTATATTTGGTGAAAAGCAGGTGAAGCAAGGTCTGAATGCCCAACCTTACATCATCAAAAGCGAGATCAGAGTTGTTTGGCTGCAAGAAGGCCATAGTTTGCCAGAAGCGTGTAAGGTGCGAATGTCCGACTAAATATCAACAAAATTTGGGGCGGAGGTTTTCGGATGCAAGTGGGTGTGAATATCCCACCATACAAGTATGGTGGAGAGGAAGCTGTGAATAGCCGACCATAGTTTGGAAAAAGCGGGTAAGAAAAGGTTTGAATGCCCGAACATACACCATCAAAAGAGGGAGCGGAGGTGTTCCGCTGTACGAAAGTGTGAATGTCCAACCATACTTGGTAAAAAGCGGGTAAGAAAAGGTTAAAATACCCGACTGTACACAATCAATAGCGGGAGCGGATGTGTTCGGCTACAAGAAGGTGTGACAGTCCGACCATGGTTTGTAAAAAGCGGGTAAGAAAAGGTGCGAATGTCCGACAATGTATGATCAAAAGAGAGAGCGGAGGTTTTCGGATACACGAAGGTTTGTATGTCCTACCATAGTTTGTAAATAGCGGGTAAGAAAAGGTTCGAATGCCCGACTATACACCATAAAAAGCGGGAGCGGAGGTGTTCCGCTGTAAGACGGTGTGAATGTCCGACCATAGTTGGTAAAAAGCGGGTAAGAAAAGGTTAAAATACCCGACTGTACACAATCAATAGCGGGAGCGGAGTTGTTCGGCTACAAGAAGGTGTGAAAGTCCGACCATGGTTTGTAAAAAGCAGTTAAGAAAAGGTTCGAATATCCAACCAAACATAATCAAAAGCGGGAGCAGAGCTGTTCGACTGCAAGTAGATGTGAATGTCCAGCCATAATTACTCACAAACGGGGGAAGAAAAGGTAGTATTACCAGACCATACATGATCAAAACAGGGAGCGGAGGTTCAGCTGCAAGGTGTGAATGTCTGACTATAGTTTGTAAAAAGCGGGTAAGACAAGGTGCGAATGCCCAACAATGTATGATCAAAAGAGAGAGCGGAGGTGTTCGGCTGCAAGGTCTGAATGTCCAACCATAATTTGTAAAAACCGGGTAAGAAAAGGCTCGAAAGCCCGACTATACATCATCAAAAGCGGGAGCGGAGGTGTTCAGCTGCAAGAAGGTGTGAATGTTCGACTAAAGTTTGTAAAAAGCTGGTAAGACAAGGAGCGATGTCCCTTCATTGTATAATCAAAAGCGAGAGCGGAGGTGTCCAGCTGTGAGTAGGTGTGAATGTCCGACCATAATTGCTGAAAAATGTGTTAGAAAAGGTAAGAATACTGGACCATACATCATTAAAAGCGGGAGAGGTGGTGTTCGGCTGCAAGAAGGTGTGAAAGTCCGACAATGGTTTGTAAAAAGCGGGTAAAAAAAGGTTCGAATGCCCGAATATACATCATCAAAAGCGGAAGCGGAGGTGTTCGGATGCAAGAAGGTGTGAACGTCCGACCAAAGTTTGTAAAAAGCAGTGAAAAGTGAGAAAAAGCATTTCGTGAGTTCTGCATGATTTGGGATTTTGCTTATAAAATGCATTACTTCACTCAAACTATGTTAAAACTGATTTGTCCTTCATATTTACCATGTCTAGAAATATTTAAACAACGTTGTTTTTTTGTTTAAATCTATCGAGACATTGATAAATATGAAGGTAAAAGCCGTTTTAACATAGTTTGAGTGAAGGAATTGATTTTATAGATAAAATCCCAAATCATGCAGAACTCCTCAAAAGGGGCGTATGGCTTAATCACAAGTGTGGTTCTTTCTCATTCAGGGTAGTATGAGGAAGTTTATGCTTGAAATATATGTAGAAATGGGTACATATGAAGGACAAAGCAGTGTTAACTTAGTTTGAGTGAAGGAATTCATTTTATACATAAAATCCCAAATCATGCAGAACGTATGAAAAGAAGCTTATTCTCGGATTCCTGATCCTTCAGTTTTGCTCTTTCTTCTACTGCAAAATACAATGTTGTTCTTTGTTGAAGTCGATCTAGACATTGATAAATATGAAGGAAAAAGCAGTTTTAACTTGGTTTGAGTGAATGAATTCATTTTATACATAAAATCCGAAATCGTGCAGAACTCATGAAAATAAGCTTATTCTCGGATTCCTAAAACTTTTGATTGGCTCTTTCTTTTATTGAAAAGTACAACGTGGTTTTTTTGTTTAAATCTATCGAGACATTGATAAATATGAAGGTAAAAGCCGTTTTAACATAGTTTGAGTGAAGGAATTAATTTTATAGATAAAATCCCAAATCATGCAGAACTCCTCAAAAGGGAGGTATGGCTTAATCACAAGTGTGGCTCTTTCTCATTCAGGGTAATATGAGGAAGTTTATGCTTGAAATATATGTAGAAATGGGTACATATGAAGGACAAAGCAGTGTTAACTTAGTTTGCGTGAAGAAATTCATTTTATACATAAAATCCGAAATCGTGCAGAACTCATGAAAATAAGCTTATTCTCGGATTCCTAAAACTTTTGATTTGCACTTTCTTTTACTGCAAAGTACAACGTTGTTTTTTGTTGAAATCTATCTAGACATTGATAAATACCAGCCGAAACTCTGCTGCCACTTTTGATAATTTATGGTTGGGCATTCTTACCTTTTCTTACCCGCTTTTTACAAATTATGATCTTACATTCACACCTACTTGCAGTCGAACACCTTCTCATCCACTTATGATCATGTGCGGTTGGGCTTTCGCACCTTTTCTTACCCATTTTTCAGTAATTATGGGTGGATATTCAGACCTTCTTGCAGCTGTAAACCTCCGCACCTCTTTTGATCATACATTGTCGGGCATTCACACCTTGTCTTACCCGCTTTTTACAAACTTTAGTCGGACATTCAAACCTTCTTGCAGCTGAACCACCTCCGCTCCCTGTTTTGATCATATATGGTCTGGCAATAGTACCTTTTCTTACCCGTTTGTGAGTAATTATGGCTGGACATTCACACCTTCTTGCAGCCGAACACAACCTCTCCCGCTTTTGATGATATATGGTCCGGCATTCTTACCTTTTCTAACACATTTTTCAGTATTCGAACCTTCTCTTACCCGCTTTTTACAAACCATGGTTGGACTTTCATACCTTCTTGTAGCTGAACAACTCCACTCCTGCTTTTGATGATTTATGGTTGGACATTCGCATCTTTTCCTACCCATTTTTCAGTAATTATGGGTGGATATTCACATCTTCTTGCAGCTGAACACCTCCTCTCCCGCTAATGATCATGTAAGGTTTGATATTCGAAAATTTTCTTTCATGTTTTAAAGCAATTATTAATGGACATTCACACCTACTTGCAGCCGAACACCACCTCTCCCGCTTTTGATGATGTATGGACCGGCATTCTTACCTTTTCTAACACATTTTTCAGCAATTATGGTTGGAGAATCACACCTACTCACAGTCGAACAACTCCGCTACCGCATTTGATGGTGTATAGTCGGGATTTCTCACCCTTTCTCATCAGCTTTTTGCAAATTATTCTCTGACAGTCACACCTACTTGCAGTCAAACAGCTCTGCTCCCGCTTTTGATTATGTTTGGTTAGATATTCGAACCTTTTCTTAACTGCTTTTTTAAAAACTTTGGTCGGACGTTCACACCTTCTTGCAGCCGAACACCTACGCTTCCGGTTTTGATAGTGTATATTCGGGCATACGAACCTTTTCTTACCCGCTTTTTACAAACCATGGTCGGACTTTCACACCTTCTCTTAGCTGAACAACTCCGCTCCCTCTTTTGATTGTGTACAGTCGGGTATTTTAACCTTTTCTTACCCGCTTTTTACCAACTATGATCGGACATTCACACCGTCTTACAGCGGAACACCTCCGCTCCCTCTTTTGATGGTGTATGTTCGGGCATTCGAACCTTCGAGATCATTAATCTCATAGACTATTCTACCATCAACAACTTGGAAACCACAATCGACTCTCTAGATGCAGAAAAAGCATTTAATGGAGTGAACTGGAAATTTTTTTACAAACTATGCTCGGACATTCAAACCTTCTTGTAACCGAACACATCCAGTCCTGCTTTTGATGATGTATGGTTGGGCATTCGCACCTTTTTTTTTACCCATTTTTGAGGAATTATGGGTGGACATTCACACCTTCTTGCAGCTGAACACCTCCTCTCCCACTTATGATCATGTGCGGTTGGATATTCGAACATTTTTTTTCATGTTTTCTAGCAATTATTGATGGACATTCAGACCTTCTTGCAGCTGAACACCTCCGCTCCCGCTTTTGATGGTGTATAGTCGGGCTTCCGAGCCTTTTCTTCCCCGGTTTTTACAAATTATGGTTGGACATTTAGACCTTCTTGCAGCCGAAAACCTCCGTTCCCTCTTTTGATCATACATTGTCCGGCATTCGCACCTTTTCTTACCCGCTTTTTACAAACCATGGTCGGACTTTCACACCTTTTAGTAGCCAAACAACTCCGCTCCCGCTATATATTGTGTACAGTCGGGTATTTTAACCTTTTCTTACCCGCTTTTTACCAATTATGGTCGGACTTTCACACCTTCTTGTAGCCAAACAACTCCGCTCCCGCTATTGATTTTGTACAGTCGGGTATTTTAACCTTTTCTTACCCGCTTTTTACCAACTATGGTCGGACATTCACAACGTCTTACAGCGGAACACCTCTGCTCCCGCTTTTGATGGTGTATAGTCGGGCTTTCGAACCTTTTCTTACCCGCTTTTTACAAACTATGGTGGGACATTCAAACCTTCTTGTATCCGAAAACCTCCGCTCTCTCTTTTGATCATATATTGATGGACATTCGCACCTTTTCGTACCCGCTTTTTACAAACCATGGTCGGACTTTCACACCTTTTAGTAGCCAAACAACTCCGCTCCCGCTATTGATTGTGTACAGTCGGGTATTTTAACCTTTTCTTACCCGCTTTTTACCAATTATGGTCGGACATTCACACCTTCTTTCGGCGGAACACCTCCGCTCCCTGTTTTGATCATTTATGGTCTGGCAATACTACCTTTTCTTACCCGTTTTTAGGTAATTATGGCTGGACATTCACAGCTTCTTGCAGCCGAACACCTCTTCTCCCGCTTTTGATGATGAATTGTCCGGCATTCTTACCTTTTCTAACACATTTTTCAGCAATTATTGTCGGTCATTCACACCTTTCTCATCAGCTTTTTGCAAATTATGATCTGACATTCACACCTACTTGCAGCCGAACACCTCGGCTTCCGCTTTTGATGGTGTATATTTTGGCATTCGAACCTTTTCTTACCCGCTTTTTACAAACCATGGTCGGACTTTCACACCTTCTTTTAGCCGAACAACTCCGCTCCTGCTATTGATTGTGTAGAGTCGGGTAATTTAACCTTTTCTTACCCGCTTTTTACCAACTATGGTCGGACATTCACACCTTCTTATAGCGAAACACCTCCGCTCCCTCTTTTGATTGTGTATGTTCGGGCATTCGAACCTTTTCTTACCCGCCTTTTACAAACTATGGTCGGACATTCAAACCTTCTTGTGGCCGAACACATCCACTTCTGCTTTTGATGATGTATAGTTGGGCAATCATACCTTTTCTTACCCATTTTTCAGTAATTATTGGTGGACATTCAGACCTTCTTGCAGCTGAATACCTCCGCTCCCGCTTTTGATGGTGTATAGTCGGGCTTTGGAGGCTTTTCTTCAACGGTGTTTACAAATTATGGTTGGAAATTCAGACCTTGCAGCCTAAAATCTCCGCTCCCTCTTTTGATCATACATTGTGGGGCATTCGCACCTTGTCTTACCCGCGTTTTACAAACCATGGTCGGACTTTCACACCTTCTTGTAGCCGAACAACTCCGCTCCCGCTATTGATTGTGTACAGTCGGGTTTTTTAACCTTTTCTTACCCACTTTTTACCAACTACGGTCGGACATTCACACCTTCTTATGGCGGAACACCTCCGCTGCCTCTTTTGATGGTGTATATTTTGGCAATCGAACCTTTTCTTACCCGCTTTTTACAAACCATGGTCGGACTTTCACACCTTCTTTTAGCCGAATAACTCCGCTCCCGCTATTGATTGTGTAGAGTCGGGTATTTTAACCTTTTCTTACCCGCTTTTTACCAACTATGGTCGGACATTCACACCTTCTTACAGCGGAACACCTCCGCTCCCTCTTTTGATGGTGTATGTTCTGGCATTCGAACCTTTTCTTACCGACTTTTTACAAACTATGCTCGGACATTCACACCTTCTTGCAGCGAAACACCTCCGCTCCCTCTTTTGATTGTGTATGTTCGGGCATTCAAACCTTTTCTTACCCGCCTTTTACAAACTATGGTCGGACATTCAAACCTTCTTGTGGCCGAACACATCCACTTCTGCTTTTTATGATGTATAGTTGGGCATTCACACCTTTTCTTACCCATTTTTCAGTAATTATTGGTGGACATTCAGACCTTCTTGCAGCTGAACACCTCTGCTCCCGCTTTTGATGGTGTATAGTCGGGCTTTCGAGGCTTTTCTTCAACGGTGTTTACAAATTATTGTTGGAAATTCAGACCTTGCAGCCGAACACCTCCGCTCCCTCTTTTGATCATACATTGTCGGGCATTCGCACCTTGTCTTACCCGCGTTTTACAAACCATGGTCGGACTTTCACACCTTCTTGTAGCCGAACAACTCCGCTCCCGCTATTGATTGTGTACAGTCGGGTATTTTAACCTTTTCTTACCCGCTTTTTACCAATTATGGTCGGACATTCACACCGTCTTACAGCGGAACACCTCCGCTCCCTCTTTTGATGGTGTATGTTCGGGCATTCGAACTTTTTCTTACCCACTTTTTACAAACTATGGTCGGACATTCAAACCTTCTTGTAGCAGAACACATCCACTTCTTCTTTTGATGATGTATGGTTGGGCATTCGCACCTTTTCTTACCCATTTTTCAGGAATTATGGGTGGACATTCACACCTACTTGCAGTCGAACAGCTCTGCTCCCACTTTTGATTGTTTGGTTGGATATTCGAACCTTTTCTTAACTGCTTTTTACAAACTTTGGTCGGACATTCACACCTTCTTGCAGCCGAACACCTCCGCTTCCGCTTTTGATGGTATATATTCGGGCATTCGAACCTTTTCTTACCCGCAATTTACCAACTATGGTCGGACATTCGCACCATCTTACAGCGGAACACCTCCGCTCCCTCTTTTGATGGTGTATGTTCGGGCATTCGCACCTTTTCTTACCTGCTTTTTACAAACTTTGGTCGGACGTTCACACCTTCTTGCAGCCGAACACCTCCGCTTCCGCTTTTGATGGTATATATTCGGGCATTCGAACCTTTTTTTACCCGCTTTTTACCAACTATGGTCGGACATTCGCACCATCTTACAGCGGAACACCTCTACTCCCGCTTTTGATGATGAATGGTCTGGCATTCTTACCTTTTCTAACACATTTTCCAGCAATTATTGTCGGTCATTCACACCGTCATTGGAGACGTCCTTTGAGTGAAGGAATATATTTCCCCATTCCAAGTCTGAGAATGGGAAACAGTAGTGAAAAAATATGTGCGCCTACTTTATTGGCTGTGTCGCTCACTCCAGAGCAATTCGATTTTTTTAATGTTTGTGGTGCTCGCCCTCACATTTCCTTGGCCAAACCTACACACTGGCATTGACAAGGTGTGGGAGAGTTTGTTGCTACATGTCAGAAAGAAACAGATTGGACCGTTTCACCTGCTGATCCAAATTTGATGTTTTCTGAACGATTGTCAGCATACAAAAAAACATTTTTGAGTACAATGCATTGTCAAAGAACTGTGGAATTAATTCCTACCACAGAATCACATTTTTCAGCAACTTTTGTTGGTCATTCACACCTTTCTCATCAGCTTTTTGCAAATTATGATCTGACATTCACACCTACTTGCAGCCGAACACCTCGGCTTCCGCTTTTGATGGTGTATATTTTGGCATTCGAACCTTTTCTTACCCGCTTTTTACAAACCATGGTCGGACTTTCACACCTTCTTTTAGCCGAACAACTCCGCTCCCGCTATTGATTGTGTAGAGTCGGGTATTTTAACCTTTTCTTACCCGCTTTTTACCAACTATGGTCGGACATTCACACCTTCAACATGCCCTTCAATGTCCACAATTTTGGCGTCACGAACAGGATCCCTCGACTGGTGTCTCTGGACCGGACCGCAGTGCATGGCCAGCCTGGACTGAAGTAGCTGTTCCAGCCTCATACCTCCAAGGCCTTTTCTGAGAGAGAGGACTGGCAGGTCCTTTTCCTGAATACCAGCGCTGGGATCATTTTTTAAATATGATAGTCTGAGACGATAGGACTGCTTTTTAGTTTTTATTTGAATAAAAGAGGGTTTCCCGGTTGTGTCATTAGTGAGACAGAGATTTCATGGGTAAGTGAAACTTTTGAAGCAGTCCGAAGAAGTGTGAAGTACTCCGAAGAAGTGTGAGTACAGATTAAAGGTCCTCATTGGAGACGTCCTTTGAGTGAAGGAATATATTTCCCCATTCCAAGTCTGAGAATGGGAAACAGTAGGTCTCAGACTTTTGACCCTACCGGGGGACCTAAGCATGTTGAAATGAAAAAGAAATATGGTCCAGAGGTTTTCCACCTGAAGGTTCTTTTAGTATGTTAGAAATAAGAAAATTAGAAGAAAAGTTTTGCAAATATGAGAAAGAGATGAAGCAAAAAAAAGAAAATTAAGTTTAAATAAGAAGTAAGAAAGGTATAGAATGTTGGAAAAAATAAAGTGTATTAAGAGAAAGAAAGGAAAATGTTAAACAAATGCCATGACGGAATGATGATAATAATTTAGTATGTGGACGAAAACATAATTCAGCTCTGATTAAGACTGAATCTTCTTTTAAACCACCACCATATTCCACTGATAACACTTTTTCTCCTTCTGCACCTCTTTACCCCACCCTGAGCGCTCTCGCTGTGCCGGATCCAGACCTGGACTCCTGCCCTCCACGACGCCTGCAACAACAACAGCCAGCCCTGCCACAAGCCTCTGGCTCTCGGGAAGAAGGGACTTCTTCCATCCTCCCTCGGGAAGAAATTCCATCATTCTCACAACATCAGTTACATAGGTCTGATGATGAGGAAAAGGAAGACGTTTGGTTCTCCAGCGTACCTGCCCAAGAACTTTTAACGCAAGTGACAAAAATCCTTTACCCACAATCTGGACTTCAGAGATCTAAACGTGAGAAAAAACAAAACCAGATTCAAACCATGCCTATGGTTAAAGTTGCAGTTCCCACTGGACCATTACTGGTTTATCGACCCTGGACTGAGACTGACATCATGGAAGCATAACAATGCTTACCAGATCCAGAGATTTCTGGACCCCATTTTGCTGCGAGATTTCTGCGCACAATTCTGCCCGACCGGGGTTGAATTGCGTCGCATATTGGCAAAAAAGTTCAAACTGACCGACCTCTGCAAAATAGAGGCCAGTATGCTACAACTGGATTTGCGACCTACCAACAGTGAACGAGGACATAATGATAACGCTCAATATGAAGCAGCCATCCAAAGACTGTGTCAAGCCATCACCACTCAATTTCCAACCAAAATCAATATGTCCCACATTTACACCTGCAAACAGAAACCCGGTGAAGGGACTGATGATTTTGTACACCGCATCCTTGAGGAAGTCAGCAAGCACAGCGGTCATCAGAGACCAAGGGATTTGGGTAATGAATCAGGGCCATGGGAGAGTATTGCATGCAATGCAATAATTAAAGGCCTCATGCCAGATGTCGCCACTGAAGTAAAGAACATTTACGTGGGATGGTGTGAGGGTCCTCGTTTGGCTGAGGTTCGCCGATATGCTCGCCATGCTCATAACCAAGTTGAGACGCGTAAGACAACCAAAAGGGACAAGTGTGAAAAGGAGCTGCATTTGGCAGCCATGACCATGTATTACGCAGTTGGTGTAAACAGAGGACGAGGCCAAAGTTGAAGACGTGGACGTGTGGGAGAGGAGGTCGAAATGGGCCACGCCAGAGCTATGATCCGAATATTTGTTTTTACTGTGGCTGTGTCCACAGCTGAAAAGTGATGAAATTGGGCAAAAGGCTGACTGAGGGTGGGAGGCAGGTTCTGGACGTCACGCGGCAGCGGAGCCTCCACTAATGGGTGATAGCACAAACACACTCACACATTTTTCCTGCTCTGTGTAGTGAAGAAACGCTTGCCGACTGTGATTCACGTAGTAAAGTTTTGCATGCTAGTTCCGTCCTAGAGCAAAGATATTTCTCTCAGAATATAGGAACTTATGTTCATCAGTAGTGACGTCAGGGGAGGTTGATTGTCCTCCAAAGTTAAGTGGAAACCACGTTTACTCTATGTCTGCATCAGGCCAGGTTGTGAAGGAGAAAATGACATCGCCCATTGCGTGTGTCACTCCCGATGGGCTCTCCTTCAAACACTCATTTTTGTTATCAGAGTTGTGTCCCATTAACCTGATGGGCTGTGATCTCATGTGTAAATTAGGCATTATTTTAACTTCTACACCAGAGGGTGTTAACGTTATGTTACAGCCTGACAAAGTTTTTACAGCAGTGCAGTTTGATTCATCTGCACTTACATATGCTTATGAGTGGAAACTTCCCAGCTCTCCTTTTTCACAACAACTAGTGGAAGAAGCAAAAGCGTTAGTTTCACCCCTTTCTGATTTCATGCAACCTGCTGATTTGCACTGAACATCACACATTTCTTTGGGGCCTGACAATGACTATGAGAAGAAGTGAAAAAATATGTGCGCCTACTTTATTGGCTGTGTCGCTCACTCCAGAGCAATTCGATTTTTTTAATGTTTGTGGTACTCGCCCTCACATTTCCTTGGCCAAACCTACACACTGGCATTGACAAGGTGTGGGAGAGTTTGTTGCTACATGTCAGAAAGAAACGGATTGGACCGTTTCACCTGCTGATCCAAATTTGATGTTTTCTGAACGATTGTCAGCATACAAAAAAACATTTTTGAGTACAATGCATTGTCAAAGAACTGTGGAATTAATTCCTACCACAGAATCACATTTTGAAGCATGTTTTTAATCTGAAAAAGATTTGTCTTCGATACCCATGTTGGCTGAAGTGCCCAATGATCTTTGGGCGAAGAGCAAATATGATGTGGGGTTGTTTATTGTTGAAACTAGATTAGAAATAGATTAATATGAAGGACAAAGCAGTTTGAACTTGGTTTGAGAGAAGGAATTAATTTTATTGCAAAATCCGAATTCATGCATAACTCGTCAAATAGATAGTGAAGTGTCGTTCGTGAGCGATTCGTTCGATATGAACAAATTTTTTATATGACTCGGGAGTAACGAGTTGTCTCAGTGAGTGATTCGTTCATTTTCATGCAGTACCCTTCCTCACCACATGGCAGGCGGCAGCTTCATAAGCTCAGTCAGCAGGACAGGAAACAGTATTGATTCGTTCATGACTCAACTCCTCGACTGACGGGTCCTCGCACAGGAAACAGTATTGATTAGTTTACGACTCAACTCCTTGGGTCTTCGTTCATTTGTCACGTTTTAAATTCTACCTTTCATTTGAAAGGCTGAAGAGCAGTAGGCACAACAGTTCGTTCACAAACCGCATCGTTAATCTCATAGACTATTCTACCATCAACAACTTGGAAACCACAATCGACTCTCTAGATGCAGAAAAAGCATTTAATGGAGGGAACTGGAAATTTTTATTCGCAGCATAAAACAAATTTGGGTTTGGGTCACACTTCATCAACTGGATAAGGATATTATATAGCTCCCCAAATGCAAGTGTCAGGACAAATGATCAAACTTCTCCAAGCTTCAGTCTGCAGAGAGGTACAAGACAGGGTTGCTCACTTTCTCCCTCACTTTTTGCTATTTTCATCAAACCTTTAGCAGCTGCTATCAGACAAGATAGAAATATTAAAGGCATCCAACCCCAAAATATTGAGCATAAAATAAGTCTTTATGCTGATGATGTATTATTTTTCCTTCAGAACTCAGAGACGTCTCTCACTCACACGATCACACTCATAAATAAATTCTCGGCACTTTCTGACTACTCTATCAAATGGTCTAAGACCACAGTTCTGCCCATTAACTGTAGGGTCCAGAATATACCTGCGATCACTTTACAGTCAGGAAATATTAGATATTTAGGCATAAACATTTCCTCCAGGCTCTCAGAGCTAACAAAGCTAAATTATGTGCAATTATTAAAGAGAGTAGAGGACGATCTCTCTCGTTGGAAGTCCTTACCTATATCACTTATGGGGAGAGTTACAACCATTAAAATGATGATACTACCAAAAGTTAACTATTTGTTCTCAATGATCCCCATAAAACCATTTGCTACTTGGTTTAAGTCACTAGATTCATGCATCTCCAAATTTCTGTGGAAAAACAAACCACCACGTATTAGTTTAAAAACCCTACAGAAGACCAAGGACAGTGGTGGATTAGATTTACCTAATTTTCAGCACTATTCCTTAGCCAATAGGTTACAATATATATCAAAATGGTTTAAACCTTGTTGTTGTCACAGTTCCCAGAGACGTTGTAATCGTTGAGGATTCTATATTCACCCCCTCATTAGAGGCACGTGTTGCAGATTGATGACACTGAATCTTCTTCTCTGTTCATTGCTGGCATCATTCCCAGCATCGTAAGTGTTCGTGGCATTGTTAGCCTCTTCTTCTGGATCTTGATATCGAGCATCCTTTTGTATTTCTGGTTTGTAAGTCCTCTCTCTTCGTTCACCGGAGTCTTCGTCTCTTTGTCCTTGAGTTTGGTGATTTTTTCTTCTTTTGATGCCTTGACACAGTGTGACAGGTGATACCACGTGGGAGATCCTTTAACTTGGACTGCTGTCCCTGTGCTGCGAAATGGCTGTGCTGCTCAAATGGTCTCTCCTTCATCATATACACAGTTATTTATACATCACCTTCCACCATGAAGCGTTGTCCCTTTTTGTTTCTCTCTTTGTTCTTAAAATGCTGTTATGCATGTCTAAACCAATCCATTAAACTAGATCATTTTGGCAGTAAAGCGATCTACAATGTGCTTGGTCGCAAAGCTGCTCATCTGTGGTAAACAGCTCTTCAAAAAGGCATTCTTCAATTGATTTCACTAATTTTATGTAATAATTTTGTGATTTCCTACAAAACTACACTTCTTCTCCCATCTGTCTGAGTATTTAATATTGTCTGGGTCCCGTTAAAACATGTATTTTTCCCATCTAATTCCTTGTTTGCTTTAAAACAAGTATTCCCCATTTTCTATCCCTTCAGTAGCCAACCAGTTTGTATGGAGTACACTGGAGCAACTTGACTGATCAGTAAAACACTGCTTTTGTTGTCACCGCAAGGCTTCCCCCGTCGGTTGTTTCACTGAGACACTACTGAGTAACTACAACTCAACACAGTTTATACACATAACATTCATATACATACTAACAAACAATAATTTATCGCAATTTTCTCATCTCTGTTTGAACGTACACCCAGGTAAATATTCCTGTAGTCTTCTCATACCGACTATGGACCCATTCATTGTTTAACTTCACTGTTTTGCAAATCCTAATTGAATATTACACATTGACATTGAACTTTACTGGATAAGCAGGTCTTCATTGCATTCAGCAGCCTATATGTGAGCATCTATGTGTAAGCTGTTCTTCTTTGCATTTATCAGCAGCAAGCAATTCTTCACTGCACATGCATATGTAAATAGTAAAACAATTCCAATGTGTTAGCGAAACCTTCTATATCACAGTGGTTTCTAAGATCTATTTTAAGTTCTTTGCCATCAGTGAGATGACATAGTTTACAAAGTGTGTCAAATTATCACTGAAGATCTTTTCAGGAATTTCAAATCTAGAAATTAGTTATTTTACGCGTGATTTTGCTACTGAGAGTGCATCTGCTTGTGCACATGGAAATATTTCAGACCATTTGGTAAAAACCTCTGTTGTCACTGAGCAGAATCGTTTCCCTTAACATTAATTTAGTTCAATGAAATCTACACAATAATGAAATAATGAAATACAAACAAATATGTTGAAAAAGATACACTGGCTTAGGGAATTATCTTCGTTTTGGTCTTAGATTGCCCTGTGGAATGTATTTTGCACATATTTGACCTGCTAGACAAAACTTTATTCATTTATTTATTCTAAAAAAAAAAATTCAATAATTAGTAAAACCATATGCTGTAAAAACCTTGTTCATTATTGCTTCCATCCCTCCTGTTGAGACATGACATGGTCCGTGGCTCAATACTGCAGCATATTTAAACAAATTCTTTGGCAGTATGGTTTTCCTTCCGGTCATTCATACGAGTCTATTGTAGATGGCAATTGAATAACATCTAATAATGCTAAAATATTTGTAGTTTATACATTTAGCTGTGGATGTCAACATACCTGTTTTTCCAATGCTGTGTTAACACATGTACAGTTGAGAAGGCATACTGACTGTCAGTGTAAACGTTAACAACCTTTTTGTTATTTAATTTACAAGCTTCAGTTAAAGCTACCAATTCGACTGCTTGAACAGAGTAATTTTTTGGTAGTGGTTGTTTTAAGAAAACTTCAGTTTCTGTTACTACTGCAAATCCTGTAGCATTTGTGCCATCAGGGTTTTTTGCTTGACCTGTTGAATAAATATAGTTATTTCTGCATTTTCATAACGTATATCAGTTAAGTCTGGCCTGGGTAAAACACTGATGGTTATTTCTGACATGCAATCATGAGGCTTTCCATCTGTGGGGTAGGTAGCAGTGTGGATGGATTAAGTGTAGCACATCTCTCGACAACAAGGTGTGGCTGTGAAAGAAGAACTGTTATGTAGGAGAGATGTCTGGTAAAGATATTTTGTTAAGTAACCATATCACAGCCACTGCATGAGGTACCTTAAGTGTTAATGGGTGAAATAACACCATTATTGTTGATGCCTGCACTGCCAATGGCTTCTGGCCATTGATTCAAAAGTACGATCTCGTCCCTTTTTCCCCCTTTCAGTGGACACTGGCCCCTAATTACCGCAATTCAGCAGGGGGTCTTTCATTAGGAGTACTGGACTCCCCCGTGCACGGTTTCAGCTCCGACCCTGGAAAGCGGAAAAAACGTTGAGATCTGGTTTGAGGACCCAATTGTTGAGAAAAGTCTCTCAATGAGACTCAGAGTTGCTGGAGTCAGTTAATGCAAATGTTTAATCTTGCAGCAAGTTCAAGAATGTGTGTGTGTATGGGTGTATGTGTGCGAACGTGTGTGAGTTTGTGTGTGTGAGAGTTTAAAGAACCTGTTATCCACAGGCAGGTCTTAACTAGTATGGCACAGGTCCAGCCTGTCTCATCTTTTTTGGAAGGTCCAGCGCTCGGCCGTAACCCTTCTGTCTGTTTGGACTCTCACATACATTCGGTTAATCATAGAAAAACGAGAACAAAACTTTTTAGCCCCTTAAATTCATAAAACAGACATGGTGCAGTTATTTCCATTCTAGAAAATAAGAGTAATCACCACCATTCCTATAAATTCTGGATATTCTAACAATCTGAATCTTTTTTAAATGTTCGATGAAGCCCTTTGCTGTTCTGTTTAGAGACTCAGCTGATCATAAACCAAGTTTTGCTCTTGAACCAAGCTTCTAAACTCTTCACCTTTTTCATTTCTCAGTTAGTATTCACTTTAAAACTGATTAAAAGAAAAATTAAATGAATGCCTATCAACAAATGTGGGATCTAAACTCTAGTGCTTTCTCTAAAATAATTTCCTTTCTCAATTCAGAAATGTGTGTGTGTAAGTCACAGCACCCGTGACACCAAAACGGCTTTCTTTCCTCTCTTTTCTCTACACTCTGCACTGTGAGCACACACACCAAATCAGAAAGGCTTTTTTCTCTCTTTTCTACATTATGGACTGTGGGGACACAAAACCGCTCTCTCTCTTTTTTTTTTTGATTGTGTGCCAGGGCGTTGTCTCACGTATTAGATTATGCTTAAGATACGAATGGGTTTATCAGTCACATCAGAATCCATACATACTGATCCTCCCGTAATAAAATGGTCGGATCTTATCAAACACACTTTGTTTCTTGTGACAAGTCAGCGAAACAGCGTATACACGTCAAGACACTGAATCAAGTTTGCCACAAGAACTCATAAGTTTGGCAGTATTGCTCTGCCGTCAGCAATCATACACCCATTTTATTTTCATGAGACATGTGCAGGCACCTGTTCATCTACTGTTCTATCACTATGAATTAGTTTATCTATTATCAATAAGGATACTTCTACAACTACTATCAAAGTATGTCCGGACTTCTTATGTTGTCAGTTGCTATATATGAATAAGTGGGTTGCTACTGAAAAGCATTAAGCATGTCACACAGCCCAAACATATAACATTTCAGGACACACCACACAGTTAACAACCACAGTGAAGCGTGTCAAAGCCCAAACATGTAACATTCAACAGGACACTTACACAACACATTCAAATCAAACAGTCAGACAACATACAAGAACATATACCCCAGCCGGGTAGGAAGGTCCAGCGCTCGGCCGTAACCCTTCTGTCTGTTTGGACTCTCACATACATTCGGTTAATCATAGAAAAACGAGAACAAAACTTTTTAGCCCCTTAAATTCATAAAACAGATAGTCTGAGACGATAGGACTGCTTTTTAGTTTTTATTTGAATAAAAGAGGGTTTCCCGGTTGTGTCATTAGTGAGACAGAGATTTCATGGGTAAGTGAAACTTTTGAAGCAGTCCGAAGAAGTGTGAAGTACTCCGAAGAAGTGTGAGTACAGATTAAGGTCCTCATTGGAGACGTCCTTTGAGTGAAGGAATATATTTCCCCATTCCAAGTCTGAGAATGGGAAACAGTAGGTCTCAGACTTTTGACCCTACCGGGGGACCTAAGCATGATGAAATGAAAAAGACATATGGTCCAGAGGTTTTCCACCAGAAGGTTCTTTTAGTATGTTAGAAATAAGAAAATTAGAAGAAAAGTTTTGCAAATATGAGAAAGAGATGAAGCAAAAAAAAAGAAAATTAAGTTTAAATAAGAAGTAAGAAAGGTATAGAATTTTGGAAAAAATAAAGTGTATTAAGAGAAAGAAAGGAAAATGTTAAACAAATGCCATGACGGAATGATGATAATAATTTAGTATTAGCTGTGCCGGATCCAGACCTGGACTCCTGCCCTCCACAACGCCTGCAACAACAACAGCCAGCCCTGCCACAAGCCTCTGGCTCTCGGGAAGAAGGGACTTCTTCCATCCTCCCTCGGGAAGAAATTCCATCATTCTCACAACATCAGTTACATAGGTCTGATGATGAGGAAAAGGAAGACGTTTGGTTCTCCAGCGTACCTGCCCAAGAACTTTTAACGCAAGTGACAAAAATCCTTTACCCACAATCTGGACTTCAGAGATCTAAACGTGAGAAAAAACAAAACCAGATTCAAACCATGCCTATGGTTAAAGTTGCAGTTCCCACTGGACCATTACTGGTTTATCGACCCTGGACTGAGACTGACATCATGGAAGCATAACAATGCTTACCAGATCCAGAGATTTCTGGACCCCATTTTGCTGACGAGTTGCGAGATTTCTGCGCACAATTCTGCCCGACTGGGGTTGAATTGCGTCGCATATTGGCAAAAAAGTTCAAACCGTCCGACCTCTGCAAAATAGAGGCCAGTATGCTACAACTGGATTTGCGACCTACCAACAGTGAACGAGGACATAATGATAACGCTCAATATGAAGCAGCCAACCAAAGACTGTGTCAAGCCATCACCACTCAATTTCCAACCAAAATCAATATGTCCCACATTTACACCTGCAAACAGAAACCCGGTGAAGGGACTGATGATTTTGTACACCGCATCCTTGAGGAAGTCAGCAAGCACAGCGGTCATCAGAGACCAAGGGATTTGGGTAATGAATCAGGACCATGGGAGAGTATTGCATGCAATGCAATAATTAAAGGCCTCATGCCAGATGTCGCCACTGAAGTAAAGAACATTTACGTGGGATGGTGTGAGGGTCCTCGTTTGGCTGACGTTCGCCGATATGCTCGCCATGCTCATAACCAAGTTGAGACGCGTAAGACAACCAAAAGGGACAAGTGTGAAAAGGAGCTGCATTTGGCAGCCATGACCATGTATTACGCAGTTGGTGTAAACAGAGGACGAGGCCGAAGTCGAAGACGTGGATGTGTGGGATCAGAGCTATGATCCGAATATTTGTTTTTACTGTGGCCAGACTGGACACTGGAAGAAGGACTGTCCACAGCTGAAAAGTGATGAAATTGGGCAAAAGGCTGACTGAGGGTGGGAGGCAGGTTCTGGACGTCACGCGGCAGCGGAGCCTCCACTAATGGGTGATAGCACAAACACACTCACACATTTTTCCTGCTCTGTGTAGTGAAGAAACGCTTGCCGACTGTGATTCACGTAGTAAAGTTTTGCATGCTATTTCCGTCCTAGAGCAAAGATATTTCTCTCAGATTATGGGAACTTATGTTCATCAGTAGTGACGTCAGGGGAGTTTTATTGTCCTCCAAAGTTAAGTGGAAACCACGTTTACTCTATGTCTGCCTCAGGCCAGGTTGTGAAGGAGAAAATGACAATGCCCATTGCGTGTTGTCACTCCCGATGAGCTCTCCTTCAAACACTCATTTTTGTTATCAGAGTTGTGTCCCATTAACCTGATGGGCTGTGATCTCATGTGTAAATTAGGCATTATTTTAACTTCTACACCAGAGGGTGTTAAGGTTATGTTACAGCCTGACAAAGTTTTCACAGCAGTGCAGTTTGATTCATCGGCACTTACATATGCTTATGAGTGGAAACTTCCCAGCTCTCCTTTTTCACAACAACTAGTGGAAGAAGCAAAAGTGTTAGTTTCACCCCTTTCTGATTTCATGCAACCTACTGATTTGCACTGCACATCACACATTTCTTTGGGGCCTGACAATGACTATGAGAAGAAGTGAAAAAATATGTGCGCCTACTTTATTGGCTGTGTCGCTCACTCCAGAGCACTTCGATTTTTTTAATGTTTGTGGTACTCGCCCTCACATTTCCTTGGCCAAACGTACACACTGGCAGTGACAAGGTGTGGGAGAGTTTGTTGCTACATGTCAGAAATAAATGGAGTGGACTGTTTCACCTGCTGATCCAAATTTGATGTTTTCTGAACGATTGTCAGCATACAAAAAAACATTTTTGAGTACAATGCATTGTCAAAGAACTGTGGACTTAATTCCTACCACAGAATCACATTTTGAAGCATGTTTTTTATCTGAAACAGATTTGTCTTCGATACCCATGTTGGCTGAAGTGCCCAATGATCTTTGGGCTAAGAGCAAATATGATGTGGGGTTGATAAAAGGCTGTGAACCAGTAATTGTCACCCCTAAATCAGACTTTTGTCCATGTAAAAAACAGTACCCTTTTAAGCCTGAAGCAATTAAAGGGATTAAACCTGTTTTTCAATCTTTTCAGAAAACAGGCGTTATTGTTCCTTTTGAAAATTCACCTGTGCTTACTCCATTGTTTCCTGTTAAAAAGATTAAAGATGCTGGCCAGCCAGATGAATGGCGTTTTGTACAGGACCTCCAAGCGGTGAATACTGCAGTTCAGCCACATGCTCCTACTGTGCCCAACCCACACACTATTTTGTCTCAAATTACATCAGATGCACAGTTTTTCTCAGTGGTTGACTTGTCGCCAGTGCACCCTGATAGCCCATTTTGGTTTGCTTTTTAGTTTGAAGGGAGATCTTGGACTTTTACCCGGTTATGCCAGGGGTACTGTGAAAGTCCCACTATTTACAATGCTGCCCTCAAAGCTAGTCTGGATTAACTTCAATCAACCACAGGCTCTGCTCTTTTGCAGTATGTGGATGACATCCTTTTATGTGGTCCATCTAAACAACAGTGTGAAAAAGACAGTGAATCTGTTGAAACATCTTCCTTCTTATGGCCATAAAGCCAGCCTTTCTAAGTTACAGTTTGTACAGGACGAAGTCACCTTTTTGGGTCATGTGATTTCTAAGGATGGGCGCTCACTTTCTCCTAAACGTGTTGCTGCAGTTCAGATCATTCCTAAACCGGTTACTAAAAAACAGCTTATGTCATTCTTAGGTATAACATCTTACTGCAGGAACTTTATTCCTAACTACTCTTTTCTCGAAGCTCTCTTAGGTGCTCTTATCCATGGTAAAGGCAGCTGCAGTTCTGACATGCAGCTCCAGTCAGCTGATCGTGTTCCATGGACTCCTGAGGCTGAATCAGCCTTTAGTCAGCTTAAGCTGGCTCTTCAAACAGCACCAACACTTGGCATTCCAGATCCTCATAAACCTTTCATACAGGCAGTTGATGAGAAGCATGGTTGTATGACATCTGTTCTTATGCAGGAACATGGGGCAGGCAAAGGCCAGTGGCTCATTTCTCAGCAAAACTGGACTCTGTGGCTGCAGGCCTGCCTGGTTGTCTTCGTGCTGTTGCAGCTGCAGAGAAAGCTGTCCTGGCCTCCCAAGATATTGTGGGCTACGCTAATTTGACTGTTTTGGTTCCTCATACTGTTGCCATTATTCTTCTCGAGCAGAAAACTTCACATCTTTCAACTGCTTGTTGGCTCAGATACACCTCTGTGCTCCGTGATATGCCAAATGTCACTGTTAAACGTTGTACTGTTCTGAATCCTGCTACTTTGCTTCCGACTCCTGAGGATGGGGAGCCTCATGACTGTGAAGCTGTTTTGGAACAAGTTTGTACACCCCGACCTGATCTTTTAGAGACTCCTCTTCCAAACTCTGACATGATTCTTTTTGTAGATGGATCAGCTTTGCGTGATCCAGCCACAGGTACTAACTGTGTTTGGTTTGCAGTATGTTCTTCACATGACACTTTGTTGTCTGGTTCTCTTCCTAAACATTTCTCCGCTCAAACTACTGAGCTTATTGCACTTACTGAAGCTTGTAAGTTGGCAGCTGGTAAGTCTGTCACTATTTACACAGATTCCAGATATGCTTTTGGTGTTGTTCATGACTTTGGTGCGCTGTGGAAACACAGGCATTTCCTTAAATCAGATGGTAAAACTATTCTGAACTCCAAGCAGGTTTCTGATCTTCTTGATGCGATCCTTTTGCCTACAGCAATCTCGGTCTGTAAGTGTGCGGCTCACACTAACTCAGACGATCCTGTTGCTTGTGGCAATGCCAGAGCTGATGCTGCAGCTAAGCAGGCAGCTAATTTTTTTCCTGTTTTCGCTTCCCTCTCTTTGCAGGCAGAAGACTCCCTCACAGATCTCCATGCTTTGCAAACTTTTGCCTCTGCAGATGAAATTTGGTCCTCTGGACGCATTTGGTCCTCTGTGGGTGCAACTCATACGGATGGTGTTTGGATGGGACCTGAGGGTAAACCCTGTCTACCTAAACATTTTTTTCCTCATTTTTCAAAATTGACACATGGGTTGAACCATGTGTCAAAAGGAGGGATGCTGAATGCACTCACTGCTCAGTGGTTCACAAAAGGGTTCAGTTCATATGCGCAAAAATACTGTCAGTCATGTATGGTTTGTGCCACACATAATGTAGGAAAGGCATTACACACATCGCAAGTTGCACACCCTCCACCAGAGAAACCTTTTGAACATTTGATGATGGATTTTGTTGAACTCACACCAGCTGAAGGAAAGAAATATGCACTAGTAATAGTGGACGTGTTTAGTAAATGGGTTGAAGTTTTCCCTGCAAAACATGCAAACAGTAATGCAGTGACTAAAGCACTGCTAAACAGAAATCATTCCTAGATGGGGCATTCCAGAGAAGATCAGCAGTGATAATGGCACACATTTTGTAAACACTGCATTGACTGAGGTTGGTAAATTCCTGGGAATAAGCTTGCGCACACATTGTGCTTATCATCCACAGAGTGGAGGTGCTGTGGAAAGAGAAAATGGTACATTAAAGTCCAAGTTAGCCAAATGTTGTGAAGAAACAGGTCTGCCATGGACAAAAGCATTACCTATTGTGCTTACCTACATGAGAATGAGAATCAGAGCTCAAGTGAATCTCAGCCCATTTGAAATTTTATTTGGCAGACCTCCTAACCTGGGATTGGGACCTGTAACCAGACCCCTCCCTTCCACAACTGTTTGTGATGATGCTATGTTTTCTTACTGTCGAAACATTTCCACTGTTCTATCTCAAGTTTCACAGGCAGTAAAAGCAGCCCTTCCAGCCACAGAAAACACACCACTCCAACCAGATGACAGGTGGTGAAGGAACTTCACATTGGAAGCACAAACGTTGGCAAGGCCCGTTCCAGGTGCTACTGGTCACTCACACAGCTGTTAAAGTTGCAGAGAGAGCAACCTGGATTCATGCCAGTCACTGTAAGAAGGTACCAGAACCAGTAGATGACTTCCACCCTGACATACATCAGCCTAACCAACACGCCCGGAAGGACAAAGATAAGAGTCAGCAGTAAAAGCTGTACTCCACCGGTGTGTTAAGTGCTAGTAACCTCTGACACCGAAGATTGAAACATCCTTACTGAGACCAGCGATGAAGATGATCATACACATGCTGTGAACCATGGAAGAAACTGTTTGTTGTTTGTATTTTCTTATTTGTAACCAGCATGTGCACATTGTATCTTGATTTCACAGGAAGCAATAATACAGGGCTGCCGTATTTCCCCACGACCCGAGAGACCACCAGACGCCCGAAGCCACACAGCCCCCCCCAGCACACACCCAACCGCCCAGAGCGACGGGACAGCAACCCACCACCACCACTATGTGATCAAGCTAATCAGAAGGGACCAGAGAGAATTAAATTCAGCCAATTGATGTTTTGAGGAAGCAGACATTGTTTCCATGCTAATATAATCTAAAAGAAAATTTCTAAACTGGTTAATACACAGATTGTTCTTCGCTTTCCAGTTCATGAGAATAGTTTTCTTTGCTATACATAACACTGTGAGGATCATGTGTGCTAAGCTAAATTCCACATTGATGTTGTCTAAGTCACCCAGTATGCACAGTGTGGGGCATGCAGGAATGGTACACTTTAGTCATGTTGATAGGTCCGCACAGACTTCAAGCCAGAACTTCTGGACAGGCGCACAAAACCACAAAGCGTGTGCATAATCATCAGGTGTGTTATCTGTGCAATGTGAGCAGATGTTTGAGTGTGTTAAACCCATCCTGAACATCCTTTGTCCTGTATAGTGTGTTCTATGAAGAATTTTGTATTGTATGAGCTGTAAATTAGGATTTCGAGTCATTCTGAAGGTGTTCAAACATATATGTGGCCAGAAGCTATGACTAGAACTGATGGATAAATCTGCCTCCCATTTTGAGGACGGTAGAGACATTGTGTCATCTATCTTAGACAATAATTTATATATTTTTGATAGTAGTTTTGGGGTGCAGATGCTTAGAAATTCTACTACCCTAATCGGGAGTTGTAAGTCTGGTTGGTGGAGGATATATTTCTTTTTTATTATAGACTTAAGTTGTTGATATTCTAGGAATTTATTGCTGCCTATCTCATGTTGTGATATGAGCTCATAAAATAAAATAAAATGTCCATTTTGGATTATATGTTCCAGATGTTTGATTCCTTTGATCTTCCAGAGAGTAAAGTTTAGCATTTTTTTGTTTTGCAGGATGTCAGGATTGTTCCAGATGGGTGTAAGCTTACACGGGACAAGTGAAGACTATGTTATTTTAAGAAATTCCCACCAGGCTGTCAGAGAGGTGCTGATGTTAATGCTTTTGAAACATTTGTGATTTTTTACGTTTTGACTAATAAGTGGCAGGTCAGAGATTTCCAGATTATCACACAATGCTTGTTCTATATTTATCCATGGTTCATCTATTGGGCTAGGTTTAAACCATTTTGATATATACTGTAACCTATTGGCTAAGGAATAGTGCTGAAAATTAGGTAAATCTAATCCACCCTGTCCTTGGTCTTCTGTAGGGTTTTTAAACTAATACGTGGTGGTTTGTTTTTCCACAGAAATTTGGAGATGCATGAACCTAGTGACTTAAACCAAGTAGCAGATGGTTTTATGGGGATCATTGAGAACAAATAGTTAACTTTTGGTAGTATCATCATTTTAATGGTTGTAACTCTCCCCATAAGTGATATAGGTAAGGACTTCAAACGAGAGAGATCGTCCTCTACTGTCTTTAATAATTGCACATAATTTAGCTTTGTTAGCCCTGAGAGCCTGGAGGAAATGTTTATTCCTAAATATCTAATATTTCCTGACTGTAAAGTGATCGCAGGTATATTCTGGTCCCTATAGTTAATGGGCAGAACTGTGGTCTTAGACCAATTGATAGAGTAGTCAGAAAGTGCTGAGAATTTATTTATGAGTGTGATCGTGTGAGTGAGAGACGTTTGTGAGTTCTGAAGGAAAAGTAATACATCATCAGCATAAAGACTTATTTTATGCTCAATATTTTGGGGTTGGATGCCTTTAATATTTCTATCTTGTCTGATAGCAGCTGCTAAAGGTTCGATGAAAATATCAAAAAGTGAGGGCGAAAGTGGGCAACCCTGTCTTGTACCTCTCTGCAGACTGAAGCTTGGAGAAGTTTGATCATTTGTCCTGACACTTGCACTTGGGGAGTCAGTTATTTTCTTTTGAGGAGATAAGAGGCTTTAATAATAATATCTTGCAAGAGAGAACAACACAGTACAGAATACAGAGTTGCTCTGACCACTGAAGCAAAAACACACAGTTATATTGCCCACTCATCACGTCATCTGTTTTTGGGTATAGTTGATTGTTCTTCTAACTTTCCTCCCCAACCATTAGTTGAGGTTACCCAGACACACTCGTAAATACCAGCCTAACCCTGTCCCCCCTAAAGTGTAGCTATCTCATAATAACAAGCCCACCATTGTAAAGAGGAATTTAAGAAAACAGGGCAGGGTGGTACCTTGCAGCTCAGTGTTTTGCAGGTTATACACAGTAACACTCAATGCAATGCATATAAGAATTATTTTCCATTACATTCCTCCCTTTTGATTATAATAATACCATTATATTAATCAACCCAAAAGAAACAAGGAAAATAATAACTTTATCTGTAAAACATCAGCCTGCATTTGCACACAACGTGAGTTTAAAATGCAGGCATCATAGTGATAAAGGGTCCAATGATAAACAATCAAAACATGAACAATTAAATATGATTATCTTCATCCCTCTCTAAGTCAGCGTCACTAGAAGAAAAATTTTGAAAGCAAATAAGTTCTTTGAGTCATTTGAATCATTTGGTGAGATACATACAATGAGGCCTTTCACACAGGGAAAAATACAGCAGCCCTGTATTATTGCTTCCTGTGAAATCAAGATACAATGTGCACATGCTGGTTACAAATAAGAAAATACAAACAACAAACAGTTTCTTCCATGGTTCACAGCATGTGTATGATCATCTTCATCACAGGTCTCAGTAAGGATGTTTCAATCTTCGGTGTCAGAGGTTACTAGCACTTAACACACCGGTGGAGTACAGCTTTTACTGCTGACTCTTATCTTTGTCCTTCCGGGCGTGTTGGTTAGGCTGATGTATGTCAGGGTGGAAGTCATCTACTGGTTCTGGTACCTTCTTACAGTGACTGGCATGAATCCAGGTTGCTCTCTCTGCAACTTTAACAGCTGTATGAGTGACCAGTAGCACCTGGAACGGGCCTTGCCAACGTTTGGACTTCCAATGTTTCCTGCGAAGTTCCTTCACCACCTGTCATCTGGTTGGAGTGGTGTGTTTTCTGTGGCTGGAAGGGCTGCTTTTACTGTCTGTGAAACTTGAGATAGAACAGTGGAAAGGTTTCGACAGTAAGACAACATAGCATCATCACAAACAGTTGTGGAAGGGAGGGGTCTGGTTACAGGTCCCAATCCCAGGTTAGGAGGTCTGCCAAATAAAATTTCAAATGGGCTGAGATTCACTTGAGCTCTGATTCTCATTCTCATGTAGGTAAGCACAATAGGTAATGTTTTTGTCCATGGCAGACCTGTTTCTTCACAACATTTGGCTAACTTGGACTTTAATGTACCATTTTCTCTTTCCACAGCACCTCCACTCTGTGGATGATAAGCACAATGTGTGCGCAAGGTTATTCCCAGGAATTTACCAACCTCAGTCAATGCAGTGTTTACAAAATGTGTGCCATTATCACTGCTGATCTTCTCTGGAATGCCCCATCTAGGAATGATTTCTGTTTAGCAGTGCTTTAGTCACTGCATTACTGTTTGCATGTTTTGCAGTGAAAACTTCAACCCATTTACTAAACACGTCCACTATTACTAGTGCATATTTCTTTCCTTCAGCTGGTGTGAGTTCAACAAAATCCATCATCAAATGTTCAAAAGGTTTCTCTGATGGAGGGTGTGGAACTTGCGATGTGTGTAATGCCTTTCCTACATTATGTGTGGCACAAACCATACATGACTGACAGTATTTTTGCGCATATGAACTGAACCCTTTTGTGAACCACTGAGCAGTGAGTGCATTCAGCATCCCCCCTTTTGACACATGGTCCAACCCATGTGTCAATTTTGAAAAATGAGGAAAAAAATGTTTAGGTAGACAGGGTTTACCATCAGGTCCCATCCAAACACCATCCATATAAGTTGCACCCACAGAGGACCAAATGCGTCCAGAGGACCAAATTTCATCTGCAGAGGCAAAGGTTTACAAAGCATGGAGATCTGTGAGGGAGTCTTCTGCCTGCAAAGAGAGCTGCATGTCAGAACTGCAGCTGCCTTTACCATGGATAAGAGCACCTAAGAGAGCTTCGAGAAAAGAGTAGTTAGGAATAAAGTTCCTGCAGTAAGATGTTATACCTAAGAATGACATAAGCTGTTTTTTAGTAACCGGTTTAGGAATGATCTGAACTGCAGCAACACGTTTAGGAGAAAGTGAGCGCCCATCCTTAGAAATCACATGACCCAAAAAGGTGACTTCGTCCTGTACAAACTGTAACTTAGAAAGGCTGGCTTTATGGCCATAAGAAGGAAGATGTTTCAACAGATTCACTGTCTTTTTCACACTGTTGTTTAGATGGACCACATAAAAGGATGTCATCCACATACTGCAAAAGAGCAGAGCCTGTGGTTGATTGAAGTTAATCCAGACTAGCTTTGAGGGCAGCATTGTAAATAGTGGGACTTTCACAGTACCCCTGGCATAACCGGGTAAAAGTCCAAGATCTCCCTTCAAACTAAAAAGCAAACCAAAATGGGCTATCAGGGTGCACTGGCGACAAGTCAACCACGGAGAAAAACTGTGCATCTGATGTAATTTGAGACAAAATAGTGTGTGGGTTGGGCACAGTAGGAGCATGTGGCTGAACTGCAGCATTCACCGCTTGGAGGTCCTGTACAAAACGCCATTCATCTGGCTGGCCAGCATCTTTAATCTTTTTAACAGGAAACAATGGAGTAACCACAGGTGAATTTTCAAAAGGAACAATAACGCCTGTTTTCTGAAAAGATTGAAAAACAGGTTTAATCCCTTTAATTGCTTCAGGCTTAAAAGGGTATTGTTTTTTACATGGACAAAAGTCTGATTTAGGGGTGACAATTACTGGTTCACAGCCTTTTATCAACCCCACATCATATTTGCTCTTAGCCCAAAGATCATTGGGCACTTCAGCCAACATGGGTATCGAAGACAAATCTGTTTCAGATAAAAAACATGCTTCAAAATGTGATTCTGTGGTAGGAATTAAGTCCACAGTTCTTTGACAATGCATTGTACTCAAAAATGTTTTTTTGTATGCTGACAATCGTTCAGAAAACATCAAATTTGGATCAGCAGGTGAAACGGTCCACTCCATTTCTTTCTGACATGTAGCAACAAACTCTCCCACACCTTGTCACTGCCAGTGTGTACGTTTGGCCAAGGAAATGTGAGGGCGAGTACCACAAACATTAAAAAAATCGAAGTGCTCTGGAGTGAGCGACACAGCCAATAAAGTAGGCGCACATATTTTTTCACTTCTTCTCATAGTCATTGTCAGGCCCCGAAGAAATGTGTGATGTGCAGTGCAAATCAGTAGGTTGCATGAAATCAGAAAGGGGTGAAACTAACGCTTTTGCTTCTTCCACTAGTTGTTGTGAAAAAGGAGAGCTGGGAAGTTTCCACTCATAAGCATATGTAAGTGCCGATGAATCAAACTGCACTGCTGTGAAAACTTTGTCAGGCTGTAACATAACCTTAACACCCTCTGGTGTAGAAGTTAAAATAATGCCTAATTTACACATGAGATCACAGCCCATCAGGTTAATGGGACACAACTCTGATAACAAAAATGAGTGTTTGAAGGAGAGCTCATCGGGAGTGACAACACGCAATGGGCATTGTCATTTTCTCCTTCACAACCTGGCCTGAGGCAGACATACAGTAAACGTGGTTTCCACTTAACTTTTGAGGACAATCAAACTCCCCTGACGTCACTACTGATGAACATAAGTTCCTATATTCTGAAAGAAATATCTTTGCTCTAGGACGGAAATAGCATGCAAAACTTTACTACGTGAATCACAGTCGGCAAGCGTTTCTTCACTACACAGAGCAGGAAAAATGTGTGAGTGTGTTTGTGCTATCACCCATCAGTGGAGGCTCCGCTGCCGCGTGACGTCCAGAACCTGCCTCCCACCCTCAGTCAGCCTTTTGCCCAATTTCATCACTTTTCAGCTGTGGACAGTCCTTCTTCCAGTGTCCAGTCTGGCCACAGTAAAAACAAATATTCGGATCATAGCTCTGGCGTGGCCCATTTCGACCTCCTCTCCCACACGTCCACGTCTTCAACTTCGGCCTCGTCCTCTGTTTACACCAACTGCGTAATACATGGTCATGGCTGCCAAATGCAGCTCCTTTTCACACTTGTCCCTTTTGGTTGTCTTACGCGTCTCAACTTGGTTATGAGCATGGCAAACATATCGGCGAACGTCAGCCAAACGAGGACCCTCACACCATCCCACGTAAATGTTCTTTACTTCAGTGGCGACATCTGGCATGAGGCCTTTAATTATTGCATTGCATGCAATACTCTCCCATGGTCCTGATTCATTACCCAAATCCCTTGGTCTCTGATGACCGCTGTGCTTGCTGACTTCCTCAAGGATGCGGTGTACAAAATCATCAGTCCCTTCACCAGGTTTCTGTTTGCAGGTGTAAATGTGGGACATATTGATTTTGGTTGGAAATTGAGTGGTGATGGCTTGACACAGTCTTTGGATGGCTGCTTCATATTGAGCGTTATCATTATGTCCTCGTTCACTGTTGGTAGGTCGCAAATCCAGTTGTAGCATACTGGCCTCTATTTTGCAGAGGTCGGTCGGTTTGAACTTTTTTGCCAATGTGCGACGCAATTCAACCCCAGTCGGGCAGATTGTGCGCAGAAATCTCGCAACTCGTCAGCAAAATGGGGTCCAGAAATCTCTGGATCTGGTAAGCATTGTTATGCTTCCATGATGTCAGTCTCAGTCCAGGGTCGATAAACCAGTAATGGTCCAGTGGGAACTGCAACTTTAACCATAGGCATGGTTTGAATCTGGTTTTGTTTTTTCTCACGTTTAGATCTCTGAAGTCCAGATTGTGGGTAAAGGATTTTTGTCACTTGCGTTAAAAGTTCTTGGGCAGGTACGCTGGAGAACCAAACGTCTTCCTTTTCCTCATCATCAGACCTATGTAACTGATGTTGTGAGAATGATGGAATTTCTTCCCGAGGGAGGATGGAAGAAGTCCCTTCTTCCCGAGAGCCAGAGGCTTGTGGCAGGGCTGGCTGTTGTTGTTGCAGGGCAGGAGTCCAGGTCTGGATCCGGCACAGCTAATACTAAATTATTATCATCATTCCGTCATGGCATTTGTTTAACATTTTCCTTTCTTTCTCTTAATACACTTTATTTTTTCCAAAATTCTATACCTTTCTTACTTCTTATTTAAACTTAATTTTCTTTTTTTTTGCTTCATCTCTTTCTCATATTTGCAAAACTTTTCTTCTAATTTTCTTATTTCTAACATACTAAAAGAACCTTCTGGTGGAAAACCTCTGGACCATATGTCTTTTTCATTTCATCATGCTTAGGTCCCCCGGTAGGGTCAAAAGTCTGAGACCTACTGTTTCCCATTCTCAGACTTGGAATGGGGAAATATATTCCTTCACTCAAAGGACGTCTCCAATGAGGACCTTAATCTGTACTCACACTTCTTCGGAGTACTTCACACTTCTTCGGACTGCTTCAAAAGTTTCACTTACCCATGAAATCTCTGTCTCACTAATGACACAACCGGGAAACCCTCTTTTATTCAAATAAAAACTAAAAAGCAGTCCTATCGTCTCAGACTATCTGTTTTATGAATTTAAGGGGCTAAAAAGTTTTGTTCTCGTTTTTCTATGATTAACCGAATGTATGTGAGAGTCCAAACAGACAGAAGGGTTACGGCCGAGCGCTGGACCTTCCTACCCGGCTGGGGTATATGTTCTTGTATGTTGTCTGACTGTTTGATTTGAATGTGTTGTGTAAGTGTCCTGTTGAATGTTACATGTTTGGGCTTTGACACGCTTCACTGTGGTTGTTAACTGTGTGGTGTGTCCTGAAATGTTATATGTTTGGGCTGTGTGACATGCTTAATGCTTTTCAGTAGCAACCCACTTATTCATATATAGCAACTGACAACATAAGAAGTCCGGACATACTTTGATAGTAGTTGTAGAAGTATCCTTATTGATAATAGATAAACTAATTCATAGTGATAGAACAGTAGATGAACAGGTGCCTGCACATGTCTCATGAAAATAAAATGGGTGTATGATTGCTGACGGCAGAGCAATACTGCCAAACTTATGAGTTCATGTGGCAAACTTGATTCAGTGTCTTGACGTGTATACGCTGTTTCGCTGACTTGTCACAAGAAACAAAGTGTGTTTGATAAGATCCGACCATTTTATTACGGGAGGATCAGTATGTATGGATTCTGATGTGACTGATAAACCCATTCGTATCTTAAGCATAATCTAATACGTGAGACAACGCCCTGGCACACAATCAAAAAAAAAAAGAGAGAGAGCGGTTTTGTGTCCCCACAGTCCATAATGTAGAAAAGAGAGAAAAAAGCCTTTCTGATTTGGTGTGTGTGCTCACAGTGCAGAGTGTAGAGAAAAGAGAGGAAAGAAAGCCGTTTTGGTGTCACGGGTGCTGTGACTTACACACACACATTTCTGAATTGAGAAAGGAAATTATTTTAGAGAAAGCACTAGAGTTTAGATCCCACATTTGTTGATAGGCATTCATTTAATTTTTCTTTTAATCAGTTTTAAAGTGAATACTAACTGAGAAATGAAAAAGGTGAAGAGTTTAGAAGCTTGGTTCAAGAGCAAAACTTGGTTTATGATCAGCTGAGTCTCTAAACAGAACAGCAAAGGGCTTCATCGAACATTTAAAAAAGATTCAGATTGTTAGAATATCCAGAATTTATAGGAATGGTGGTGATTACTCTTATTTTCTAGAATGGAAATAACTGCACCATGTCTGTTTTATGAATTTAAGGGGCTAAAAAGTTTTGTTCTCGTTTTTCTATGATTAACCGAATGTATGTGAGAGTCCAAACAGACAGAAGGGTTACGGCCGAGCGCTGGACCTTCCAAAAAAGATGAGACAGGCTGGACCTGTGCCATACTAGTTAAGACCTGCCTGTGGATAACAGGTTCTTTAAACTCTCACACACACAAACTCACACACGTTCGCACACATACACCCATACACACACACATTCTTGAACTTGCTGCAAGATTAAACATTTGCATTAACTGACTCCAGCAACTCTGAGTCTCATTGAGAGACTTTTCTCAACAATTGGGTCCTCAAACCAGATCTCAACGTTTTTTCCGCTTTCCAGGGTCGGAGCTGAAACCGTGCACGGGGGAGTCCAGTACTCCTAATGAAAGACCCCCTGCTGAATTGCGGTAATTAGGGGCCAGTGTCCACTGAAAGGGGGAAAAAGGGACGAGATCGTACTTTTGAATCAATGGCCAGAAGCCATTGGCAGTGCAGGCATCAACAATAATGGTGTTATTTCACCCATTAACACTCAAGGTACCTCATGCAGTGGCTGTGATATGGTTACTTAACAAAATATCTTTACCAGACATCTCTCCTACATAACAGTTCTTCTTTCACAGCCACACCTTGTTGTCGAGAGATGTGCTACACTTAATCCATCCACACTGCTACCTACCCCACAGATGGAAAGCCTCATGATTGCATGTCAGAAATAACCATCAGTGTTTTACCCAGGCCAGACTTAACTGATATACATTATGAAAATGCAGAAATAACTATATTTATTCAACAGGTCAAGCAAAAAACCCTGATGGCACAAATGCTACAGGATTTGCAGTAGTAACAGAAACTGAAGTTTTCTTAAAACAACCACTACCAAAAAATTACTCTGTTCAAGCAGTCGAATTGGTAGCTTTAACTGAAGCTTGTAAATTAAATAACAAAAAGGTTGTTAACGTTTACACTGACAGTCAGTATGCCTTCTCAACTGTACATGTGTTAACACAGCATTGGAAAAACAGGTATGTTGACATCCACAGCTAAATGTATAAACTACAAATATTTTAGCATTATTAGATGTTATTCAATTGCCATCTACAATAGACTCGTATGAATGACCGGAAGGAAAACCATACTGCCAAAGAATTTGTTTAAATATGCTGCAGTATTGAGCCACGGACCATGTCATGTCTCAACAGGAGGGATGGAAGCAATAATGAACAAGGTTTTTACAGCATATGGTTTTACTAATTATTGAATTTTTTTTTTAGAATAAATAAATGAATAAAGTTTTGTCTAGCAGGTCAAATATGTGCAAAATACATTCCACAGGGCAATCTAAGACCAAAACGAAGATAATTCCCTAAGCCAGTGTATCTTTTTCAACATATTTGTTTGTATTTCATTATTTCATTATTGTGTAGATTTCATTGAACTAAATTAATGTTAAGGGAAACGATTCTGCTCAGTGACAACAGAGGTTTTTACCAAATGGTCTGAAATATTTCCATGTGCACAAGCAGATGCACTCTCAGTAGCAAAATCACGCGTAAAATAACTCATTTCTAGATTTGAAATTCCTGAAAAGATCTTCAGTGATAATTTGACACACTTTGTAAACTATGTCATCTCACTGATGGCAAAGAACTTAAAATAGATCTTAGAAACCACTGTGATATAGAAGGTTTCGCTAACACATTGGAATTGTTTTACTATTTACATATGCATGTGCAGTGAAGAATTGCTTGCTGCTGATAAATGCAAAGAAGAACAGCTTACACATAGATGCTCACATATAGGCTGCTGAATGCAATGAAGACCTGCTTATCCAGTAAAGTTCAATGTCAATGTGTAATATTCAATTAGGATTTGCAAAACAGTGAAGTTAAACAATGAATGGGTCCATAGTCGGTATGAGAAGACTACAGGAATATTTACCTGGGTGTACGTTCAAACAGAGATGAGAAAATTGCGATAAATTATTGTTTGTTTGTTTGTTAGTATGTATATGAATGTTATGTGTATAAACTGTGTTGAGTTGTAGTTACTCAGTAGTGTCTCAGTGAAACAACCGACGGGGGAAGCCTTGCGGTGACAACAAAAGCAGTGTTTTACTGATCAGTCAAGTTGCTCCAGTGTACTCCATACAAACTGGTTGGCTACTGAAGGGATAGAAAATGGGGAATACTTGTTTTAAAGCAAACAAGGAATTAGATGGGAAAAATACATGTTTTAACGGGACCCAGACAATATTAAATACTCAGACAGATGGGAGAAGAAGTGTAGTTTTGTAGGAAATCACAAAATTATTACATAAAATTAGTGAAATCAATTGAAGAATGCCTTTTTGAAGAGCTGTTTACCACAGATGAGCAGCTTTGCGACCAAGCACATTGTAGATCGCTTTACTGCCAAAATGATCTAGTTTAATGGATTGGTTTAGACATGCATAACAGCATTTTAAGAACAAAGAGAGAAACAAAAAGGGACAACGCTTCATGGTGGAAGGTGATGTATAAATAACTGTGTATATGATGAAGGAGAGACCATTTGAGCAGCACAGCCATTTCGCAGCACAGGGACAGCAGTCCAAGTTAAAGGATCTCCCACGTGGTATCACCTGTCACACTGTGTCAAGGCATCAAAAGAAGAAAAAATCACCAAACTCAAGGACAAAGAGACGAAGACTCCGGTGAACGAAGAGAGAGGACTTACAAACCAGAAATACAAAAGGATGCTCGATATCAAGATCCAGAAGAAGAGGCTAACAATGCCACGAACACTTACGATGCTGGGAATGATGCCAGCAATGAACAGAGAAGAAGATTCAGTGTCATCAATCTGCAACACGTGCCTCTAATGAGGGGGTGAATATAGAATCCTCAACGATTACAACGTCTCTGGGAACTGTGACAACAACAAGGTTTAAACCATTTTGATATATATTGTAACCTATTGGCTAAGGAATAGTGCTGAAAATTAGGTAAATCTAATCCACCACTGTCCTTGGTCTTCTGTAGGGTTTTTAAACTAATACGTGGTGGTTTGTTTTTCCACAGAAATTTGGAGATGCATGAATCTAGTGACTTAAACCAAGTAGCAAATGGTTTTATGGGGATCATTGAGAACAAATAGTTAACTTTTGGTAGTATCATCATTTTAATGGTTGTAACTCTCCCCATAAGTGATATAGGTAAGGACTTCCAACGAGAGAGATCGTCCTCTACTCTCTTTAATAATTGCACATAATTTAGCTTTGTTAGCTCTGAGAGCCTGGAGGAAATGTTTATGCCTAAATATCTAATATTTCCTGACTGTAAAGTGATCGCAGGTATATTCTGGACCCTACAGTTAATGGGCAGAACTGTGGTCTTAGACCATTTGATAGAGTAGTCAGAAAGTGCCGAGAATTTATTTATGAGTGTGATCGTGTGAGTGAGAGACGTCTCTGAGTTCTGAAGGAAAAATAATACATCATCAGCATAAAGACTTATTTTATGCTCAATATTTTGGGGTTGGATGCCTTTAATATTTCTATCTTGTCTGATAGCAGCTGCTAAAGGTTTGATGAAAATAGCAAAAAGTGAGGGAGAAAGTGAGCAACCCTGTCTTGTACCTCTCTGCAGACTGAAGCTTGGAGAAGTTTGATCATTTGTCCTGACACTTGCATTTGGGGAGCTATATAATATCCTTATCCAGTTGATGAAGTGTGACCCAAACCCAAATTTGTTTTATGCTGCGAATAAAAATTTCCAGTTCCCTCCATTAAATGCTTTTTCTGCATCTAGAGAGTCGATTGTGGTTTCCAAGTTGTTGATGGTAGAATAGTCTATGAGATTAACGATGCGGTTTGTGAACGAACTGTTGTGCCTACTGCTCTTCAGCCTTTCAAATGAAAGGTAGAATTTAAAACGTGACAAATGAACGAAGACCCAAGGAGTTGAGTCGTAAACTAATCAATACTGTTTCCTGTGCGAGGACCCGTCAGTCGAGGAGTTGAGTCATGAACGAATCAATACTGTTTCCTGTCCTGCTGACTGAGCTTATGAAGCTGCCGCCTGCCATGTGGTGAGGAAGGGTACTGCATGAAAATGAACGAATCACTCACTGAGACAACTCGTTACTCCCGAGTCATATAAAAAATTTGTTCATATCGAACGAATCGCTCACGAACGACACTTCACTATCTATTTGACGAGTTATGCATGAATTCGGATTTTGCAATAAAATTAATTCCTTCTCTCAAACCAAGTTCAAACTGCTTTGTCCTTCATATTAATCTATTTCTAATCTAGTTTCAACAATAAACAACCCCACATCATATTTGCTCTTCGCCCAAAGATCATTGGGCACTTCAGCCAACATGGGTATCGAAGACAAATCTTTTTCAGATTAAAAACATGCTTCAAAATGTGATTCTGTGGTAGGAATTAATTCCACAGTTCTTTGACAATGCATTGTACTCAAAAATGTTTTTTTGTATGCTGACAATCGTTCAGAAAACATCAAATTTGGATCAGCAGGTGAAACGGTCCAATCCGTTTCTTTCTGACATGTAGCAACAAACTCTCCCACACCTTGTCAATGCCAGTGTGTAGGTTTGGCCAAGGAAATGTGAGGGCGAGTACCACAAACATTAAAAAAATCGAATTGCTCTGGAGTGAGCGACACAGCCAATAAAGTAGGCGCACATATTTTTTCACTTCTTCTCATAGTCATTGTCAGGCCCCAAAGAAATGTGTGATGTTCAGTGCAAATCAGCAGGTTGCATGAAATCAGAAAGGGGTGAAACTAACGCTTTTGCTTCTTCCACTAGTTGTTGTGAAAAAGGAGAGCTGGGAAGTTTCCACTCATAAGCATATGTAAGTGCAGATGAATCAAACTGCACTGCTGTAAAAACTTTGTCAGGCTGTAACATAACGTTAACACCCTCTGGTGTAGAAGTTAAAATAATGCCTAATTTACACATGAGATCACAGCCCATCAGGTTAATGGGACACAACTCTGATAACAAAAATGAGTGTTTGAAGGAGAGCCCATCGGGAGTGACACACGCAATGGGCGATGTCATTTTCTCCTTCACAACCTGGCCTGATGCAGACATAGAGTAAACGTGGTTTCCACTTAACTTTGGAGGACAATCAACCTCCCCTGACGTCACTACTGATGAACATAAGTTCCTATATTCTGAGAGAAATATCTTTGCTCTAGGACGGAACTAGCATGCAAAACTTTACTACGTGAATCACAGTCGGCAAGCGTTTCTTCACTACACAGAGCAGGAAAAATGTGTGAGTGTGTTTGTGCTATCACCCATTAGTGGAGGCTCCGCTGCCGCGTGACGTCCAGAACCTGCCTCCCACCCTCAGTCAGCCTTTTGCCCAATTTCATCACTTTTCAGCTGTGGACACAGCCACAGTAAAAACAAATATTCGGATCATAGCTCTGGCGTGGCCCATTTCGACCTCCTCTCCCACACGTCCACGTCTTCAACTTCGGCCTCGTCCTCTGTTTACACCAACTGCGTAATACATGGTCATGGCTGCCAAATGCAGCTCCTTTTCACACTTGTCCCTTTTGGTTGTCTTACGCGTCTCAACTTGGTTATGAGCATGGCGAGCATATCGGCGAACCTCAGCCAAACGAGGACCCTCACACCATCCCACGTAAATGTTCTTTACTTCAGTGGCGACATCTGGCATGAGGCCTTTAATTATTGCATTGCATGCAATACTCTCCCATGGCCCTGATTCATTACCCAAATCCCTTGGTCTCTGATGACCGCTGTGCTTGCTGACTTCCTCAAGGATGCGGTGTACAAAATCATCAGTCCCTTCACGGGTTTCTGTTTGCAGGTGTAAATGTGGGACATATTGATTTTGGTTGGAAATTGAGTGGTGATGGCTTGACACAGTCTTTGGTTGGCTGCTTCATATTGAGCGTTATCATTATGTCCTCGTTCACTGTTGGTAGGTCGCAAATCCAGTTGTAGCATACTGGCCTCTATTTTGCAGAGGTCGGTCGGTTTGAACTTTTTTGCCAATGTGCGACGCAATTCAACCCCAGTCGGGCAGATTGTGCGCAGAAATCTCGCAACTCGTCAGCAAAATGGGGTCCAGAAATCTCTGGATCTGGTAAGCATTGTTATGCTTCCATGATGTCAGTCTCAGTCCAGGGTCGATAAACCAGTAATGGTCCAGTGGGAACTGCAACTTTAACCATAGGCATGGTTTGAATCTGGTTTTGTTTTTTCTCACGTTTAGATCTCTGAAGTCCAGATTGTGGGTAAAGGATTTTTGTCACTTGCGTTAAAAGTTCTTGGGCAGGTACGCTGGAGAACCAAACGTCTTCCTTTTCCTCATCATCAGACCTATGTAACTGATGTTGTGAGAATGATGGAATTTCTTCCCGAGGGAGGATGGAAGAAGTCCCTTCTTCCCGAGAGCCAGAGGCTTGTGGCAGGGCTGGCTGTTGTTGTTGCAGGCGTCGTGGAGGGCAGGAGTCCAGGTCTGGATCCGGCACAGCGAGAGCGCTCAGGGTGGGGTAAAGAGGTGCAGAAGGAGAAAAAGTGTTATCAGTGGAATATGGTGGTGGTTTAAAAGAAGATTCAGTCTTAATCAGAGCTGAATTATGTTTTCGTCCACATACTAAATTATTATCATCATTCCGTCATGGCATTTGTTTAACATTTTCCTTTCTTTCTCTTAATACACTTTATTTTTTCCAACATTCTATACCTTTCTTACTTCTTATTTAAACTTAATTTTCTTTTTTTTGCTTCATCTCTTTCTCATATTTGCAAAACTTTTCTTCTAATTTTCTTATTTCTAACATACTAAAAGAACCTTCAGGTGGAAAACCTCTGGACCATATTTCTTTTTCATTTCAACATGCTTAGGTCCCCCGGTAGGGTCAAAAGTCTGAGACCTACTGTTTCCCATTCTCAGACTTGGAATGGGGAAATATATTCCTTCACTCAAAGGACGTCTCCAATGAGGACCTTTAATCTGTACTCACACTTCTTCGGAGTACTTCACACTTCTTCGGACTGCTTCAAAAGTTTCACTTACCCATGAAATCTCTGTCTCACTAATGACACAACCGGGAAACCCTCTTTTATTCAAATAAAAACTAAAAAGCAGTCCTATCGTCTCAGACTATCATATTTAAAAAATGATCCCAGCGCTGGTATTCAGGAAAAGGACCTGCCAGTCCTCTCTCTCAGAAAAGGCCTTGGAGGTATGAGGCTGGAACAGCTACTTCAGTCCAGGCTGGCCATGCACTGCGGTCCGGTCCAGAGACACCAGTCGAGGGATCCTGTTCGTGACGCCAAAATTGTGGACATTGAAGGGCATGTTGAAGGTGTGAATGTCCGACCATAGTTGGTAAAAAGCGGGTAAGAAAAGGTTAAAATACCCGACTCTACACAATCAATAGCGGGAGCGGAGTTGTTCGGCTAAAAGAAGGTGTGAAAGTCCGACCATGGTTTGTAAAAAGCGGGTAAGAAAAGGTTCGAATGCCAAAATATACACCATCAAAAGCGGAAGCCGAGGTGTTCGGCTGCAAGTAGGTGTGAATGTCAGATCATAATTTGCAAAAAGCTGATGAGAAAGGTGTGAATGACCAACAAAAGTTGCTGAAAAATGTGATTCTGTGGTAGGAATTAATTCCACAGTTCTTTGACAATGCATTGTACTCAAAAATGTTTTTTTGTATGCTGACAATCGTTCAGAAAACATCAAATTTGGATCAGCAGGTGAAACGGTCCAATCTGTTTCTTTCTGACATGTAGCAACAAACTCTCCCACACCTTGTCAATGCCAGTGTGTAGGTTTGGCCAAGGAAATGTGAGGGCGAGCACCACAAACATTAAAAAAATCGAATTGCTCTGGAGTGAGCGACACAGCCAATAAAGTAGGCGCACATATTTTTTCACTACTGTTTCCCATTCTCAGACTTGGAATGGGGAAATATATTCCTTCACTCAAAGGACGTCTCCAATGACGGTGTGAATGACCGACAATAATTGCTGAAAAATGTGTTAGAAAAGGTAAGAATGCCAGACCATTCATCATCAAAAGCGGGAGTAGAGGTGTTCCGCTGTAAGATGGTGCGAATGTCCGACCATAGTTGGTAAAAAGCGGGTAAAAAAAGGTTCGAATGCCCGAATATATACCATCAAAAGCGGAAGCGGAGGTGTTCGGCTGCAAGAAGGTGTGAACGTCCGACCAAAGTTTGTAAAAAGCAGGTAAGAAAAGGTGCGAATGCCCGAACATACACCATCAAAAGAGGGAGCGGAGGTGTTCCGCTGTAAGATGGTGCGAATGTCCGACCATAGTTGGTAAAAAGCGGGTAAGAAAAGGTTCGAATGCCCGAATATATACCATCAAAAGCGGAAGCGGAGGTGTTCGGCTGCAAGAAGGTGTGAATGTCCGACCAAAGTTTGTAAAAAGCAGTTAAGAAAAGGTTCGAATATCCAACCAAACAATCAAAAGTGGGAGCAGAGCTGTTCGACTGCAAGTAGGTGTGAATGTCCACCCATAATTCCTGAAAAATGGGTAAGAAAAGGTGCGAATGCCCAACCATACATCATCAAAAGAAGAAGTGGATGTGTTCTGCTACAAGAAGGTTTGAATGTCCGACCATAGTTTGTAAAAAGTGGGTAAGAAAAAGTTCGAATGCCCGAACATACACCATCAAAAGAGGGAGCGGAGGTGTTCCGCTGTAAGACGGTGTGAATGTCCGACCATAATTGGTAAAAAGCGGGTAAGAAAAGGTTAAAATACCCGACTGTACACAATCAATAGCGGGAGCGGAGTTGTTCGGCTACAAGAAGGTGTGAAAGTCCGACCATGGTTTGTAAAACGCGGGTAAGACAAGGTGCGAATGCCCGACAATGTATGATCAAAAGAGGGAGCGGAGGTGTTCGGCTGCAAGGTCTGAATTTCCAACAATAATTTGTAAACACCGTTGAAGAAAAGCCTCGAAAGCCCGACTATACACCATCAAAAGCGGGAGCAGAGGTGTTCAGCTGCAAGAAGGTCTGAATGTCCACCAATAATTACTGAAAAATGGGTAAGAAAAGGTGTGAATGCCCAACTATACATCATAAAAAGCAGAAGTGGATGTGTTCGGCCACAAGAAGGTTTGAATGTCCGACCATAGTTTGTAAAAGGCGGGTAAGAAAAGGTTTGAATGCCCGAACATACACAATCAAAAGAGGGAGCGGAGGTGTTTCGCTGCAAGAAGGTGTGAATGTCCGAGCATAGTTTGTAAAAAGTCGGTAAGAAAAGGTTCGAATGCCAGAACATACACCATCAAAAGAGGGAGCGGAGGTGTTCCGCTGTAAGAAGGTGTGAATGTCCGACCATAGTTGGTAAAAAGCGGGTAAGAAAAGGTTAAAATACCCGACTCTACACAATCAATAGCGGGAGCGGAGTTATTCGGCTAAAAGAAGGTGTGAAAGTCCGACCATGGTTTGTAAAAAGCGGGTAAGAAAAGGTTCGATTGCCAAAATATACACCATCAAAAGCGGAAGCCGAGGTGTTCGGCTGCAAGTAGGTGTGAATGTCCGACCATAGTTTGTAAAAAGCGGGTAAGAAAAGGTTGAAATGCCCGAACATACACCATCAAAAGAGGCAGCGGAGGTGTTCCGCCATAAGAAGGTGTGAATGTCCGACCGTAGTTTGTAAAAAGCAGTTAAGAAAAGGTTCGAATATCCAACCAAACAATCAAAAGTGGGAGCAGAGCTGTTCGACTGCAAGTAGGTGTGAATGTCCACCCATAATTCCTGAAAAATGGGTAAGAAAAGGTGCGAATGCCCAACCATACATCATCAAAAGAAGAAGTGGATGTGTTCTGCTACAAGAAGGTTTGAATGTCCGACCATAGTTTGTAAAAAGTGGGTAAGAAAAAGTTCGAATGCCCGAACATACACCATCAAAAGAGGGAGCGGAGGTGTTCCGCTGTAAGACGGTGTGAATGTCCGACCATAATTGGTAAAAAGCGGGTAAGAAAAGGTTAAAATACCCGACTGTACACAATCAATAGCGGGAGCGGAGTTGTTCGGCTACAAGAAGGTGTGAAAGTCCGACCATGGTTTGTAAAACGCGGGTAAGACAAGGTGCGAATGCCCGACAATGTATGATCAAAAGAGGGAGCGGAGGTGTTCGGCTGCAAGGTCTGAATTTCCAACAATAATTTGTAAACACCGTTGAAGAAAAGCCTCGAAAGCCCGACTATACACCATCAAAAGCGGGAGCAGAGGTGTTCAGCTGCAAGAAGGTCTGAATGTCCACCAATAATTACTGAAAAATGGGTAAGAAAAGGTGTGAATGCCCAACTATACATCATAAAAAGCAGAAGTGGATGTGTTCGGCCACAAGAAGGTTTGAATGTCCGACCATAGTTTGTAAAAGGCGGGTAAGAAAAGGTTTGAATGCCCGAACATACACAATCAAAAGAGGGAGCGGAGGTGTTTCGCTGCAAGAAGGTGTGAATGTCCGAGCATAGTTTGTAAAAAGTCGGTAAGAAAAGGTTCGAATGCCAGAACATACACCATCAAAAGAGGGAGCGGAGGTGTTCCGCTGTAAGAAGGTGTGAATGTCCGACCATAGTTGGTAAAAAGCGGGTAAGAAAAGGTTAAAATACCCGACTCTACACAATCAATAGCGGGAGCGGAGTTATTCGGCTAAAAGAAGGTGTGAAAGTCCGACCATGGTTTGTAAAAAGCGGGTAAGAAAAGGTTCGATTGCCAAAATATACACCATCAAAAGCGGAAGCCGAGGTGTTCGGCTGCAAGTAGGTGTGAATGTCCGACCATAGTTTGTAAAAAGCGGGTAAGAAAAGGTTGAAATGCCCGAACATACACCATCAAAAGAGGCAGCGGAGGTGTTCCGCCATAAGAAGGTGTGAATGTCCGACCGTAGTTGGTAAAAAGTGGGTAAGAAAAGGTTAAAAAACCCGACTGTACACAATCAATAGCGGGAGCGGAGTTGTTCGGCTACAAGAAGGTGTGAAAGTCCGACCATGGTTTGTAAAACGCGGGTAAGACAAGGTGCGAATGCCCCACAATGTATGATCAAAAGAGGGAGCGGAGATTTTAGGCTGCAAGGTCTGAATTTCCAACCATAATTTGTAAACACCGTTGAAGAAAAGCCTCCAAAGCCCGACTATACACCATCAAAAGCGGGAGCGGAGGTATTCAGCTGCAAGAAGGTCTGAATGTCCACCAATAATTACTGAAAAATGGGTAAGAAAAGGTATGAATGCCCAACTATACATCATCAAAAGCAGAAGTGGATGTGTTCGGCCACAAGAAGGTTTGAATGTCCGACCATAGTTTGTAAAAGGCGGGTAAGAAAAGGTTCGAATGCCCGAACATACACAATCAAAAGAGGGAGCGGAGGTGTTTCGCTGTAAGAAGGTGTGAATGTCCGACCATAGTTGGTAAAAAGCGGGTAAGAAAAGGTTAAATTACCCGACTCTACACAATCAATAGCAGGAGCGGAGTTGTTCGGCTAAAAGAAGGTGTGAAAGTCCGACCATGGTTTGTAAAAAGCGGGTAAGAAAAGGTTCGAATGCCAAAATATACACCATCAAAAGCGGAAGCCGAGGTGTTCGGCTGCAAGTAGGTGTGAATGTCAGATCATAATTTGCAAAAAGCTGATGAGAAAGGTGTGAATGACCGACAATAATTGCTGAAAAATGTGTTAGAAAAGGTAAGAATGCCGGACAATTCATCATCAAAAGCGGGAGAAGAGGTGTTCGGCTGCAAGAAGCTGTGAATGTCCAGCCATAATTACCTAAAAACGGGTAAGAAAAGGTAGTATTGCCAGACCATAAATGATCAAAACAGGGAGCGGAGGTGTTCCGCCGAAAGAAGGTGTGAATGTCCGACCATAATTGGTAAAAAGCGGGTAAGAAAAGGTTAAAATACCCGACTGTACACAATCAATAGCGGGAGCGGAGTTGTTTGGCTACTAAAAGGTGTGAAAGTCCGACCATGGTTTGTAAAAAGCGGGTACGAAAAGGTGCGAATGTCCGACAATATATGATCAAAAGAGAGAGCGGAGGTTTTCGGATACAAGAAGGTTTGAATGTCCCACCATAGTTTGTAAAAAGCGGGTAAGAAAAGGTTCGAAAGCCCGACTATACACCATCAAAAGCGGGAGCAGAGGTGTTCCGCTGTAAGACGGTGTGAATGTCCGACCATAGTTGGTAAAAAGCGGGTAAGAAAAGGTTAAAATACCCGACTGTACAAAATCAATAGCGGGAGCGGAGTTGTTTGGCTACAAGAAGGTGTGAAAGTCACACCATGGTTTGTAAAAACCGGGAAGAAAAGGCTCGAAAGCCCGACTATACACAATCAAAAAGAAGGTTTGAATGTCCATCAATAATTGCTTTAAAACAAGAAAGTAAATTTTCGAATATCAAACCGTACATGATCATAAGCGGGAGAGGAGGTGTTCCGCTGTAAGACGGTGTGAATGTCCGACCATAGTTGGTAAAAAGCGGGTAAGAAAAGGTTAAAATACCCGACTGTACACAATCAATAGCGGGAGCGGAGTTGTTCGGCTACTAAAAGGTGTGAAAGTCCGACCCTGGTTTGTAAAAGCGGGTAAGAAAAGGTTCGAATGCCCGAACATACACCATCAAAAGAGGGAGCGGAGGTGTTCCGCTGTAAGACGGTGTGAATGTCCGATCATAGTTGGTAAAAAGCGGGTAAGAAAAGGTTAAAATACCCGACTGTACACAATCAAAAGAGGGAGCGGAGTTGTTCAGCTAAGAGAAGGTGTGAAAGTCCGACCATGGTTTGTAAAAAGCGGGTAAGAAAAGGTTCGTATGCCCGAATATACACTATCAAAACCGGAAGCGTAGGTGTTCGGCTGCAAGAAGGTGTGAACGTCCGACCAAAGTTTGTAAAAAAGCAGTTAAGAAAAGGTTCGAATATCTAACCAAACATAATCAAAAGCGGGAGCAGAGCTGTTTGACTGCAAGTAGGTGTGACTGTCAGAGAATAATTTGCAAAAAGCTGATGAGAAAGGGTGAGAAATCCCGACTATACACCATCAAATGCGGTAGCGGAGTTGTTCGACTGTGAGTAGGTGTGATTCTCCAACCATAATTGCTGAAAAATGTGTTAGAAAAGGTAAGAATGCCGGTCCATACATCATCAAAAGCGGGAGAGGTGGTGTTCGGCTGCAAGTAGGTGTGAATGTCCATTAATAATTGCTTTAAAACATGAAAGAAAATTTTCGAATATCAAACCTTACATGATCATTAGCGGGAGAGGAGGTGTTCAGCTGCAAGAAGATGTGAATATCCACCCATAATTACTGAAAAATGGGTAGGAAAAGATGCGAATGTCCAACCATAAATCATCAAAAGCAGGAGTGGAGTTGTTCAGCTACAAGAAGGTATGAAAGTCCAACCATGGTTTGTAAAAAGCGGGTAAGAGAAGGTTCGAATACTGAAAAATGTGTTAGAAAAGGTAAGAATGCCGGACCATATATCATCAAAAGCGGGAGAGGTTGTGTTCGGCTGCAAGAAGGTGTGAATGTCCAGCCATAATTACTCACAAACGGGTAAGAAAAGGTACTATTGCCAGACCATATATGATCAAAACAGGGAGCGGAGGTGGTTCAGCTGCAAGAAGGTTTGAATGTCCGACTAAAGTTTGTAAAAAGCGGGTAAGACAAGGTGTGAATGCCCGACAATGTATGATCAAAAGAGGTGCGGAGGTTTACAGCTGCAAGAAGGTCTGAATATCCACCCATAATTACTGAAAAATGGGTAAGAAAAGGTGCGAAAGCCCAACCGCACATGATCATAAGTGGATGAGAAGGTGTTCGACTGCAAGTAGGTGTGAATGTAAGATCATAATTTGTAAAAAGCGGGTAAGAAAAGGTAAGAATGCCCAACCATAAATTATCAAAAGTGGCAGCAGAGTTTCGGCTGGTATTTATCAATGTCTAGATAGATTTCAACAAAAAACAACGTTGTACTTTGCAGTAAAAGAAAGTGCAAATCAAAAGTTTTAGGAATCCGAGAATAAGCTTATTTTCATGAGTTCTGCACGATTTCGGATTTTATGTATAAAATGAATTTCTTCACGCAAACTAAGTTAACACTGCTTTGTCCTTCATATGTACCCATTTCTACATATATTTCAAGCATAAACTTCCTCATATTACCCTGAATGAGAAAGAGCCACACTTGTGATTAAGCCATACCTCCCTTTTGAGGAGTTCTGCATGATTTGGGATTTTATCTATAAAATTAATTCCTTCACTCAAACTATGTTAAAACGGCTTTTACCTTCATATTTATCAATGTCTCGATAGATTTAAACAAAAAAACCACGTTGTACTTTTCAATAAAAGAAAGAGCCAATCAAAAGTTTTAGGAATCCGAGAATAAGCTTATTTTCATGAGTTCTGCACGATTTCGGATTTTATGTATAAAATGAATTCATTCACTCAAACCAAGTTAAAACTGCTTTTTCCTTCATATTTATCAATGTCTAGATCGACTTCAACAAAGAACAACATTGTATTTTGCAGTAGAAGAAAGAGCAAAACTGAAGGATCAGGAATCCGAGAATAAGCTTCTTTTCATACGTTCTGCATGATTTGGGATTTTATGTATAAAATGAATTCCTTCACTCAAACTAAGTTAACACTGCTTTGTCCTTCATATGTACCCATTTCTACATATATTTCAAGCATAAACTTCCTCATACTACCCTGAATGAGAAAGAACCACACTTGTGATTAAGCCATACGCCCCTTTTGAGGAGTTCTGCATGATTTGGGATTTTATCTATAAAATCAATTCCTTCACTCAAACTATGTTAAAACGGCTTTTACCTTCATATTTATCAATGTCTCGATAGATTTAAACAAAAAAACAACGTTGTTTAAATATTTCTAGACATGGTAAATATGAAGGACAAATCAGTTTTAACATAGTTTGAGTGAAGTAATGCATTTTATAAGCAAAATCCCAAATCATGCAGAACTCACGAAATGCTTTTTCTCACTTTTCACTGCTTTTTACAAACTTTGGTCGGACGTTCACACCTTCTTGCATCCGAACACCTCCGCTTCCGCTTTTGATGATGTATATTCGGGCATTCGAACCTTTTTTTACCCGCTTTTTACAAACCATTGTCGGACTTTCACACCTTCTTGCAGCCGAACACCACCTCTCCCGCTTTTAATGATGTATAGTCCAGTATTCTTACCTTTTCTAACACATTTTTCAGCAATTATGGTCGGACATTCACACCTACTCACAGCTGGACACCTCCGCTCTCGCTTTTGATTATACAATGAAGGGACATCGCTCCTTGTCTTACCAGCTTTTTACAAACTTTAGTCGAACATTCACACCTTCTTGCAGCTGAACACCTCCGCTCCCGCTTTTGATGATGTATAGTCGGGCTTTCGAGCCTTTTCTTACCCGGTTTTTACAAATTATGGTTGGACATTCAGACCTTGCAGCCGAACACCTCCGCTCTCTCTTTTGATCATACATTGTTGGGCATTCGCACCTTGTCTTACCCGCTTTTTACAAACTATAGTCAGACATTCACACCTTGCAGCTGAACCTCCGCTCCCTGTTTTGATCATGTATGGTCTGGTAATACTACCTTTTCTTCCCCCGTTTGTGAGTAATTATGGCTGGACATTCACACCTACTTGCAGTCGAACAGCTCTGCTCCCGCTTTTGATTATGTTTGGTTGGATATTCGAACCTTTTCTTAACTGCTTTTTACAAACCATGGTCGGACTTTCACACCTTCTTGTAGCCGAACAACTCCGCTCCCGCTATTGATTGTGTACAGTCGGGTATTTTAACCTTTTCTTACCCGCTTTTTACCAACTATGGTCGGACATTCACACCGTCTTACAGCGGAACACCTCCGCTCCCGCTTTTTATGGTGTATAGTCGGGCATTCGAACCTTTTCTTACCCGCTATTTACAAACTATGGTAGGACATACAAACCTTCGTGTATCCGAAAACCTCCGCTCTCTCTTTTGATCATACATTGTCGGACATTCGCACCTTTTCTTACCCGCTTTTTACAAACCATGGTCGGACTGTCACACCTTCTTGTAGCCGAACACATCCGCTCCCGCTATTGATTGTGTACAGTCGGGTATTTTTAACCTTTTCTTACCCGCTTTTTACCAAGTATGGTTGGACATTCACACTTTCGTACAGCGGAACACCTCCGCTCCCTCTTTTGATGGTGTATGTTCGGGCATTCAAACCTTTTCTTACCCGCTTTTTCCAAACTATGGTCGGCTATTCACAGCTTCCTCTCCACCATACTTGTATGGTGGGATATTCACACCCACTTGCATCCGAAAACCTCCGCCCCAAATTTTGTTGATATTTAGTCGGACATTCGCACCTTACCCGCTTCTGGCAAACTATGGCCTTCTTGCAGCCAAACAACTCTGATCTCGCTTTTGATGATGTAAGGTTGGGCATTCAGACCTTGCTTCACCTGCTTTTCACCAAATATAGTCGGACATTCACACCTTCTTGCAGCCGAACACTTCCGCTCCACCTTTTAGTGTTCTATCACACCTTTTTTTTCACCGCATTTTATACATTATGGTTGGAAATTTTCAACCACTTTCATCCGAAGACCTCTCCTCCCGCTTTTGTTAATATATTTGAACTTTACTTTGACATTCAAACCTTCTTGCAGCTGAACCACCTCCGCTCCCTGTTTTGATCATATATGGTCTGGCAATACTACCTTTTCTTACCCGTTTGTGAGTAATTATGGCTGGACATTCACACCTACTCACAGCCGAACAACTCCGCTCCCGCATTTGATGGTGTATAGTCGGGCATTCTCACCCTTTCTCATCAGCTTTTTGCAAATTATGATCTGACATTCACACCTACTTGCAGTCGAACAGCTCTGCTCCCGCTTTTGATTATGTTTGGTTGGATATTCGAACCTTTTCTTAACTTCTTTTTACATATTTTGGTTGGACGTTCACACCTTCTTGTTGCCGAACACTTCCACTCCTGCTTTTGATGATGTATGGTTGGGCATTCACACCTTTTTTTGCCCATTTTTCAGGAATTATGGGTGGACATTCACACCTTGCAGCTGAACACCTCCTATCCCACTTATGATCATGTGCGGTTTGATTTTCGAAAAGTTTCTTTCATGTTTTCTAGCAATTATTGATGGACATGTAGACCTTCTTGCAGCTGAACACCTCCGCTCCCGCTTTTGATCATACATTGTCAGGCATTCGCACCTTGTCTTACCCACTTTTTACAAACTTTAGTCGAACAGTCACACCTTTTTGCAGCCGAACACCACCTCTACCGCTTTTGATGATGTATGGTCCAGCATTCTTACCTTTTCTAACACATTCTTCAGCAATTATGGTCGGACATTCACACCTACTCAGAGCCGAACACCTCCGCTCCCGCATTTGATGGTCTATAGTCGGGCATTCTACAGCGGAAAAGACTCATTCTTATGTTTGGTTAGATATTCGAACCTTTTCTTAACTGCTTTTTACAAACTTTGGTCGGACGTTCACAATATCTTGCAGCCGAACACCTCCGCTTCCGCTTTTGATGGTGTATATTCGGGCATACGAACCTTTTCTTACCCGCTTTTTACAAACCAAGGTCGGACTTTCACACCTTCTCTTAGCTGAACAACTCCGCTCCCTCTTTTGATGGTGTACAGTCGGGTAATTTAACCTTTTCTTACCCGCTTTTTACCATCTATGGTCGGACATTCACACAGTCTTACAGCGGAACACCTCCGCTCCCTCTTTTGATGATGTATGGTTAGGCAATCGCACCTTTTCTTACCCATTTTTCAGTAATTATGGGTAGACATTCACACCTTCTTGCAGCTGAACACCTCCTCTCCTGCTTATGATCATGTGCAGTTTGATATTTGAAAATTTTCTTTCATGTTTTCTAGCAATTATTGATGGACATTCAGACCGTCTTGAAGTTGAACACCTCCGCTCCCACTTTTGATGGTGTATAGTCGGGCTTTCGAGCCTTTTCTTCCCCGGTTTTTACAAATTATGGTTGGACATTCAGACCTTCTTGCAGCCGAAAACCTCCACTCCCTCTTTTGATCATACATTGTCGGGCATTCGCACCTTTTCTTACCCGCTTTTTACAAACCATGGTCGGACTTTCACACCTTCTTGTAGCGGAACAACTCCGCTCCCGCTATTGATTGTGTACAGTCGGGTATTTTAACCTTTTCTTACCCGCTTTTTACCAACTATTGTTGGACATTCACACCGTCTTACAGCGGAACACCTCCGCTCCCTCTTTTGATGGTGTATGTTCGGGCACTCGAACCTTTTCTTACCCGCTTTTTACAAACTATGGTCAGACATTCAAACCTTCTTGTAGCCGAACACATCCACTCCTGCTTTTGATGATGGGTATTCAAACCTACTTGTTGCCCGCTTTTTATTAATTATGGGTGGACATACACACCTTGTCGCAGCCAAACACCTCCGCTCCCTGTTTTGATCATGTATGATTGGACATTCGCACCTTTTCTCACCCGCTTTTTACTATGGTCGGCCATTCACAGCTTCCTCTCCACCATACTTGTATGGTGGAATATTCACACCCACTTGCATCCGAAGACCTCCGCCCCCACTTTTGTTGATATTTAGCCGGTCATTCGCAGCTTACCCGCTTTTGGCAAACTATGGCCTTCTTGCAGCCAAACACCTCTGATCTCGTTTTTGATGATGTAAGGTTGGGCATTCAGACCTTGCTTCACCTGCTTTTCACCATATATAGTCGAACAGTCACACCTTCTTGCAGCCGAACACTTCTGCTCCACCTTTTAGTGTTCTATGGGGTATTCACACCTTTTTTTTCATCGCATTTTATTGATTATGGTTGGAAATTCTCACCCACTCTTATCCGAAGACCTCTCCTCCTGCTTTTGTTAATATATAGTCGAGCATTCAAACCTTTTCTTACCCGCTTTTTACAAATTATGGTTGAACATTCACACCTACTTGCAGCCGAACACCTCCGCTCCCGCTTTTGATGGTGTATAGTCGGGCTTTTGAGCCTTTTCTTCCCCGGTTTTTACAAATTATGGTTGTACATTCAGACCTTGCAGCCGAAAACCTCCGCTCCCTCATTTGATCATACATTGTCAGGCATTCGCACCTTGTCTTACCCGCTTTTTATAAACTTTAGTCAGATATTCACACCTTGCAGCTGAACCACCTCCGCTCCCTGTTTTGATAATGTATGGTCTGGCAATACTACCTTTTCTTACCGGTTTGTGAGTAATTATGGCTGTATATTCACACCTACTTGCAGCCGAACACCACTTTTCCCGCTTTTGATGATGTATGGTCCGGCATTCTAGTCTTTTCTAACACATTTTTCAGCAATTATGGTTTGACATTCACACCTACTCACAGCCGAACACTTCCGCTCCCGCATTTGATGGTGTATAGCCGGGCATTCTCACCCTTTCTCATCAGCTTTTTGCAAATTATGATCTGACATTCACACCTACTTGCAGTCGAACAGCTCTGCTCCCGCTTTTGATTATGTTTGGTTGGATATTCGAAACTTTTCTTCACTGCTTTTTACAAACTTTGGTCGGACGTTCACACCTTCTTGTAGCCGAACACATCCACTCCTGCTTTTGATGATGGGTATTCAAACCTACTTGTTGCCCGCTTTTCATTAATTATGGGTGGACATATACACCTTGTCGCAGCCAAACACCTCCGCTCCCTGTTAGGATCATGTATGGTTGGGCATTCGTACCTTTTCTTACCCATTTTGCAGTAATTATGGGTGGACATTCACACCTTCTTGCATTTGAACACCTCCTCTCCCGCTTATGATCATGTGCGGTTTGATATTCGAAAATTCTCTTCCATGTTTTCTAGCAATTATTGATGGACATTCAGACCTTCTTGCAGCTGAACACCTCCGCTCCAGCTGTTGATGGTGTATAGTCGGGCTTTCGAGCCTTTTCTTCCCAGATTTTTACAAAATATGGATGGACATTCAGACCTTGTTTCAGCCGAAAACCTCCTCTCCCTCTTTTGATCATACATTGTCGGGCATTCACACCTTTTCTTACCCGCTTTTTACAAACCATGGTCGGACTTTCACACCTTTTAGTAGCGGAACAACTCTGCTCCCGCTATTGATTGTGTACAATCGGGTATTTTAACCTTTTCTTACCTGCTTTTTGCCAACTATGGTCGGACATTCACACCTTCTTACAGCTGAACACCTCCGCTCCCTCCTTTGATGGTGTATGTTCGGGCATTCGAACCTTTTCTTACCCGCTTTTTACAAACTATGGTCAGACATTCACACCTTCTTGCAGCCGAACACTTCCGCTCTACCTTTTAGTGTTCTATGGGGTATTCACACCTTTTTTTTCACCGCATTTTATAGATTATGGTTGTAAATTCTCACCCACTCTTATCCGAAGACCTCTCCTCCTGCTTTGGTTAATATATAGTCGGGCATTCGAACCTTTTCTTACCCGCTTTTTACAAATTATGGTCGAACATTCACACCTACTTGCAGCCGAACACCTCCGCTCCCGCTTTTGATGGTGTATAGTCGGGCTTTCGAGCCTTTTCTTCCCCGGTTTTTACAAATTATGGTTGGACATTCAGACCTTGCAGCCGAAAACCTCCGCTCCCTCTTTTGATCATACATTGTCATGCATTCGCACCTACTTGCAGCCGAATACTTCCGCTCCACCTTTTAGTGATGTATGGTTGGCATTTGCACCTTTTCTTACCCTTTCTTACCCTACTGATTGCTTAAGATGAAGTTGTTTTTTCTCAAACTACAACATTTTTTTAATTGTTGAAACTTGATTTGAAGTGGATAAATAAGGAGGACAAACAGTTTTAAGTCAGGCTGATAGAAGGAATTAATTTTATAGCAAAATCTGTATTTCGTCATATGTCGAGAGATGCTTATTGCTGAAGAAGTTCTTTCTCATTCTAGAAAGTACAACGTTGTTTATCGTTGAAACTTGATTAGACATGAATAAATATGAAGTACAAAGCAGTCTTAACTTGGTTAGAGTTAAGGAATTCGTTTTATAGGAGAATCCGAATTCGTGCATAACTCGTAAAATAGAGCTTATTTTCGGATTCCTGAAGAATGAGTCTGGTTCTTTCTCATAATACAAAGTTTGTTGTTTATTGTTGAAACTTCATCAGAAGTGAAGAAATAAATGAATGCCTATCAACAAATGTGGGATCTAAACTCTAGTGCTTCCTCTAAAATAATTTCCTTTCTCAATTCAGAAATGTGTGTGTGTAAGTCACAACACCCGTGACACCAAAACTCAAAGGACGTCTCCAATGAGGACCTTTAATCTGTACTCACACTTCTTCGGAGTACTTCACACTTCTTCGGACTGCTTCAAAAGTTTCACTTACCCATGAAATCTCTGTCTCACTGATGACACAACCGGGAAACACTCTTTTATTCAAATAAAAACTAAAAAGCAGTCCTATCGTCTCAGACTATCATATTTCAAAAATGATCCCAGCGCTGGTATTCAAGAAAAGGACCTGCCAGTCCTCTCTCTCAGAAAAGGCCTTGGAGGTATGAGGCTGGAACAGCTACTTCAGTCCAGGCTGGCCATGCACTGCGATCCGGTCCAGAGACACCAGTCGAGGGATCCTGTTCGTGACGCCAAAATTGTGGTGGAAATTTAGTAACGCACAGAGTCAGTTATTTTCTTCTGAGGAGATAAGAGGCTTTAATAATAATATCTTGAAAGAGAGAACAACACAGTACAGAATACAGAGTTGCTCTGACCACTGAAGCAAAAACACACAGTTATATTGCCCGCTCATCACGTCATCTGTCTTTGGTTGATAGTTGATTGTTCTTCTAACTTTCCTCCCCAACCATCAGTTTAGGTTACCCAAAAGGAGTGTATTGCTCCATCACAAGTATGCTTCTTTCACATACAGGGTAATATGAAGAATTTTATGCCTGAAACCTATTTAGACATGCAAAAATATGAAGGACAAAGCAGTTTTAACTTGGTTTGAGTGAAGGAATTCATTTTATATCAAAATCCGGAATTGTGCATTATGGCAGCAGAATTGTAGTCTGAATACCTTTATGCCAAACAGATTTGCTTTGCCAAGGGAAGTTTTATAAATGTTTATTGTTTATGTTTACAATATATAAACTAGCAGAATAATTAATTCATCCTCCTGGTCCCTCCCACCCCGGAGAGGGCAGCCAGAGACTGGCTGCAATAGGCATCCCCGCTACCTGGGACCCAACACAGGGCAGGAGGGCCTGATGTCCACCAGGCTCGGGGCCTGCAGTCACCATATTCCGGGAGCTACTGTACCCCCAGAAGGAACCCATCCCGCCCCACCCCACTCAACCCAACCCCATCCCGGAGGACCTCTACAAAAACAAACAAACAACAACAAAAATCAAACAAACATACAAACAAATCACCCGGTCACACCAGTCGCAGCAGCGAGACCCACCATCACCCAGGCCCCCCCCAACAGGGGAAAAGCACACCCCCACACAGACCCCCTCCCCCTCACCGCACGCCCCAACACCCTAAAAAAAATAACCACCTGCGGACACCTTGGAGTTCCCAGAGCAACAAGGCCGGCACCAGGATCTGCACCAACCCACGCATATTGTGGCATGTCCAGGGCAACCCAGACCCCCCAGGCACAGGCAGGGCCCCGCCCCGGGCGCAAGGCAGCGGCAAGCCACCAGGTCCAGGCCCAGCTCCACCACCCACGCCAGAGCGGCCCGGTCACCCGGTACAGAGCCAGCAGCCACCACCCCAAGGCCCCTAAGGGACCCCGCCCCACACCGCAAGACAGCCCCACCCGCAAGCCCCCAAAACTGCCCTCCAAGCCCGACACACAGTCCCCCCCAGCAATGACCAACCCGGTCCCCACGACCCGAGAGACCACCAGACGCCCGAAGCCACACAGCCCCCCCCAGCACACACCCAACCGCCCAGAGCGACGGGACAGCAACCCACCACCAACACTATGTGATCAAGCTAATCAGAGGGGACCAGAGAGAATTAAATTCAGCCAATTGATGTTTTGAGGAGGTAGACATTGTTTCCATGCTAATATAATCTAAAAGAAAATTTCTAAACTGGTTAATACACAGATTGTTCTTCGCTTTCCAGTTCATGAGAATAGTTTTCTTTGCTATACATAACACTGTGAGGATCATGTGTGCTAAGCTAAATTCCACGTTGATGTTGTCTAAGTCACCCAGTATGCACAGTGTGGGGCATGCAGGAATGCTACACTTTAGCCATGTTGATAGGTCCGCACAGACTTCAAGCCACAACTTCTGGACAGGCGCACAAAACCACAAAGCGTGTGCATAATCATCAGGTGTGTTATCTGTGCAATGTGAGCAGATGTTTGAGTGTGTTAGACCCATCCTGAACATCCTTTGTCCTGTATAGTGTGTTCTATGAAGAATTTTGTATTGTATGAGCTGTAAATTAGGATTTTGAGTCATTCTGAAGGTGTTCAAACATATTTGTGGCCAGAAGCTATGACTAGAACTGATGGATAAATCTGCCTCCCATTTTGAGGACGGTAGAGACATTGTGTCATCTATCTTAGACAATAATTTATATATTTTTGATAGTAGTTTTGGGGTGCAGATGCTTAGAAATTCTGCTACCCTAATCGGGAGTTGTAAGTCTGGTTGGTGGAGGATATATTTCTTTGTTATTATAGACTTAAGTTGTTGATATTCTAGGAATTTATTGCTGCCTATCTCATGTTGTGATATGAGCTCATCAAATGAAATAAAATGTCCATTTTGGATTATATGTTCCAGATGTTTGATTCCTTTGATCTTCCACAGAGTAAAGTTTAGCATTTTTTTGTTTTGCAGGATGTCAGGATTGTTCCAGATGGGTGTAAGCTTACACGGGACAAGTGAAGACTTTGTTATTTTAAGAAATTCCCACCAGGCTGTCAGAGAGGTGCTGATGTTAATGCTTTTGAAACATTTGTGATTTTTTACGTTTTGACTAATAAGTGGCAGGTCAGAGATTTACAGATTATCACACAATGCTTGTTCTATATTTATCCATGTTCATCTATTGGGCTAGGTTTAAACCATTTTGATATATACCGTAACCTATTGGCTAAGGAATAGTGCTGAAAATTAGGTAAATCTAATCCACCACTGTCCTTGGTCTTCTGTAGGGTTTTTAAACTAATACGTGGTGGTTTGTTTTTCCACGGAAATTTGGAGATGCATGAATCTAGTGACTTAAACCAAGTAGCAGGTTGGTTTTATTGGGATCATTGAGAACAAATAGTTAACTTTTGGTAGTATCATCATTTTAATGGTTGTAACTCTCCCCATAAGTGATATAGGTAAGGACTTCCAACGAGAGAGATTGTCCTCTACTGTCTTTAATAATTGCACATAAATTAGCTTTGTTAGCTCTGAGAGCCTGGAGGAAATGTTTATGCCTAAATATCTAATATTTCCTGACTGTAAAGTGATCGCAGGTATATTCTGGACCCTACAGTTAATGGGCAGAACTGTGGTCTTAGACCAATTGATAGAGTAGTCAGAAAGTGCTGAGAATTTATTTATGAGTGTGATCGTGAGTGAGAGACGTCTGTGAGTTCTGAAGGAAAAGTAATACATCATCAGCATAAAGACTTATTTTATGCTCAATATTTTGGGGTTGGATGTCTTTAATATTTCTATCTTGTCTGATAGCAGCTGCTAAAGGTTTGATGAAAATAGCAAAAGGTGAGGGAGAAAGTGAGCAACCCTGTCTTGTACTTCTCTGCAGACTGAAGCTTGGAGAAGTTTGATCATTTGTCCTGACACTTGCATTTGGGGAGTCAGTTATTTTCTTGTGAGGAGATAAGAGACTTTAATAATAATATCTTGCAAGAGAGAACAACACAGTACAGAATACAGAGTTGCTCTGACCACTGAAGCAAAAACACACAGTTATATTGCCCGCTCATCACGTCATCTGTTTTTGGGTATAATTGATTGTTCTTCTAACTTTCCTCCCCAACCATCAGTTGAGGTTACCCAGACACACTCGTAAATACCAGCCTAACCCTGTCCCCCCTAAAGTGCAGCTATCTCATTATAACAAGCCCACCATTGTAAAGAGGAATTTAAGAAAACAGGGCAGGGTGGTACCTTGCAGCTCGGTCATTTGCAGGTTATACACAGTAACACTCAATACAATGCATATAAGAATTATTTTCCATTACATTCCTCCCTTTTGATTATAATAATACCATTATATTAATCAACCCAAAAGAAACAAGGAAAATAATAACTTTATCTGTAAAACATCAGCCTGCATTTGCACACAACGTGAGTTTAAAATGCAGGCATCATAGTAATAAAGGGTCCAATGATAAACAATCAAAACATGAACAATTAAACATGATTATCTTCATCCCTCTCTAAGTCAGCGTCACTAGAGGAAAAATTTTGAAAGCAAAAAAGTTATTTGAGTCATTTGGTCTTTTTCACACTGTTGTTTAGATGGACTACATAAAATGATGTCATCCACATACTGCAAAATAGCAGAGCCTGTGGTTGATTGAAGTTAATCCAGACTAGCTTTGAGGGCAGCATTGTAAATAGTGGGACTTTCACAGTACCCCTGGCATAACCGGGTAAAAGTCCAAGATCTCCCTTCAAACTAAAAAGCAAACCAAAATGGGCTATCAGGGTGCACTGGCGACAAGTCAACCACTGAGAAAAACTGTGCATCTGATGTAATTTGAGACAAAATAGTGTGTGGGTTGGGCACAGTAGGAGCATGTGGCTGAACTGCAGCATTCACCGCTTGGAGGTCCTGTACAAAACGCCATTCATCTGGCTGGCCAGCATCTTTAATCTTTTTAACAGGAAACAATGGAGTAAGCACAGGTGAATTTTCAAAAGGAACAATAACGCCTGTTTTCTGAAAAGATTGAAAAACAGGTTTAATCCCTTTAATTGCTTCAGGCTTAAAAGGGTATTGTTTTTTACATGGACAAAAGTCTGATTTAGGGGTGACAATTACTGGTTCACAGCCTTTTATCAACCCCACATCATATTTGCTCTTAGCCCAAAGATCATTGGGCACTTCAGCCAACATGGGTATCGAAGACAAATCTGTTTCAGATAAAAAACATGCTTCAAAATGTGATTCTGTGGTAGGAATTAAGTCCACAGTTCTTTGACAATGTATTGTACTCAAAAATGTTTTTTTGTATGCTGACAATCGTTCAGAAAACATCAAATTTGGATCAGCAGGTGAAACAGTCCACTCCATTTATTTCTGACATGTAGCAACAAACTCTCCCACACCTTGTCACTGCCAGTGTGTACGTTTGGCCAAGGAAATGTGAGGGCGAGTACCACAAACATTAAAAAAATCGAAGTGCTCTGGAGTGAGCGACACAGCCAATAAAGTAGGCGCACATATTTTTTCACTTCTTCTCATAGTCATTGTCAGGCCCCAAAGAAATGTGTGATGTGCAGTGCAAATCAGTAGGTTGCATGAAATCAGAAAGGGGTGAAACTAACGCTTTTGCTTCTTCCACTAGTTGTTGTGAAAAAGGAGAGCTGGGAAGTTTCCACTCATAAGCATATGTAAGTGCCGATGAATCAAACTGCACTGCTGTGAAAACTTTGTCAGGCTGTAACATAACCTTAACACCCTCTGGTGTAGAAGTTAAAATAATGCCTAATTTACACATGAGATCACAGCCCATCAGGTTAATGGGACACAACTCTGATAACAAAAATGAGTGTTTGAAGGAGAGCTCATCGGGAGTGACAACACGCAATGGGCATTGTCATTTTCTCCTTCACAACCTGGCCTGATGCAGACATACAGTAAACGTGGTTTCCACTTAACTTTGGAGGACAATCAAACTCCCCTGACGTCACTACTGATGAACATAAGTTCCTATATTCTGAGAGAAATATCTTTGCTCTAGGACGGAAATAGCATGCAAAACTTTACTACGTGAATCACAGTCGGCAAGCGTTGCTTCACTACACAGAGCAGGAAAAATGTGTGAGTGTGTTTGTGCTATCACCCATTAGTGGAGGCTCCGCTGCCGCGTGACGTCCAGAACCTGCCTCCCACCCTCAGTCAGCCTTTTGCCCAATTTCATCACTTTTTAGCTGTGGACAGTCCTTCTTCCAGTGTCCAGTCTGGCCACAGTAAAAACAAATATTCGGATCATAGCTCTGGCGTGGCTCCTCTCCCACACGTCCACGTCTTCGACTTCGGCCTCGTCCTCTGTTTACACCAACTGCGTAATACATGGTCATGGTTGCCACATGCATCTCCTTTTCACACTTGTCCCTTTTGGTTGTCTTACGCGTCTCAACTTGGTTCTGAGCATGGCGAGCATATCGGCGAACGTCAGCCAAACGAGGACCCTCACACCATCCCACGTAAATGTTCTTTACTTCAGTGGCGACATCTATATAATATTGTCTGGGTCCCGTTAAAACATGTATTTTTCCCATCTAATTCCTTGTTTGCTTTAAAACAAGTATTCCCCATTTTCTATCCCTTCAGTAGCCAACCAGTTTGTATGGAGTACACTGGAGCAACTTGACTGATCAGTAAAACACTGCTTTTGTTGTCACCGCAAGGCTTCCCCCGTCGGTTGTTTCACTGAGACACTACTGAGTAACTACAACTCAACACAGTTTATACACATAACATTCATATACATACTAACAAACAAACAAACAATAATTTATCGCAATTTTCTCATCTCTGTTTGAACGTACACCCAGGTAAATATTCCTGTAGTCTTCTCATACCGACTATGGACCCATTCATTGTTTAACTTCACTGTTTTGCAAATCCTAATTGAATATTACACATTGACATTGAACTTTACTGGATAAGCAGGTCTTCATTGCATTCAGCAGCCTATATGTGAGCATCTATGTGTAAGCTGTTCTTCTTTGCATTTATCAGCAGCAAGCAATTCTTCACTGCACATGCATATGTAAATAGTAAAACAATTCCAATGTGTTAGCGAAACCTTCTATATCACAGTGGTTTCTAAGATCTATTTTAAGTTCTTTGCCATCAGTGAGATGACATAGTTTACAAAGTGTGTCAAATTATCACTGAAGATCTTTTCAGGAATTTCAAATCTAGAAATGAGTTATTTTACGCGTGATTTTGCTACTGAGAGTGCATCTGCTTGTGCACATGGAAATATTTCAGACCATTTGGTAAAAACCTCTGTTGTCACTGAGCAGAATCGTTTCCCTTAACATTAATTTAGTTCAATGAAATCTACACAATAATGAAATAATGAAATACAAACAAATATGTTGAAAAAGATACACTGGCTTAGGGAATTATCTTCGTTTTGGTCTTAGATTGCCCTGTGGAATGTATTTTGCACATATTTGACCTGCTAGACAAAACTTTATTCATTTATTTATTCTAAAAAAAAAATTCAATAATTAGTAAAACCATATGCTGTAAAAACCTTGTTCATTATTGCTTCCATCCCTCCTGTTGAGACATGACATGGTCCGTGGCTCAATACTGCAGCATATTTAAACAAATTCTTTGGCAGTATGGTTTTCCTTCCGGTCATTCATACGAGTCTATTGTAGATGGCAATTGAATAACATCTAATAATGCTAAAATATTTGTAGTTTATACATTTAGCTGTGGATGTCAACATACCTGTTTTTCCAATGCTGTGTTAACACATGTACAGTTGAGAAGGCATACTGACTGTCAGTGTAAACGTTAACAACCTTTTTGTTATTTAATTTACAAGCTTCAGTTAAAGCTACCAATTCGACTGCTTGAACAGAGTAATTTTTTGGTAGTTGGTGTTTTAAGAAAACTTCAGTTTCTGTTACTACTGCAAATCCTGTAGCATTTGTGCCATCAGGGTTTTTTGCTTGACCTGTTGAATAAATATAGTTATTTCTGCATTTTCATAACGTATATCAGTTAAGTCTGGCCTGGGTAAAACACTGATGGTTATTTCTGACATGCAATCATGAGGCTTTCCATCTGTGGGGTAGGTAGCAGTGTGGATGGATTAAGTGTAGCACATCTCTCGACAACAAGGTGTGGCTGTGAAAGAAGAACTGTTATGTAGGAGAGATGTCTGGTAAAGATATTTTGTTAAGTAACCATATCACAGCCACTGCATGAGGTACCTTAAGTGTTAAGGGGTGAAATAACACCATTATTGTTGATGCCTGCACTGCCAATGGCTTCTGGCCATTGATTCAAAAGTACGATCTCGTCCCTGTTTCCCCCTTTCAGTGGACACTTGCCCCTAATTACCGCAATTCAGCAGGGGGTCTTTCATTAGGAGTACTGGACTCCCCCGTGCACGGTTTCAGCTCCGACCCTGGAAAGCGGAAAAAACGTTGAGATCTGGTTTGAGGACCCAATTGTTGAGAAAAGTCTCTCAATGAGACTCAGAGTTGCTGGAGTCAGTTAATGCAAATGTTTAATCTTGCAGCAAGTTCAAGAATGTGTGTGTGAATGGGTGTATGTGTGCGAACGTGTGTGAGTTTGTGTATGTGAGAGTTTAATGAACCTGTTATCCACAGGCAGGTCTTAACTAGTATGGCACAGGTCCAGCCTGTCTCATCTTTTTTGGAAGGTCCAGCGCTCGGCCGTAACCCTTCTGTCTGTTTGGACTCTCACATACATTCGGTTAATCATAGAAAAACGAGAACAAAACTTTTTAGCCCCTTAAATTCATAAAACAGACATGGTGCAGTTATTTCCATTCTAGAAAATAAGAGTAATCACCACCATTCCTATAAATTCTGGATATTCTAACAATCTGAATCTTTTTTAAATGTTCGATGAAGCCCTTTGCTGTTCTGTTTAGAGACTCAGCTGATCATAAACCAAGTTTTGCTCTTGAACCAAGCTTCTAAACTCTTCACCTTTTTCATTTCTCAGTTAGTATTCACTTTAAAACTGATTAAAAGAAAAATTAAATGAATGCCTATCAACAAATGTGGGATCTAAACTCTAGTGCTTTCTCTAAAATAATTTCCTTTCTCAATTCAGAAATGTGTGTGTGTAAGTCACAACACCCGTGACACCAAAACAGCTTTCTTTTCTCTCTTTTCTCTACACTCTGCACTGTGAGCACACACACCAAATCAGAAAGGCTTTTTTCTCTCTTTTCTACATTATGGACTGTGGGGACACAAAACCGCTCTCTCTCTTTTTTTTTTTGATTGTGTGCCAGGGCGTTGTCTCACGTATTAGATTATGCTTAAGATACGAATGGGTTTATCAGTCACATCAGAATCCATACATACTGATCCTCCCGTAATAAAATGGTCGGATCTTATCAAACACACTTTGTTTCTTGTGACAAGTCAGCGAAACAGCGTATACACGTCAAGACACTGAATCAAGTTTGCCACAAGAACTCATAAGTTTGGCAGTATTGCTCTGCCGTCAGCAATCATACACCCATTTTATTTTCATGAGACATGTGCAGGCACCTGTTCATCTACTGTTCTATCACTATGAATTAGTTTATCTATTATCAATAAGGATACTTCTACAACTACTATCAAAGTATGTCCGGACTTCTTATGTTGTCAGTTGCTATATATGAATAAGTGGGTTGCTACTGAAAAGCATTAAGCATGTCACACAGCCCAAACATATAACATTTCAGGACACTTACACAACACATTCAAATCAAACAGTCAGACAACATACAAGAACATATACCCCAGCCGGCATTGCTCCCTGCCTATTTTCCTACAACTCACTATGTGTGCGCACACCTTTATTCACAAACTCTTCAACTTATACTCTTTTACCGAAGCTGCTACAGCTCGATTGGCCAAATACCCTTAGATCCTATTTCGGTGAATTTGACATCTGCCTTGTATGTAACAGATTAGCGGTTTAGCAGTTTTAATTTAGTTTGAGTGAAGGAATTCATTTTATAGCAAAATCCGAAATCGTGAAGAACTCATGAAAGTAAGCTTATTCTCGGATTCCTGAAACTTTAGATTTGCTCTTTCTTTTACTGCAAAGTACAACGTTGAGCAGCACTAATGAGTTGTTTCTATTTTTGGCAGGCTTTACCTTTGCGGATGAAGCCCTTTCTGTCTGTGCAAAAGAAATCTTGTTACTGTGCAGAGTGACTTCTCTGACTAGAGTCGCCTTACTTGTTGCGACTGTGCCGATGTTCGAAGCTGGAGTGCAAAGTTGTTGCTTGAATGGTGCTCGCTGGAGCGTGTGGTAGTGTAAAGTTATACCATTTAAAAGGGCTGAAGAGTGCTCAGTGCAGCGGGTGGGCGGAGGTGCAAAGTGACACTATGGCCATAAAAAGAACACCGCTACAAGTGCGCATTGTGCCAGGAAGGGCCCTCGGACGTGAACCAGTGGACAGTTATCGCTTCTCGGCCTTTTGGCTAAGATCAAGTGTAGTATCTGTTCTTATCAGTTTAATGTCTGATATGTCCTCTATGCGAGACTACATATTAAATGGATTTTTATCAATAGGAGTTGAAAAAGGAGCTTGCTCCGTTCACTCCAAGCATCGACCCGGTACTGCAGTGCCGCTGGGAACGGTGCGCTCTCCTCTGCTCTTGTGAAAAAGCAAACAGCGGTGCAGGATGGAAGTTTCAGGGAGCCTAAGATGAAACTTTCTTTTAATCTGCTGATAAAAGAGAGTGAATGCGAAGCAGACTTTAACACGGCTCTGGGAGCGAGCCGAGTGCGGGCTAACCGGGAGAATTGCTTGAAAGAAACGCGACACCGAATGAGCAGTCAGATCAAAGCCTCAATACGGTGTTCCCGTGTTGTTTGTGGCTGCCTTGTCTTTTGCACAGAGTAAAAGACAAGGCAGCCATCGAATAGGGCCCGATTGTTCCTACTTGGTCAGCCGAGGAGCAAGGGGGGGGAGCAAGCGTCTCAACCAAGCAAAGCTCACCATGGGGAAGGTGGCTATGCCAACTAGCCTGATGCCCTGCTCCCGCAGTGATGGATAATCATACACTGGTTTCTCTTCATAATGTACAAGTCTTTCGCCTTTTACTAAAGACTTCCGTGGAGAGCAGCACTAATGAATTGTTTCTATTTTTGGCAGGCTTTACCTTTGCGGGTGAAGCCCTTTCTGTCTGTGCAAAAGAAATCTTGTTACTGTGCAGAGTGACTTCTCTGAGTAGAGTCGCCTTACTTGTTGCGACTGTGCCGATGTTGCTTGAATGGTGCTCGCTGGAGCGTGCGGTAGTGTAAAGTTATACCATTTAAAAGGGTTGAAGAGTGCTCAGTGCAGCGGGTGGGCGGAGGTGCAAAGTGACACTATGGCCATAAAACGAACACCGCTACAATTGCGCATTGTGCCAGGAAGGGCCCTCGGACGTGAACCAGTGGACAGTTATCGCTTCTCGGCCTTTTGGCTAAGATCAAGTGTAGTATCTGTACTTATCAGTTTAATATGTGATATGTCTATGCAAGGACTACATATTAAATGGATTTTTATCAATAGGAGTTGAAAAAGGAGCTTGCTCCGTTCACTCCAAGCATCGACCCGGTACTGCAGTGCCGCTGGGAACGGTGCGCTCTCCTCTGCTCTTGTGAAAAAGCAAACAGCGGTGCAGGATGGAAGTTTCTTTAATCTGCTGAGAAAAGAGAGTGAATGCGAAGCAGACTTTAACACGGCTCTGGGAGCGAGCCGAGTGCGGGCTAACCAGGAGAATTGCTTGAAAGAAACGCGACACCGAATGAGCGGTCAGAACAAAGCCTCAATACGGTGTTCCTGTGGTGTTTTTATAAAATGCGGTGTAAAAAAAGGTGTGAATGCCCCATAGAAAACTAAAAGGTGGAGCGGAAGTGTTCGGCTGCAAGAAGGTGTGAATGTCCGACTATATTTGGTGAAAAGCAGGTGAAGCAAGGTCTGAATGCCCAACCTTACATCATCAAAAGCGAGATCAGAGGTTTTTGGCTGCAAGAAGGCCATAGTTTGCCAAAAGCGGGTAAGGTGCGAATGATCGGCTAAATATCAACAAAAGTGGGGGCGGAGGTCTTCGGATGCAAGTGGGTGTGAATATCCCACCATACAAGTATGGTGGAGAGGAAGCTGTGAATGGCCGACCATAGTTTGCAAAAAGCGGGTGAGAAAAGGTGCGAATGTCCAACCATACATGATCAAAACAGGGAGCGAATGGAAAGCTATAGGCCGATCACGTTGCTCTGTGTGGACTACAAAATTGTGGCTCGAGTCCTAGTTGGTCGTCTTCGGAAGGCTCTACCTCATGTAATCCATGAGGATCAGACGTGTGGGGTGGAGGGAAGGCTAATACAGTGGAATCTGGGATTGGTGAGGGACTGTATTCATTGGGTGGAGGAGCGGGGGATCAATATGAGTTTGGTGGGGTTAGATATAGAGAAAGCGTTTGACAGGGTGAACCACAGGTTTCTTTTTGCAGTTTTGGAGAGGATGGGATTTGGGCCCCGTTTTATAGAGTGGTTGGAGATCATGTACAAGGGGGTGGGGAGCAGAGTTATGGTGAACGGGCACTTGGGTACAGTGGTGGCACAGAGAACTGGGGTGAGGCAGGGATGCCCACTCTCCCCGCTGCTCTTTGTGGCTTACATGGAGCCGCTGGGTTCGGTGGTGCGGGGGGACCCGGGTGTGGTGGGTCTGCACCTTCCTGGAGCAGGTCCGGACAAGTTGACAGTGATGCAGTATGCGGATGACATGACCTTTTTTTTGACAACAGAGAGGTCGGTCACACGGCTGTTGAAAGTGGTGGAGAGTTTTTCAATAGTGTCGGGGGCCAAGGTGAACTTAGGGAAGTCCACCATTAAGTTTTTTGGACCATGGGCTGGTAGGGTGGGAGGCCTAGCTGGTCTGCCCCAGTGCCAGGGCCCAGTGAGAGTCCTGGGGGTAGAGTTTCAGGGAGAAGGGAGTGCAGCATTAAATTGGGGAAGGCGTCTGGCTGCAGCCCGTTCGCGGATGGGGCTGTGGAAATCCCGGCAACTTTCCTTAAGTGGTAGAGTGCTGGTTTTGAAGGCTGATATTTTGCCATTTTTGGTATACCTAGCGTATGTTTTTCCTTTACCTCCTCAATTTTGGAGAAGTTTCATGAGAGATGTTTTTTCCTTTGTATGGGGGGGGTATGAATATGTGAGAAGGGAGTGGATGTACCAGGAAGTTCGGATGGGAGGGAGGGGTGTGCCGGACATCCCACTTAAGTTGGATGTGGTTTTCTTTTCCTTTTTGTGCAGGTCTGTGCAACAGACAAGTGGCCATCATTTTCAGGCACTTTTGCTGTTTTGGTTGTCATTCCCCTTCAGGAGATTGGTGTCCTGGGACAATAGAAGGCCAAAGGGGGATGTCTTACCCCCGTATTATAGGCAGGTGGTATGCTGGGGGAAAAAGCACCCAGAGTGTCAGGAGGGGGACCTGTGCTTCAGTCACCGGCGCCTGTACAGGGCTCTGGTGGAAAAAAGGGGGCTGGTGGGGGTGTATGGGGTGGGGCAACAAGGGTGGGTTTTCACACAGCAGAAAGGTCTCACAAACAGGGCGAGGGATATAAATTGGCTCGCCTTACACAGGAGGTTGCCAGTCAGGGAAGTTTTAAATAGACACGGGTTGACACGGGGGAGTTTGTGCCCAAGGGAGGGGTGTGGGGCTGATGAGACAATTGAGCATGTGTTTTGGGAATGTGGGTTTGCAACATAAGTGTGGGTTGAGTTGGTTCTTTTTTTTCCAAGATTGGGGTCTTTAAAGTATGACATGATAATGCTGGGCTTGGGTTTAAGGGGGAAAGGTAGGGAGGGTTTTCTGTTATGGTTGGTTCTGTCTATGGGAAAGGTGGCGCTGTGGGATGCAAGGACGGCGTTGATTAAAAACAATGTGGACTGGCAGGTGGGAAGGGTGGTGGCAAGGGTGAGGGCAGAGATTGGATGCATGAGAAGAATGGAGGAGGAAAAGTACGGGTATCACGCTGCAAGAGAGCGATGGAAGACTTTATTTTCATGAGCGGCGAGTGTTTCTTTGTGGTTGTTTCTTATGTTTGTATGGTTTTTGTGTCGGACATGTAAAGCATTACTTTGACTGTTTTGTCATGTTGTTCTAAATGTTTCTTGGAAGTTTTGTAATAAAAAAAAAAAAAAAAAAAAAAAAAAAAAAAAAAAATCTGTACTTATCAGTTTAATATGTGATATGTCTATGCAAGGACTACATATTAAATGGATTTTTATCAATAGGAGTTGAAAAAGGAGCTTGCTCCGTTCACTCCAAGCATCGACCCGGTACTGCAGTGCCGCTGGGAACGGTGCGCTCTCCTCTGCTCTTGTGAAAAAGCAAACAGCGGTGCAGGATGGAAGTTTCTTTAATCTGCTGAGAAAAGAGAGTGAATGCGAAGCAGACTTTAACACGGCTCTGGGAGCGAGCCGAGTGCGGGCTAACCAGGAGAAGTGGTTTAGAATTTCCAACCATTATCTATAAAATGCGGTGAAAAAAAAGGTGTGATAGAACACTAAAAGGTGGAGCGGAAGTGTTCGGCTGCAAGAGGGTGTGAATGTCCGACTATATTTAGTGAAAAGCAGGTGAAGCAAGGTCTGCATGCCCAACCTTACATCATGAAAAGCGAGATCAGAGGTGTTTGGCTGAGAGAAGGCCACAGTTTGCGATGCAATAATTAAAGGCCTCATGCCAGATGTCGCCACTGAAGTAAAGAACATTTACGTGGGATGGTATGAGGGTCCTCGTTTGGCTGACGTTCGCCGATATGCTCGCCATGCTCAGAACCAAGTTGAGACGCGTAAGACAACCAAAAGGGACAAGTGTGAAAAGGAGCTGCATTTGGCAGCCATGACCATGTATTACGCAGTTGGTGTAAACAGAGCACGAGGCCGAAGTCGAAGACGTGGACGTGTGAGAGAGGAGGTCGAAATGGGCCACGCCAGAGCTATGATCCGAATATTTGTTTTTACTGTGGCCAGACTGGACACTGGAAGAAGGACTGTCCACAGCTGAAAAGTGATGAAATTTGGCCAAAGGCTGACTGAGGGTGGGAGGCAGGTTCTGGACGTCACGCGGCAGCGGAGCCTCCACTAATGGGTGATAGCACAAACACACTCACACATTTTTCCTGCTCTGTGTAGTGAAGAAACGCTTGCCGACTGTGATTCACGTAGTAAAGTTTTGCATGCTATTTCCGTCCTAGAGCAAAGATATTTCTCTCAGAATATAGGAACTTATGTTCATCAGTAGTGACGTCAGGGGAGTTTGATTGTCCTCCAAAGTTAAGTGGAAACCACGTTTACTCTATGTCTGCATCAGGCCAGGTTGTGAAGGAGAAAATGACATCGCCCATTGCGTGTGTCACTCCCGATGGGCTCTCCTTCAAACACTCATTTTTGTTATCAGAGTTGTGTCCCATTAACCTAATGGGCTGTGATCTCATGTGTAAATTAGGCATTATTTTAACTTCTACACCAGAGGGTATTAACGTTATGTTACAGCCTGACAAAGTTTTCACAGCAGTGCAGTTTGATTCATCTGCACTTACATATGCTTATGAGTGGAAACTTCCCAGCTCTCCTTTTTCACAACAACTAGTGGAAGAAGCAAAAGCGTTAGTTTCACCCCTTTCTGATTTCATGCAACCTGCTGATTTGCACTGCACATCACACATTTCTTTGGGGCCTGACAATGACTATGAGAAGAAGTGAAAAAATATGTGCGCCTACTTTATTGGCTGTGTCGCTCACTCCAGAGCAATTCGATTTTTTTAATGTTTGTGGTACTCGCCCTCACATTTCCTTGGCCAAACCTACACACTGGCATTGACAAGGTGTGGGAGAGTTTGTTGCTACATGTCAGAAAGAAACGGATTGGACCGTTTCACCTGCTGATCCAAATTTGATGTTTTCTGAACGATTGTCAGCATACAAAAAAATATTTTTGAGTACAATGCATTGTCAAAGAACTGTGGAATTAATTCCTACCACAGAATCACATTTTGAAGCATGTTTTTAATCTGAAAAAGATTTGTCTTCGATACCCATGTTGGCTGAAGTGCCCAATGATCTTTGGGCGAAGAGCAAATATGATGTGGGGTTGTTTATTGTTGAAACTAGATTAGAAGTAGATAAATATGAAGGACAAAGCAGTTTGAACTTGGTTTGAGAGAAGGAATTAATTTTATTGCAAAATCCGAATTCATGCATAACTCGTCAAATAGATAGTGATGTGTCGTTCGTGAGCGATTCGTTCGACATGAACAAATTTTTTATATGACTCGGGAGTAACGAGTTGTCTCAGTGAGTGATTCGTTCATTTTCATGCAGTACCCTTCCTCACCACATGGCAGGCGGCAGCTTCATAAGCTCAGTCAGCAGGACAGGAAACAGTATTGATTCGTTCATGACTCAACTCCTCGACTGACAGGTCCTCGCACAGGAAACAGTATTGATTAGTTTACGACTCAACTCCTTGGGTCTTCGTTCATTTGTCACGTTTTAAATTCTACGTTTCATTTGACAGGCTGAAGAGCAGTAGGCACAACAGTTCGTTCACAAACCGGATCATTAATCTCATAGACTATTCTACCATCAACAACTTGGAAACCACAATCGACTCTCTAGATGCAGAAAAAGCATTTAATGGAGTGAACTGGAAATTTTTTTACAAACTATGCTCGGACATTCAAACCTTCTTGTAACCGAACACATCCAGTCCTGCTTTTGATGATGTATGGTTGGGCATTCGCACCTTTTTTTTTACCCATTTTTGAGGAATTATGGGTGGACATTCACACCTTCTTGAAGCTGAACACCTCCTCTCCCACTTATGATCATGTGCGGTTGGATATTCGAACATTTTTTTTCATGTTTTCTAGCAATTATTGATGGACATTCAGACCTTCTTGCAGCTGAACACCTCCGCTCCCGCTTTTGATGGTGTATAGTCGGGCTTCCGAGCCTTTTCTTCCCCGGTTTTTACAAATTATGGTTGGACATTTAGACCTTCTTGCAGCCGAAAACCTCCGTTCCCTCTTTTGATCATACATTGTCCGGCATTCGCACCTTTTCTTACCCGCTTTTTACAAACCATGGTCGGACATTCACACCTTCTTACAGCCAAACAACTCCGCTCCCGCTATTGATTGTGTACAGTCGGGTATTTTAACCTTTTCTTACCCGCTTTTTACCAATTATGGTCGGACATTCACACCTTCTTACAGCGGAACACCTCCGCTCCCTGTTTTGATAATTTATGGTCTGGCAATACTACCTTTTCTTACCCGTTTTTGAGTAATTATGGCTGGACATTCACAGCTTCTTGTAGCCGAACACATCCACTCCTGCTTTTGATGATGTATGGTATGGCATTCGAACCTACTTGTTGCCCGCTTTTCATTAATTATGGGTGGACATTCACACCTTGTCGCAGCCAAACACCTCCGCTCCCTGTTTTGATCATGTATGGTTGGACATTCGCACCTTTTCTCACCCGCTTTTTGCAAACTATGGTCGGCCATTCACAGCTTCCTCTCCACCATACTTGTATGGTGGGATATTCACACCCACTTGCATCCGAAGACCTCCGCCCCCACTTTTATTTATATTTTACTTCACTTTTACTTGATATTTAGTCGGTCATTCGCACCTTACCCGCTTTTGGCAAACTATGGCCTTCTTGCAGCCAAAAACCTCTGATCTCGCTTTTGATGATGTAAGGTTGGGCATTCAGACCTTGCTTCACCTGCTTTTCACCAAATATAGTCGGACATTCACACCTTCTTGCAGCCGAACACTTCCGCTCCACCTTTTAGTTTTCTCTGGGGCATTCACACCTTTATTTTCACTGCATTTTATAAAAACACCACAGGAACACCGTATTGAGGCTTTGTTCTGACCGCTCATTCGGTGTCGCATTTCTTTCAAGCAATTCTCCTGGTTAGCCCGCACTCGGCTCGCTCCCAGAGCCGTGTTAAAGTGTACTTCGCATTCACTCTCTTTTCTCAGCAGACTAAAAGAAAGTTTCATCTTGGGGTCCCTGAAACTTCCATCCTGCACCGCTGTTTGCTTTTTCACAAGAGCAGAGGAGAGCGCACCGTTCCCAGCGGCACTGCAGTACCGGGTCGATGCTTGGAGTGAACGGAGCAAGCTCCTTTTTCAACTCCTATTGATACAAATCCATTTAATATGTGGTCCTTGCATAGACATATCACAACTTGGTTTGAGTGAAGGAATTAATTTTATATCAAAATCCGGAATTGTGTAGAACTCGTGAAACGACGCTTATTCTCTGATTCCTGAAAAGGTTTAGTGTTGTTCTCTCCTATCCTGCAAAGTACAACGTTCTTTTTTGTTTAAAGCTATTTGGACATGGATAAATATGAAGGACAAAGAAGTTTTAACTTAGTTTGAGTGAAGGAATTCATTTTATATCAAAATCCGAAATTGTGTAGAACTCGTAAAAATAAGCTTATTCTCGGATTCCTAAAGGTTTAGTGTTGTTGTTTCCTATCCTGCAAAGTACAACGTTCTTTTTTGTTCAAAGCTATTTAGACATGGATAAATATGAAGGAAAATGCAGTTTTAACTTGGTTTGAGTGAAGGAATTCATTTTATATCAAAATCCGGAATTGTGCATTATGGCAGCAGAATTGTAGTCTGAATACCTTTATGCCAAACAGATTTGCTTTGCCAAGGGAAGTTTTATAATTGTTTATTGTTTATGTTTACAATATATAAACTAGCAGAATAATTAATTCATCCTCCTGGTCCCTCCCACCCCGGAGAGGGCAGCCAGAGACTGGCTGCAATAGGCATCCCCGCTACCTGGGACCCAACACAGGGCAGGAGGGCCTGATGTCCACCAGGCTCGGGGCCTGCAGTCACCATATTCCGGGAGCTACTGTACCCCCAGAAGGAACCCATCCCGCCCCACCCCACTCAACCCAACCCCACCCCAGAGGACCTCTACAAAAACAAACAAACAACAACAAAAATCAAACAAACAAACAAACAAATCACCCGGTTACACCAGTCGCAGCAGCCCGGGCCTGAGACCCACCATCACCCAGGCCCCCCCAGGCCCCCCCCAACAGGGGAAAAGCACACCCCCATACAGACCCCCTCCTCCTCACCGCACGCCCCAACACCCTAAAAAAAACAACCACCTGCGGACACCTTGGAGTTCCCAGAGCAACAAGGCCGGCACCAGGACCTGCACCAACCCACGCATACTGTGGCATGTCCAGGGCAACCCAGACCCCCCAGGCACAGGCAGGGCCCCGCCCCGGGCACAAGGCAGCGGCAAGCCACCAGGTCCAGGCCCAGCTCCACCACCCACGCCAGAGCGGCCCCGTCACCCGGTACAGAGCCAGCAGCCACCACCCCAAGGCCCCTAAGGGACCCCGCCCCACACCGCAAGACAGCCCCACCCGCAAGCCCCCAAAACTGCCCTCCAAGCCCGACACACAGTCCCCCCCAGCAATGACCAACCCGGTCCCCACGACCCGAGAGACCACCAGACGCCCGAAGCCACACAGCCCCCCCCCAGCACACACCCAACCGCCCAGAGCGACGGGACATCAACCCACCACCAACACTATGTGATCAAGCTAATCAGAGGGGACCAGAGAGAATTAAATTCAGCCAATTGATGTTTTGAGGAAGCAGACATTGTTTCCATGCTAATATAATCTAAAAGAAAATTTCTAAACTGGTTAATACACAGATTGTTCTTCGCTTTCCAGTTCATGAGAATAGTTTTCTTTGCTATACATAACACTGTGAGGATCATGTGTGCTAAGCTAAATTCCACGTTGATGTTGTCTAAGTCACCCAGTATGCACAGTGTGGGGCATGCAGGAATGCTACACTTTAGCCATGTTGATAGGTCCGCACAGACTTCAAGCCAGAACTTCTGGACAGGCGCACAAAACCACAAAGCGTGTGCATAATCATCAGGTGTGTTATCTGTGCAATGTGAGCAGATGTTTGAGTGTGTTAGACCCATCCTGAACATCCTTTGTCCGGTATAGTGTGTTCTATGAAGAATTTTGTATTGTATGAGCTGTAAATTAGGATTTCGAGTCATTCTGAAGGTGTTCAAACATATTTGTGGCCAGAAGCTATGACTAGAACTGATGGATAAATCTGCCTCCCATTTTGAGGACGGTAGAGACATTGTGTCATCTATCTTAGACAATAATTTATATATTTTTGATAGTAGTTTTGGGGTGCAGATGCTTAGAAATTCTGCTACCCTAATCGGGAGTTGTAAGTCTGGTTGGTGGAGGATATATTTCTTTGTTATTATAGACTTAAGTTGTTGATATTCTAGGAATTTATTGCTGCCTATCTCATGTTGTGATATGAGCTCATCAAATGAAATAAAATGTCCATTTTGGATTATATGTTCCAGATGTTTGATTCCTTTGATCTTCCACAGAGTAAAGTTTAGCATTTTTTTGTTTTGCAGGATGTCAGGATTGTTCCAGATGGGTGTAAGCTTACACGGGACAAGTGAAGACTTTGTTATTTTAAGAAATTCCCACCAGGCTGTCAGAGAGGTGCTGATGTTAATGCTTTTGAAACATTTGTGATTTTTCACTATTTGACTAATAAGTGGCAGGTCAGAGATTTCCAGATTATCACACAATGCTTGTTCTATACTTATCCATGTTCATCTATTGGGCTAGGTTTAAACCATTTTGATATATACTGTAACCTATTGGCTAAGGAATAGTGCTGAAAATTAGGTAAATCTAATCCACCCTGTCCTTGGTCTTCTGTAGGGTTTTTAAACTAATACGTGGTGGTTTGTTTTTCCACAGAAATTTAGAGATGCATGAATCTAGTGACTTAAACCAAGTAGCAGGTGGTTTTATGGGGATCATTGAGAAAAGATAGTTAACTTTTGGTAGTATCATCATTTTAATGGTTGTAACTCTCCCGATAAGTGATATAGGTAAGGACTTCCAACGAGAGAGATCGTCCTTTACTGTCTTTAATAATTCCACATTGAGGCGGCCTGTTGCCACTGCGGGTTCTTTCAGAGAGACTCAGAGACAGAGGACGGTTCAACGTATAGTTTATTTAACCCTTTTTCATGAATGTGGAGTCGTTCGCAGGCCTTCCCTCCCGGTTCGTGCTGCCGACTCCACTTCAATCCTCCTTACAGCTCTGAGTTTTTTAAAGAGGAGAGTGATTAGACAAGTGACTGCCGGTGTACTAATCACTCACCTAGTCCTGCTCCCCAGAGCTCTCTCCACAGCTCTCTCCTGCAGCTGATGCACCACGCCCCCTCCACATACCTCCACCGCCTGACCTTGCGGTCCGGCCTAACCCCCCCCCCCCCCCCACACACACACACACCTCGCCATGCGAGCTGTAAAGGAAGTCGGCCACAGCCATCTGTGCCCCCGGCCTATGGACCACTTTGAATTTAAAAGGCTGTAGTGCCAGATACCAGCAGGTGATCCGTGCATTGACATTTTTCATTCGGTGGAGCCACTGGAGGGGAGCAAGGTCCGAGCAAAGGGTGAATGGGCGCCCCAGCAAGTAATACCGCAGAGCGCCGACCACGCACCGGATGGCCAGGCACTCCCTCTCCACCGTGTTGTATCTGGTCTCCCTCTCGGATAGTTTCTGGCTGATGTAAAGCACTGGGTGGTCAACGCCCCGCACCTGCTGGGACAGAACAGCCCCCAACCCCCTTCCCGATGCATCAGTCTGCAGGACAAATGGGAGAGAGGAGTTAGGTGTGTGGAGAAGAGGCTCCCCACAGAGGGTCTGCTTTACCCTCTCAAGTGACACCTGGCACTGCTTCGTCCACCGGACCGGATCAGAGGCACCTTTTCGGGTAAGGTTGGTCAAAGGGCTGGTCAGCTCCGCGAAGTTGGGAATAAATCGCCGGTAATATCCGGCCAGCCCCAAAAACCGCCTCACCTCTTTCTTGGTCTTAGGTTTTGGGCAGGCTGCAATCGCTGCTGTCTTGTCTACCTGTGGACGCACCTGTCCGCCGCCCAAGTGGTACCCCAGATACCGTACCTCCCTCCATCCAACTGCACACTTCTTTGGGTTGGCCGTGAGCCCCGTGACTCCAGCACTGCCGCCATCTGCTGAACATGCTCCGCCCAGCTGTTGCTATGGATGATGACGTGATCCAGGTAAGCGGCAGCATACGCAGGAACTTACATCATGAAAAGCGAGATCAGAGGTGTTTGGCTGAGAGAAGGCCACAGTTTGCGATGCAATAATTAAAGGCCTCATGCCAGATGTCGCCACTGAAGTAAAGAACATTTACGTGGGATGGTGTGAGGGTCCTCGTTTGGCTGACGTTCGCCGATATGCTCGCCATGCTCATAACCAAGTTGAGACGCGTAAGACAACCAAAAGGGACAAGTGTGAAAAGGAGCTGCATTTGGCAGCCATGACCATGTATTACGCAGTGTGTGTAAACAGAGGACGAGGCCGAAGTCGAAGACGTGGACGTGTGGGAGAGGAGGTCGAAATGGGCCACGCCAGAGCTATGATCCGAATATTTGTTTTTACTGTGGCCAGACTGGACACTGGAAGAAGGACTGTCCACAGCTGAAAAGTGATGAAATTGGGCAAAAGGCTGACTGAGGGTGGGAGGCAGGTTCTGGACGTCACGCGGCAGCGGAGCCTCCACTAATGGGTGATAGCACAAACACACTCACACATTTTTCCTGCTCTGTGTAGTGAAGAAACGCTTGCCGACTGTGATTCACGTAGTAAAGTTTTGCATGCTATTTCCGTCCTAGAGCAAAGATATTTCTCTCAGAATATAGGAAATTATGTTCATCAGTAGTGACGTCAGGGGAGTTTGATTGTCCTCCAAAGTTAAGTGGAAACCACGTTTACTCTATGTCTGCATCAGGCCAGGTTGTGAAGGAGAAAATGACAATGCCCATTGCGTGTTGTCACTCCCGATGAGCTCTCCTTCAAACACTCATTTTTGTTATCAGAGTTGTGTCCCATTAACCTGATGGGCTGTGATCTCATGTGTAAATTAGGCATTATTTTAACTTCTACACCAGAGGGTGTTAAGGTTATGTTACAGTCTGACAAAGTTTTCACAGCAGTGCAGTTTGATTCATCGGCACTTACATATGCTTATGAGTGGAAACTTCCCAGCTCTCCTTTTTCACAACAACTAGTGGAAGAAGCAAAAGCGTTAGTTTCACCCCTTTCTGATTTCATGCAACCTACTGATTTGCACTGCACATCACACATTTCTTTGGGGCCTGACAATGACTATGAGAAGAAGTGAAAAAATATGTGCGCCTACTTTATTGGCTGTGTCGCTCACTCCAGAGCACTTCGATTTTTTTAATGTTTGTGGTACTCGCCCTCACATTTCCTTGGCCAAACGTACACACTGGCAGTGACAAGGTGTGGGAGAGTTTGTTGCTACATGTCAGAGAGAAATGGAGTGGACCGTTTCACCTGCTGATCCAAATTTGATGTTTTCTGAACGATTGTCAGCGTACAAAAAAACATTTTTGAGTACAATGCATTCTCAAAGAACTGTGGACTTAATTCCTACCACAGAATCACATTTTGAAGCATGTTTTTTATCTGAAACAGATTTGTCTTCGATACCCATGTTGGCTGAAGTGCCCAATGATCTTTGGGCTAAGAGCAAATATGATGTGGGGTTGATAAAAGGCTGTGAACCAGTAATTGTCACCCCTAAATCAGACTTTTGTCCATGTAAAAAACAATACCCTTTTAAGCCTGAAGCAATTAAAGGGATTAAACCTGTTTTTCAATCTTTTCAGAAAACAGGCGTTATTGTTCCTTTTGAAAATTCACCTGTGCTTACTCCATTGTTTCCTGTTAAAAAGATTAAAGATGCTGGCCAGCCAGATGAATGGCGTTTTGTACAGGACCTCCAAGCGGTGAATGCTGCAGTTCAGCCACATGCTCCTACTGTGCCCAACCCACACACTATTTTGTCTCAAATTACATCAGATGCACAGTTTTTCTCAGTGGTTGACTTGTCGCCAGTGCACCCTGATAGCCCATTTTGGTTTGCTTTTTAGTTTGAAGGGAGATCTTGGACTTTTACCCGGTTATGCCAGGGGTACTGTGAAAGTCCCACTATTTACAATGCTGCCCTCAAAGCTAGTCTGGATTAACTTCAATCAACCACAGGCTCCGCTCTTTTGCAGTATGTGGATGACATCCTTTTATGTAGTCCATCTAAACAACAGTGTGAAAAAGACAGTGAATCTGTTGAAACATCTTCCTTCTTATGGCCATAAAGCCAGCCTTTCTAATTTACAGTTTGTACAGGACGAAGTCACCTTTTTGGGTCATGTGATTTCTAAGGATGGGCGCTCACTTTCTCCTAAACGTGTTGCTGCAGTTCAGATCATTCCTAAACCGGTTACTAAAAAACAGCTTATGTCATTCTTAGGTATAACATCTTACTGCAGGAACTTTATTCCTAACTACTCTTTTCTCGAAGCTCTCTTAGGTGCTCTTATCCATGGTAAAGGCCTCCAGTCAGCTGATCGTGTTCCATGGACTCCTGAGGCTGAATCAGCCTTTAGTCAGCTTAAGCTGGCTCTTCAAACAGCACCAACACTTGGCATTCCAGATCCTCATAAACCTTTCATACAGGCAGTTGATGAGAAGCATGGTTGTATGACATCTGTTCTTATGCAGGAACATGGGGCAGGCAAAGGCCAGTGGCTCATTTCTCAGCAAAACTGGACTCTGTGGCTGCAGGCCTGCCTGGTTGTCTTCGTGCTGTTGCAGCTGCAGAGAAAGCTGTCCTGGCCTCCCAAGATATTGTGGGCTACGCTAATTTGACTGTTTTGGTTCCTCATGCTGTTGCCATTATTCTTCTCGAGCAGAAAACTTCACATCTTTCAACTGCTCGTTGGCTCAGATACACCTCTGTGATATGCCAAATGTCACTGTTAAACGTTGTACTGTTCTGAATCCTGCTACTTTGCTTCCAACTCCTGAGGATGGGGAGCCTCATGACTGTGAAGCTGTTTTGGAACAAGTTTGTACACCCCGACCTGATCTTTTAGAGACTCCTCTTCCAAACTCTGACATGATTCTTTTTGTAGATGGATCAGCTTTGCGTGATCCAGCCACAGGTACTAACTGTGTTTGGTTTGCAGTATGTTCTTCACATGACACTTTGTTGTCTGGTTCTCTTCCTAAACATTTCTCTGCTCAAACTACTGAGCTTATTGCACTTACTGAAGCTTGTAAGTTGGCAGCTGGTAAGTCACTATTTACACAGATTCCAGATATGCTTTTGGTGTTGTTCATGACTTTGGTGCGCTGTGGAAACACAGGCATTTCCTTAAATCAGATGGTAAAACTATTCTGAACTCCAAGCAGGTTTCTGATCTTCTTGATGCGATCCTTTTGCCTACAGCAATCTCGGTCTGTAAGTGTGCGGCTCACACTAACTCAGACGATCCTGTTGCTTGTGGCAATGCCAGAGCTGATGCTGCAGCTAAGCAAGCAGCTAAATCTTTTCCTGTTTTCGCTTCCCTCTCTTTGCAGGCAGAAGACTCCCTCACAGATCTCCATGCTTTGCAAACTTTTGCCTCTGCAGATGAAATTTGGTCACACTTAGCATACTGACTGTCAGTGTAAACGTTAACAACCTTTTTGTTATTTAATTTACAAGCTTCAGTTAAAGCTACCAATTCGACCGCTTGAACAGAGTAATTTTTTGGTAGTGGTTGTTTTAAGAAAACTTCAGTTTTTGTTACTACTGTAAATCCTGTAGCATTTGTGCCATCAGGGTTTTTTGCTTGACCTGTTGAATAAATATAGTTATTTCTGCATTTTCATAACGTATATCAGTTAAGTCTGGCCTGGGTAAAACACTGATGGTTATTTCTGACATGCAATCATGAGGCTTTCCATCTGTGGGGTAGGTAGCAGTGTGGATGGATTAAGTGTAGCACATCTCTCGACAACAAGGTGTGGCTGTGAAAGAAGAACTGTTATGTAGGAGAGATGTCTGGTAAAGATATTTTGTTAAGTAACCATATCACAGCCACTGCATGAGGTACCTTAAGTGTTAATGGGTGAAATAACACCATTATTGTTGATGCCTGCACTGCCAATGGCTTCTGGCCATTGATTCAAAAGTACGATCTCGTCCCTTTTTCCCCCTTTCAGTGGACACTGGCCCCTAATTACCGCAATTCAGCAGGGGGTCTTTCATTAGGAGTACTGGACTCCCCCGTGCACGGTTTCAGCTCCGACCCTGGACAGCGGAAAAAACGTTGAGATCTGGTTTGAGGACCCAATTGTTGAGAAAAGTCTCTCAATGAGACTCAGAGTTGCTGGAGTCAGTTAATGCAAAGGTTTAATCTTGCAGCAAGTTCAAGAATGTGTGTGTGTATGGGTGTATGTGTGCGAACGTGTGTGAGTTTGTGAGAGTTTAAAGAACCTGTTATCCACAGGCAGGTCTTAACTAGTATGGCACGGGTCCAGCCTGTCTCATCTTTTTTGGAAGGTCCAGCGCTCGGCCGTAACCCTTCTGTCTGTTTGGACTCTCACATACATTCGGTTAATCATAGAAAAACGAGAACAAAACTTTTTAGCCCCTTAAATTCATAAAACAGACATGGTGCAGTTATTTCCATTCTAGAAAATAAGAGTAATCACCACCATTTCTATAAATTCTGGATATTCTAACAATCTGAATCTTTTTTAAATGTTCGATGAAGCCCTTTGCTGTTCTGTTTAGAGACTCAGCTGATCATAAACCAAGTTTTGCTCTTGAACCAAGCTTCTAAACTCTTCACCTTTTTCATTTCTCAGTTAGTATTCACTTTAAAACTGATTAAAAGAAAAATTAAATGAATGCCTATCAACAAATGTGGGATCTAAACTCTAGTGCTTCCTCTAAAATAATTTCCTTTCTCAATTCAGAAATGTGTGTGTTTAAGTCACAACTCCCGTGACACCAAAACGGCTTTCTTTTCTCTCTTTTCTCTACACTCTGCACTGTGAGCACACACACCAAATCAGAAAGGCTTTTTTCTCTCTTTTCTACATTATGGACTGTGGGGACACAAAACCGCTCTCTCTTTTTTTTTTTTTGATTGTGTGCCAGGGCGTTGTCTCACGTATTTGATTATGCTTAAGATACGAATGGGTTTATCAGTCACATCAGAATCCATACATACTGATCCTCCCATAATAAAATGGTCGGATCTTATCAAACACACTTTGTTTCTTGTGACAAGTCAGCGAAACAGCGTATACACGTCAAGACACTGAATCAAGTTTGCCACAAGAACTCATAAGTTTGGCAGTATTGCTCTGCCGTCAGCAATCATACACCCATTTTATTTTCATGAGACATGTGCAGGCACCTGTTCATCTACTGTTCTATCACTATGAATTAGTTTATCTATTATCAATAAGGATACTTCTACAACTACTATCAAAGATGTCCGGACTTCTTATGTTGTCAGTTGCCATATATGAATAAGTGGGTTGCTACTGAAAAGCATTAAGCATGTCACACAGCCCAAACATATAACATTTCAGGACACACCACACAGTTAACAACCACAGTGAAGCGTGTCAAAGCCCAAACATGTAACATTCAACAGGACACTTACACAACATATTCAAATCAAACAGTCAGACAACATACAAGAACATATACCCCAGCCGGCATTGCTCCCTGCCTATTTTCCTACAACTCACTATGTGTGCGCACACCTTTATTCACAAACTCTTCAACTTATACTCTTTTACCGAAGCTGCTACAGCTCGATTGGCCAAATACCCTTAGATCCTATTTCGGTGAATTTGACATCTGCCTTGCATTTAACAGATTAGCGGTTTAGCAGTTTTAATTTAGTTTGAGTGAAAGAATTCATTTTATAGCAAAATCCAAAATCGTGAAGAAGAAAGAAGAAAGTAAGCTTATTCTCGGATTCCTGAAACTTTAGATTTGCTCTTTCTTTTACTGCAAAGTACAACGTTGAGCAGCACTAATGAGTTGTTTCTATTTTTGGCAGGCTTTACCTTTGTGGATGAAGCCCTTTCTGTCTGTGCAAAAGAAATCTTGTTACTGTGCAGAGTGACTTCTCTGAGTAGAGTCGCCTTACTTGTTGCGACTGTGCCGATGTTCAAAGCTGGAGTGCAAAGTTGTTGCTTGAATGGTGCTCGCTGGAGCATGCGGTAGTGTAAAGTTATACCATTTAAAAGGGTTGAAGAGTGCTCAGTGCAGCGGGTGGGTGGAGGTGCAAAGTGACACTATGGCCATAAAAACAACACCGCTACAAGTGCGCATTGTGCCAGGAAGGGCCCTCGGACGTGAACCAGTGGACAGATATCGCTTCTCGGCCTTTTGGCTAAGATCAAGTGTAGTATGTGATATGTCTATGCAAGGACTACATATTAAATGGATTTTTATCAATAGGATTTGAAAAAGGAGCTTGCTCCGTTCACTCCAAGCATCGACCCGGTACTGCAGTGCCGCTGGGAACGGTGCGCTCTCCTCTGCTCTTGTGAAAAAGCAAACAGTGGTGCAGGATGGAAGTTTCTTTTAGTCTGCTGAGAAAAGAGAGTGAATGCGAAGTAGACTTTAACACGGCTCTGGGAGCGAGCCGAGTGCGGGCTAACCAGGAGAATTGCTTGAAAGAAACGCGAACCGAATGAGCGGTCAGAACAAAGCCTCAATACGGTGTTCCTGTGGTGTTTTTATAAAATGCGTTGAAAAAAAAGGTGTGAATGCCCCAGAGAAAACTAAAAGGTGGAGCGGAAGTGTTCGGCTGCAAGAAGGTGTGAATGTCCGACTATATTTGGTGAAAAGCAGGTGAAGCAAGGTCTGAATGCCCAACCTTACATCATCAAAAGCGAGATCAGAGGTTTTTGGCTGCAAGAAGGCGATAGTTTGCCAAAAGCGGGTAAGGTGCGAATGACCGACTAAATATCAACAAAAGTGAGGGCGGAGGTCTTCGGATGCAAGTGGGTGTGAATATCCCACCATACAAGTATGGTGGAGAGGAAGCTGTGAATGGCCGACCATAGTTTGCAAAAAGCGGGTGAGAAAAGGTGCGAATGTCCAACCATACATGATCAAAACAGGGAGCGGAGGTGTTTGGCTGCGACAAGGTGTGAATGTCCACCCATAATTAATGAAAAGCGGGCAACAAGTAGGTTCGAATGCCCAACCATACATCATCAAAAGCAGGAGTGGATGTGTTCGGCTACAAGAAGGTTTGTATGTCTGAGCATAGTTTGTAAAAAGCGGGTAAGAAAAGGTTCGAATGCCCGAACATACACCATCAAAAGAGGGAGCGGAGGTGTTCCGCTGTAAGACTGTGTGAATGTCCGACCATATTTGGTAAAAAGTGGGTATGAAAAGGTTCGAATGCCCAAATTCGGCTGCAAAAAACTGTGTTCGGCTGCAAAAAGGTGTGAATGTTTGACTAAAGTTTGTAAAAAGCGGGTAAGACAAGGTGCGAATGCCTGACAATGTATGATCAAAAGCGGGAGCGGAGGTGTTCAGCTGCAAGAAGGTCTAAATGTCCATCATTAATTGCTAGAAAACATGAAAGAAAATTTTCGAAAATCAATCCGCACATGATCATAAGTGGGAGAGGAGGTGTTCAGCTGCAAGAAGGTGTGAATGTCCTACCATAATTGCTGAAAAATGTGTTAGAAACGGTAAGAATGCCGGACCATACATCATCAAAAGCTAGAGAGGTGGTGTTCGGCTGCAAGTAGGTGTGAATGTCTGACTAAAGTTCAAATATATTAACAAAAGCGGGAGGAGAGGTCTTCGGATGAGTGGTTGAGAATTTCCGACCATAATCTATAAAATGCGGTGAAAAAAAAGGTGTGATAGAAACCTAAAAGGTGGAGCGGAAGTGTTCGGCTGCAAGAAGGTGTGAATGTCCATCTATAGTTGGTGAAAAGCAGGAAAAGCAAGGTCTGAATGCCCAATCTTACATCATCAAAAGTGAGATCAGAGGTGTTTGGCGGCAAGAAAACGGGTAAGGTGTGAATGACCGACTAAATATCAACAAAAGTGGGGGCGGAGATCTTCGGATGCAAGTGGGTGTGAATATCCCACCATACAAGTATGGTGGAGAGGAAGCTGTGAATGACCGACCATAGTTTGCAAAAAGCGGGTGAGAAAAGGTGCGAATGTCCAACCATACATGATCAAAACAGGGAGCGGAAGTGTTTGGCTGCGACAAGGTGTGAATGTCCACCCATAATTAATGAAAAGCGGGCAACAAGTAGGTTCGAATGCCCAACCATACATCAACAAAAGCAGGAGTGGATGTGTTTGGCTACAAGAAGGTTTGAATGTCCGAGCATAGTTTGTAAAAAGCGGGTAAGAAAAGGTGCGAATGCCCGACAAAGTATGATCAAAAGAGGGAGTGGAGGTTTTCGGCTACAAGGTTTGAATGTCCGACCATAGTTTGTAAAAAGCGGGTAAGAAAAGGTGCGAATGCCCGAATATATACCATCAAAAGAGGAAGCGGAGGTGTTCGGCTGCAAGAAGGTGTGAACATCCGACCAAAGTTTGTAAAAAGCAGTTAAGAAAAGGTTCGAATATCCAACCAAACATAATCAAAAGTGGGAGCAGAGCTGTTCGACTGCAAGTAGGTGTGAATGTCCACCAATAATTCCTGAAAAATGGGTAACAAAAGGTGCGAATGCCCAACCATACATCATCAAAAGAAGAAGTGGATGTGTTCTGCTACAAGAAGGTTTGAATGTCCGACCATAGTTTGTAAAAAGTGGGTAAGAAAAACTTCGAATGCCCGAACATACACCATCAAAAGAGGGAGCGGAGGTGTTCCGCTGTAAGATGCTGCGAATGTCCGACCATAGTTGGTAAAAAGCGGGTAAGAAAAGGTTAAAAAACCCGACTGTACACAATCAATAGCGGGAGCGGAGTTGTTCGGCTACAAGAAGGTGTGAAAGTCCGACCATGGTTTGTAAAACGCGGGTAAGACAAGGTGCGAATACCCGACAATGTATGATCAAAAGAGGGAGCGGAGTTGTTCGGCTGCAAGGTCTGAATTTCCAACCATAATTTGTAAACACCGTTGAAGAAAAGCCTCGAAAGCCCGACTATACACCATCAAAAGCGGGAGCGGAGGTGTTCAGCTGCAAGAAGGTCTGAATGTCCACCAATAATTACTGAAAAATGGGTAAGAAAAGGTGTGAATGCCCAACTATACATCATCAAAAGCAGAAGTGGAAGTGTTCGGCCACAAGAAGGTTTGAATGTCCGACCATAGTTTGTAAAAGGCGGGTAAGAAAAGGTTCGAATGACCGAACATACACAATCAAAAGAGGGAGCGGAGGTGTTTCGCTGCAAGAAGGTGTGAATGTCCGACCATAGTTGGTAAAAAGCGGGTAAGAAAAGGTTAAAATACCCGACTCTACACAATCAATAGCGGGAGCGGAGTTGTTCGGCTAAAAGAAGGTGTGAAAGTCCGACCATGGTTTGTAAAAACCGGGTAAGAAAAGGTTCAAATGCCAAAATATACACCATCAAAAGCGGAAGCTGAGGTGTTCAGCTGCAAGTAGGTGTGAATGTCAGATCATAATTTGCAAAAAGCTGATGAGAAAGGTGTGAATGACCGACAATAATTGCTGAAAAATGTGTTAGAAAAGGTAAGAATGCCGGACCATTCATCATCAAAAGCAGGAGAAGAGGTGTTCGGCTGCAAGAAGCTGTGAATGTCCAGCCATAATTACTCAAAAATGGGTAAGAAAAGGTAGTATTGCCAGACCATAAATGATCAAAACAGGGAGCGGAGGTGTTCCGCTGTAAGAAGGTGTGAATGTCCGACCATAATTGGTAAAAAGCGGGTAAGAAAACGTTAAAATACCCGACTGTACACAATCAATAGCGGGAGCGGAGTTGTTTGGCTACTAAAAGGTGTGAAAGTCCGACCATGGTTTGCAAAAAGCGGGTAAGAAAAGGTGCGAATGCCGGACAATGTATGATCAAAAGAGGGAACGGAGGTTTTCGGCTGCAAGAAGGTCTAAATGTCCAACCATAATTTGTAAAAACCGGGGAAGAAAAGGCTCGAAAGCCCGACTATACACCATCAAAAGCGGGAGCAGAGGTGTTCAGCTGCAAGAAGGTCTCAATGTCCATCAATAATTGCTAGAAAACATGAAAGAAAATTTTTTGAATATCAAACCGCACACAATCATATGCGGGAGAGGAGGTGTTCAGCTGCAAGAAGGTGTGAATGTCCACCCATAATTCCTGAAAAATGGATAAAAAAAGGTGCGAATGCCCAACCATACAACATCAAAAGCAGGTGTGAATGTCAGATCATAATTTAAAAACCTGATGAGAAATGGTGAGAATGCCCGACTATACACCATCAAATGCGGGAGCGGAGGTGATCAGCTGTGAGTAGGTGTGAATGTCCAACCATACTTGCTGAAAAATATGACAAAGCAGTTTTCACTTGGTTTGAGTGAAGGAATTCATTTTATAAGCCAGTGTATCTTTTTCAACATATTTGTTTGGATTTCATTATTTCATTATTTTGGAGATTTTATTGAACTAAATTAATGTTAAGGGAAACGATTCTGCTCAGTGACAACAGAGGTTTTTACCAAATGGTCTGAAATATTTCCATGTGCACAAGCAGATGCACTCTCAGTAGCAAAATCACGCGTAAAATAACTCATTTCTAGATTTGAAATTCCTGAAAAGATCTTCAGTGATAATTTGACACACTTTGTAAACAATGTCATCTCACTGATGGCAAAGAACTTAAAATAGACCTTAGAAACCACTGTGATATAGAAGGTTTCGCTAACACATTGGAATTGTTTTACTATTTACATATGCATGTGCAGTGAAGAATTGCTTGCTGCTGATAAATGCAAAGAAGAACAGCTTACACATAAATGCTCACATATAGGCTGCTGAATGCAATGAAGACCTGCTTATCCAGTAAAGTTCAATGTCAATGTGTAATATCCAATTAGGATTTGCAAAACAGTGAAGTTAAACAATGAATGGGTCCATAGTCGGTATGAGAAGACTACAGGAATATTTACCTGGGTGTACGTTCAAACAGAGATGAGAAAATTGCGATAAATTATTGTTTGTTTGTTTGTTAGTATGTATATGAATGTTATGTGTATAAACTGTGTTGAGTTGTAGTTACTCAGTAGTGTCTCAGTGAAACAACCGACGGGGGAAGCCTTGCGGTGACAACAAAAGCAGTGTTTTACTGATCAGTCAAGTTGCTCCAGTGTACTCCATACAAACTGGTTGGCTACTGAAGGGATAGAAAATGGGGAATACTTGTTTTAAAGCAAACAAGGAATTAGATGGGAAAAATACATGTTTTAACGGGACCCAGACAATATTAAATACTCAGACAGATGGGAGAAGAAGTGTAGTTTTGTAGGAAATCACAAAATTATTACATAAAATTAGTGAAATCAATTGAAGAATGCCTTTCTGAAGAGCTGTTTACCACAGATGAGCAGCTTTGCGACCAAGCACATTGTAGATCGCTTTACTGCCAAAATGATCTAGTTTAATGGATTGGTTTAGACATGCATAACAGCATTTTAAGAACAAAGAGAGAAACAAAAAGGGACAACGCTTCATGGTGGAAGGTGATGTATAAATAACTGTGTATATGATGAAGGAGAGACCATTTGAGCAGCACAGCCATTTCGCAGCACAGGGACAGCAGTCCAAGTTAAAGGATCTCCCACGTGGTATCACCTGTCACACTGTGTCAAGGCATCAAAAGAAGAAAAAATCACCAAACTCAAGGACAAAGAGACGAAGACTCCGGTGAACGAAGAGAGAGGACTTACAAACCAGAAATACAAAAGGATGCTCGATATCAAGATCCAGAAGAAGAGGCTAACAATGCCACGAACACTTACGATGCTGGGAATGATGCCAGCAATGAACAGAGAAGAAGATTCAGTGTCATCAATCTGCAACACGTGCCTCTAATGAGGGGGTGAATATAGAATCCTCAACGATTACAACGTCTCTGGGAACTGTGACAACAACAAGGTTTAAACCATTTTGATATATATTGTAACCTATTGGCTAAGGAATAGTGCTGAAAATTAGGTAAATCTAATCCACCACTGTCCTTGGTCTTCTGTAGGGTTTTTAAACTAATACGTGGTGGTTTGTTTTTCCACAGAAATTTGGAGATGCATGAATCTAGTGACTTAAACCAAGTAGCAAATGGTTTTATGGGGATCATTGAGAACAAATAGTTAACTTTTGGTAGTATCATCATTTTAATGGTTGTAACTCTCCCCATAAGTGATATAGGTAAGGACTTCCAACGAGAGAGATCGTCCTCTACTCTCTTTAATAATTGCACATAATTTAGCTTTGTTAGCTCTGGGAGCCTGGAGGAAATGTTTATGCCTAAATATCTAATATTTCCTGACTGTAAAGTGATCGCAGGTATATTCTGGACCCTACAGTTAATGGGCAGAACTGTGGTCTTAGACCATTTGATAGAGTAGTCAGAAAGTGCCGAGAATTTATTTATGAGTGTGATCGTGTGAGTGAGAGACGTCTCTGAGTTCTGAAGGAAAAATAATACATCATCAGCATAAAGACTTATTTTATGCTCAATATTTTGGGGTTGGATGCCTTTAATATTTCTATCTTGTCTGATAGCAGCTGCTAAAGGTTTGATGAAAATAGCAAAAAGTGAGGGAGAAAGTGAGCAACCCTGTCTTGTACCTCTCTGCAGACTGAAGCTTGGAGAAGTTTGATCATTTGTCCTGACACTTGCATTTGGGGAGCTATATAATATCCTTATCCAGTTGATGAAGTGTGACCCAAACCCGAATTTGTTTTATGCTGCGAATAAAAATTTCCAGTTCCCTCCATTAAATGCTTTTTCTGCATCTAGAGAGTCGATTGTGGTTTCCAAGTTGTTGATGGTAGAATAGTCTATGAGATTAACGATGCGGTTTGTGAACGAACTGTTGTGCCTACTGCTCTTCAGCCTGTCAAATGAAACGTAGAATTTAAAACGTGACAAATGAACGAAGACCCAAGGAGTTGAGTCGTAAACTAATCAATACTGTTTCCTGTGCGAGGACCCGTCAGTCGAGGAGTTGAGTCATGAACGAATCAATACTGTTTCCTGTCCTGCTGACTGAGCTTATGAAGCTGCCGCCTGCCATGTGGTGAGGAAGGGTACTGCATGAAAATGAACGAATCACTCACTGAGACAACTCGTTACTCCCGAGTCATATAAAAAATTTGTTCATATCGAACGAATCGCTCACGAACGACACTTCACTATCTATTTGACGAGTTATGCATGAATTCGGATTTTGCAATAAAATTAATTCCTTCTCTCAAACCAAGTTCAAACTGCTTTGTCCTTCATATTTATCTATTTCTAATCTAGTTTCAACAATAAACAACCCCACATCATATTTGCTCTTCGCCCAAAGATCATTGGGCACTTCAGCCAACATGGGTATCGAAGACAAATCTTTTTCAGATTAAAAACATGCTTCAAAATGTGATTCTGTGGTAGGAATTAATTCCACAGTTCTTTGACAATGCATTGTACTCAAAAATGTTTTTTTGTATGCTGACAATCGTTCAGAAAACATCAAATTTGGATCAGCAGGTGAAACGGTCCAATCCGTTTCTTTCTGACATGTAGCAACAAACTCTCCCACACCTTGTCAATGCCAGTGTGTAGGTTTGGCCAAGGAAATGTGAGGGCGAGTACCACAAACATTAAAAAAATCGAATTGCTCTGGAGTGAGCGACACAGCCAATAAAGTAGGCGCACATATTTTTTCACTTCTTCTCATAGTCATTGTCAGGCCCCAAAGAAATGTGTGATGTTCAGTGCAAATCAGCAGGTTGCATGAAATCAGAAAGGGGTGAAACTAACGCTTTTGCTTCTTCCACTAGTTGTTGTGAAAAAGGAGAGCTGGGAAGTTTCCACTCATAAGCATATGTAAGTGCAGATGAATCAAACTGCACTGCTGTAAAAACTTTGTCAGGCTGTAACATAACGTTAACACCCTCTGGTGTAGAAGTTAAAATAATGCCTAATTTACACATGAGATCACAGCCCATCAGGTTAATGGGACACAACTCTGATAACAAAAATGAGTGTTTGAAGGAGAGCCCATCGGGAGTGACACACGCAATGGGCGATGTCATTTTCTCCTTCACAACCTGGCCTGATGCAGACATAGAGTAAACGTGGTTTCCACTTAACTTTGGAGGACAATCAACCTCCCCTGACGTCACTACTGATGAACATAAGTTCCTATATTCTGAGAGAAATATCTTTGCTCTAGGACGGAACTAGCATACAAAACTTTACTACGTGAATCACAGTCGGCAAGCGTTTCTTCACTACACAGAGCAGGAAAAATGTGTGAGTGTGTTTGTGCTATCACCCATTAGTGGAGGCTCCGCTGCCGCGTGACGTCCAGAACCTGCCTCCCACCCTCAGTCAGCCTTTTGCCCAATTTCATCACTTTTCAGCTGTGGACACAGCCACAGTAAAAACAAATATTCGGATCATAGCTCTGGCGTGGCCCATTTCGACCTCCTCTCCCACACGTCCACGTCTTCAACTTCGGCCTCGTCCTCTGTTTACACCAACTGCGTAATACATGGTCATGGCTGCCAAATGCAGCTCCTTTTCACACTTGTCCCTTTTGGTTGTCTTACGCGTCTCAACTTGGTTATGAGCATGGCGAGCATATCGGCGAACGTCAGCCAAACGAGGACCCTCACACCATCCCACGTAAATGTTCTTTACTTCAGTGGCGACATCTGGCATGAGGCCTTTAATTATTGCATTGCATGCAATACTCTCCCATGGTCCTGATTCATTACCCAAATCCCTTGGTCTCTGATGACCGCTGTGCTTGCTGACTTCCTCAAGGATGCGGTGTACAAAATCATCAGTCCCTTCACCGGGTTTCTGTTTGCAGGTGTAAATGTGGGACATATTGATTTTGGTTGGAAATTGAGTGGTGATGGCTTGACACAGTCTTTGGATGGCTGCTTCATATTGAGCGTTATCATTATGTCCTCGTTCACTGTTGGTAGGTCGCAAATCCAGTTGTAGCATACTGGCCTCTATTTTGCAGAGGTCGGGCAGTTTGAACTTTTTTGCCAATATGCGACGCAATTCAACCCCGGTCGGGCAGAATTGTGCGCAGAAATCTCGCAACTCGTCAGCAAAATGGGGTCCAGAAATCTCTGGATCTGGTAAGCATTGTTATGCTTCCATGATGTCAGTCTCAGTCCAGGGTCGATAAACCAGTAATGGTCCAGTGGGAACTGCAACTTTAACCATAGGCATGGTTTGAATCTGGTTTTGTTTTTTCTCACGTTTAGATCTCTGAAGTCCAGATTGTGGGTAAAGGATTTTTGTCACTTGCGTTAAAAGTTCTTGGGCAGGTACGCTGGAGAACCAAACGTCTTCCTTTTCCTCATCATCAGACCTATGTAACTGATGTTGTGAGAATGATGGAATTTCTTCCCGAGGGAGGATGGAAGAAGTCCCTTCTTCCCGAGAGCCAGAGGCTTGTGGCAGGGCTGGCTGTTGTTGTTGCAGGCGTTGTGGAGGGCAGGAGTCCAGGTCTGGATCCGGCACAGCGAGAGCGCTCAGGGTGGGGTAAAGAGGTGCAGAAGGAGAAAAAGTGTTATCAGTGGAATATGGTGGTGGTTTAAAAGAAGATTCAGTCTTAATCAGAGCTGAATTATGTTTTCGTCCACATACTAAATTATTATCATCATTCCGTCATGGCATTTGTTTAACATTTTCCTTTCTTTCTCTTAATACACTTTATTTTTTCCAACATTCTATACCTTTCTTACTTCTTATTTAAACTTAATTTTCTTTTTTTTGCTTCATCTCTTTCTCATATTTGCAAAACTTTTCTTCTAATTTTCTTATTTCTAACATACTAAAAGAACCTTCAGGTGGAAAACCTCTGGACCATATTTCTTTTTCATTTCAACATACTTAGGTCCCCCGGTAGGGTCAAAAGTCTGAGACCTACTGTTTCCCATTCTCAGACTTGGAATGGGGAAATATATTCCTTCACTCAAAGGACGTCTCCAATGAGGACCTTTAATCTGTACTCACACTTCTTCGGAGTACTTCACACTTCTTCGGACTGCTTCAAAAGTTTCACTTACCCATGAAATCTCTGTCTCACTAATGACACAACCGGGAAACCCTCTTTTATTCAAATAAAAACTAAAAAGCAGTCCTATCGTCTCAGACTATCATATTTAAAAAATGATCCGAGCGCTGGTATTCAGGAAAAGGACCTGCCAGTCCTCTCTCTCAGAAAAGGCCTTGGAGGTATGAGGCTGGAACAGCTACTTCAGTCCAGGCTGGCCATGCACTGCGGTCCGGTCCAGAGACACCAGTCGAGGGATCCTGTTCGTGACGCCAAAATTGTGGACATTGAAGGGCATGTTGAAGGTGTGAATGTCCGACCATAGTTGGTAAAAAGCCGGTAAGAAAAGGTTAAAATACCCGACTCTACACAATCAATAGCGGGAGCGGAGTTGTTCGGCTAAAAGAAGGTGTGAAAGTCCGACCATGGTTTGTAAAAAGCGGGTAAGAAAAGGTTCGAATGCCAAAATATACACCATCAAAAGCGGAAGCCGAGGTGTTCGGCTGCAAGTAGGTGTGAATGTCAGATCATAATTTGCAAAAAGCTGATGAGAAAGGTGTGAATGACCAACAAAAGTTGCTGAAAAATGTGATTCTGTGGTAGGAATTAATTCCACAGTTCTTTGACAATGCATTGTACTCAAAAATGTTTTTTTGTATGCTGACAATCGTTCAGAAAACATCAAATTTGGATCAGCAGGTGAAACGGTCCAATCTGTTTCTTTCTGACATGTAGCAACAAACTCTCCCACACCTTGTCAATGCCAGTGTGTAGGTTTGGCCAAGGAAATGTGAGGGCGAGCACCACAAACATTAAAAAAATCGAATTGCTCTGGAGTGAGCGACACAGCCAATAAAGTAGGCGCACATATTTTTTCACTACTGTTTCCCATTCTCAGACTTGGAATGGGGAAATATATTCCTTCACTCAAAGGACGTCTCCAATGACGGTGTGAATGACCGACAATAATTGCTGAAAAATGTGTTAGAAAAGGTAAGAATGCCAGACCATTCATCATCAAAAGCGGGAGTAGAGGTGTTCCGCTGTAAGATGGTGCGAATGTCCGACCATAGTTGGTAAAAAGCGGGTAAAAAAAGGTTCGAATGCCCGAATATATACCATCAAAAGCGGAAGCGGAGGTGTTCGGCTGCAAGAAGGTGTGAACGTCCGACCAAAGTTTGTAAAAAGCAGGTAAGAAAAGGTGCGAATGCCCGAACATACACCATCAAAAGAGGGAGCGGAGGTATTCCGCTGTAAGATGGTGCGAATGTCCGACCATAGTTGGTAAAAAGCGGGTAAGAAAAGGTTCGAATGCCCGAATATATACCATCAAAAGCGGAAGCGGAGGTGTTCGGCTGCAAGAAGGTGTGAATGTCCGACCAAAGTTTGTAAAAAGCAGTTAAGAAAAGGTTCGAATATCCAACCAAACAATCAAAAGTGGGAGCAGAGCTGTTCGACTGCAAGTAGGTGTGAATGTCCACCCATAATTCCTGAAAAATGGGTAAGAAAAGGTGCGAATGCCCAACCATACATCATCAAAAGAAGAAGTGGATGTGTTCTGCTACAAGAAGGTTTGAATGTCCGACCATAGTTTGTAAAAAGTGGGTAAGAAAAAGTTCGAATGCCCGAACATACACCATCAAAAGAGGGAGCGGAGGTGTTCCGCTGTAAGACGGTGTGAATGTCCGACCATAATTGGTAAAAAGCGGGTAAGAAAAGGTTAAAATACCCGACTGTACACAATCAATAGCGGGAGCGGAGTTGTTCGGCTACAAGAAGGTGTGAAAGTCCGACCATGGTTTGTAAAACGCGGGTAAGACAAGGTGCGAATGCCCGACAATGTATGATCAAAAGAGGGAGCGGAGGTGTTCGGCTGCAAGGTCTGAATTTCCAACAATAATTTGTAAACACCGTTGAAGAAAAGCCTCGAAAGCCCGACTATACACCATCAAAAGCGGGAGCAGAGGTGTTCAGCTGCAAGAAGGTCTGAATGTCCACCAATAATTACTGAAAAATGGGTAAGAAAAGGTGTGAATGCCCAACTATACATCATAAAAAGCAGAAGTGGATGTGTTCGGCCACAAGAAGGTTTGAATGTCAGACCATAGTTTGTAAAAGGCGGGTAAGAAAAGGTTTGAATGCCCGAACATACACAATCAAAAGAGGGAGCGGAGGTGTTTCGCTGCAAGAAGGTGTGAATGTCCGAGCATAGTTTGTAAAAAGTCGGTAAGAAAAGGTTCGAATGCCAGAACATACACCATCAAAAGAGGGAGCGGAGGTGTTCCGCTGTAAGAAGGTGTGAATGTCCGACCATAGTTGGTAAAAAGCGGGTAAGAAAAGGTTAAAATACCCGACTCTACACAATCAATAGCGGGAGCGGAGTTATTCGGCTAAAAGAAGGTGTGAAAGTCCGACCATGGTTTGTAAAAAGCGGGTAAGAAAAGGTTCGAATGCCAAAATATACACCATCAAAAACGGAAGCCGAGGTGTTCGGCTGCAAGTAGGTGTGAATGTCAGATCATAATTTGCAAAAAGCTGATGAGAAAGGTGTGAATGACCGACAATAATTGCTGAAAAATGTGTTAGAAAAGGTAAGAATGCCGGACCATTCATCATCAAAAGCGGGAGAAGAGGTGTTCGGCTGCAAGAAGCTGTGAATGTCCAGCCATAATCACCTAAAAACGGGTAAGAAAAGGTAGTATTGCCAGACCATAAATTATCAAAACAGGGAGCGGAGGTGTTCCGCTGAAAGAAGGTGTGAATGTCCGACCATAATTGGTAAAAAGCGGGTAAGAAAAGGTTAAAATACCCGACTGTACACAATCAATAGCGGGAGCGGAGTTGTTTGGCTACTAAAAGGTGTGAAAGTCCGACCATGGTTTGTAAAAAGCGGGTAAGAAAAGGTTCGAACGCCAAAATATACACCATCAAAATAGGGAGCGGAGGTGTTCAGCTGCAAGAAGGTCTGAATGTCCATCAATAATTGCGAGAAAACATGAAAAAAAATTTTCGAATATCCAACCGCACATGATAATAAGTGGGAGAGGAGGTGTTCAGCTGCAAGAAGGTTTGAATGTCCGACCATAGTTTGTAAAAAGCGGGTAAGAAAAGGTTCAAATGCCCGAACATACACCATCAAAAGAGGCAGCGGAGGTGTTCCGCCATAAGAAGGTTTGAATGTCCGACCGTAGTTTGTAAAACGCGGGTAAGACAAGGTGCGAATGCCCGACAATGTATGATCAAAAGAGGGAGCGGAGATTTTAGGCTGCAAGGTCTGAATTTCCAACCATAATTTGTAAACACCGTTGAAGAAAAGCCTCCAAAGCCCGACTATACACCATCAAAAGCGGGAGCGGAGGTATTCAGCTGCAAGAAGGTCTGAATGTCCACCAATAATTACTGAAAAATGGGTAAGAAAAGGTATGAATGCCCAACTATACATCATCAAAAGCAGAAGTGGATGTGTTCGGCCACAAGAAGGTTTGAATGTCCGACCATAGTTTGTAAAAGGCGGGTAAGAAAAGGTTCGAATGCCCGAACATACACAATCAAAAGAGGGAGCGGAGGTGTTTCGCTGTAAGAAGGTGTGAATGTCCGACCATAGTTGGTAAAAAGCGGGTAAGAAAAGGTTAAATTACCCGACTCTACACAATCAATAGCAGGAGCGGAGTTGTTCGGCTAAAAGAAGGTGTGAAAGTCCGACCATGGTTTGTAAAAAGCGGGTAAGAAAAGGTTCGAATGCCAAAATATACACCATCAAAAGCGGAAGCCGAGGTGTTCGGCTGCAAGTAGGTGTGAATGTCAGATCATAATTTGCAAAAAGCTGATGAGAAAGGTGTGAATGACCGACAATAATTGCTGAAAAATGTGTTAGAAAAGGTAAGAATGCCGGACAATTCATCATCAAAAGCGGGAGAAGAGGTGTTCGGCTGCAAGAAGCTGTGAATGTCCAGCCATAATTACCTAAAAACGGGTAAGAAAAGGTAGTATTGCCAGACCATAAATGATCAAAACAGGGAGCGGAGGTGTTCCGCCGAAAGAAGGTGTGATTGTCCGACCATAATTGGTAAAAAGCGGGTAAGAAAAGGTTAAAATACCCGACTGTACACAATCAATAGCGGGAGCGGAGTTGTTTGGCTACTAAAAGGTGTGAAAGTCCGACCATGGTTTGTAAAAAGCGGGTAAGAAAAGGTTCGAATGCCAAAATATACACCATCAAAAGAGGGAGCGGAGGTGTTCAGCTGCAAGAAGGTCTGAATGTCCATCAATAATTGCTAGAAAACATGAAAAAAAAATTTCGAATATCCAACCGCACATGATCATAAGTGGGAGAGGAGGTGTTCAGCTGCAAGAAGGTGTGAATGTCCACCCATAATTCCTCAAAAATGGGTAAAAAAAAAGGTGCGAATGCCCAACCATACATCATCAAAAGCAGGACTGGATGTGTTTGGCTACAAGAAGGTGTGAATGTCCGACCATAGTTTGTAAAAAGCGGGTAAGAAAAGGCTCGAATGCCCGAACATACACCATCAAAAGAGGCAGCGGAGGTGTTCCGCCATAAGAAGGTGTGAAAGTCCGACAATGGTTTGTAAAAAGCGGGTAATAAAAGGTTCGAATGCCCGAATATACATCATCAAAAGCGGAAGCGGAGGTGTTCGGATGCAAGAAGGTGTGAACGTCCGACCAAAGTTTGTAAAAAGCAGTGAAAAGCGAGAAAAAGCTTTTCGTGAGTTCTGCATGATTTGGGTTTCACTCTAACTATGTTAAAACTGATTTGTCCTTCATATTTACCATGTCTAGAAAGATTTAAACAAAAAAACAACGTTGTACTTTGCAGTAAAAGAAAGAGCAAATCTAAAGTTTCAGGAATCCGAGTATAAGCCTGCTTTCATGAGTTCTGCACGATTTCGGATTTTGCTATAAAATGAATTGCTTTGCTCAAACCAAGTTAAAACTGCTTTGTCCTTCCATATTCATCAATGTCTAGATCGACTTCAACAAAGAAAAACATTGGACTTTGCAGTAGAAGAAGTTGAAATCCATCTACACATTGATAAATATGAAGGACAAAGCAGTTCCCACTTGCCCATAAGAAAATAAGCTTATTCTCGGATTCCTGATCCTTCAGTTTTGCTCTTTCTTCTACTACTTCATACATTGTCGGGCATTCGCACCTTTTCTTACCCGCTTTTTACAAACTTTAGTCGGACATTAACACCTTCTTGCAGCTTAACCACCTCCGCTCCCTGTTTTGATCATGTATGGTCTGGCAATACTACCTTTTCTTACACATTTGTGAGTAATTATGGCTGGACATTCACACCTACTTGCAGCCGAACACCACCTCTCCCGCTTTTGATGATGTATGGACCGGCATTCTTACCTTTTCTAACACATTTTTCAGCAATTATGGTTGGAGATTCACACCTACTCACAGCCGAACACCTCCGCTCCCCCATTTGATGGTGTATATTCGGGCATACGAACCTGTTCTTACCCGCTTTTTACAAACCATGGTCGGACTTTCACACCTTCTTGTAGCTGAACAACTCCGCTCCCTCTTTTGATTGTGTACAGTCGGGCATACAAACCTGTTCTTACCCGCTTTTTACAAACTATGGTCGGACATTCAAACCTTCTTGTAGCCGAACACATCCACTCCTGCTTTTGATGATGTATGGTTGGGCATTCGCACCTTTTCTTACCCATTTTTCAGTAATTACGGGTGGATATTCACACCTTCTTGCAGCGGAACACCTCCTCTCCCGCTTATGATTATGTGCGGTTTGATATTCGAAAATTTTCTTTCATGTTTTATAGCAATTATTGATGGACATTCATACCTTCTTGAAGCCGAACACATCCACTCCTGCTTTTGATGATGTATGGTTGGGCATTCGAACCTACTTGTTGCCCGTTTTTCATTAATTATGGGTGGACATTCACACCTTGTCGCAGCCAAACACCTCCGCTCCCTGTTTTGATCATGTATGTTTTGACATTCGCACCTTTTCTCACCTGCTTTTTACTATTGTCGGCCAATCACAGCTTCCTCTCCACCATACTTGTATGGTAGGAAATTCTCACCCACTCTCATCCGAAGACCTCTCCTCCCGCTTTTGTTAATATTTAGTCGGGCATTCGAACCTTTTCTTACCCACTTTTTACAAATTATGGTCGAACATTCACACCTACTTGCAGCTGAATACTTCCGCTCCACCTTTTAGTGATGTATGGTTGGCATTTGCACCTTTTGTTACCCTCTTTTTATACTGATTGCTGAAGATTAAGTTGTTCTTTCTCAAACTACAATTTTTTTTTAATTGTTGAAACTTGATTTGAAGTGGATAAATAAGGAGGACAAACAGTTTTAAGTCACGCTGATAGAAGAAATGAATTTTATAGCAAAATCTGTATTTCGTCATATGTCGAGAGATGCTTATTGCTGAAGAAGTTCTTTCTCATTCTACAAAGTACAACGTTGTTTATCGTTGAAACTTGATTAGACATGAATAAATATGAAGGACAAAGCAGTCTTAACTTGGTTTGAGTTAATTAATTCGTTTTATAGGAGAATCCGAATTCGTGCTTATTTTCGGATTCCCGAAGAATGAGTCTGGTTCTTTCTCATAATACAAAGTTTGTTGTTTATTGTTGAAACTTCATCAGAAGTGAAGAAATAAATGAATGCCTATCAACAAATGTGGGATCTAAACTCTACTGCTTCCTCTAAAATAATTTCTTTTCTCAATTCAGAAATGTGTGTGTGTAAGTCACAACACCCGTGACACCAAAACGGCTTTCTTTTCTCTCTTTTCTCTACACTCTGCACTATGAGCACACACACCAAATCAGAAAGGCTTTTTTCTCTCTTTTCTACATTATGGACTGTGGGGACACAAAACCACTCTCTCTTTTTTTTTTTTGATTGTGTGCCAGGGCGTTGTCTCACGTATTAGATTATGCTTAAGATACGAATGGGTTTATCAGTCACATCAGAATCCATACATACTGATCCTCCCGTAATAAAATGGTCGGATCTTATCAAACACACTTTGTTTCTTGTGACAATCAAGTCAGCGAAACAGCGTATACACGTCAAGACACTGAATCAAGTTTGCTACAAGAACTCATAAGTTTGGCAGTATTGCTCTGCCGTCAGCAATCATACACCCATTTTATTTTCGTGAGACGTGCAGGCACCTGTTCATCTACTGTTCTATCACTATGAATTAGTTTATCTATTATCAATAAGGATACTTCTACAACTACTATCAAAGTATGTCCGGACTTCTTATGTTGTCAGTTGCTATATATGAATAAGTGGGTAGCTACTGACAAGCATTAAGCATGTCACACAGCCCAAACATATAACATTTCAGGACACACCACACAGTTAACAACCACAGTGAAGTGTCAAAGCCCAAACATTCAACAGGACACTTACACAACACATTCAAATCAAACAGTCAGACAACATACAAGAACATATACCCCAGCCGGCATTGCTCCCTGCCTATTTTCCTACAGCTCACTATGTGTGCGCACACCTTTATTCACAAACTCTTCAACTTATACTCTTTTACCGAAGCTGCTACAGCTCGATTGGCCGAATACCCTTAGATCCTATTTCGGTGAATTTGACATCTGCCTTACATGTAACAGATTAGCGGTTTAGCAGTTTTAATTTAGTTTGAATGAAGGAATTCATTTTATAGCAAAATCCGAAATCGTGAAGCACTCCTGAAAGTAAGCTTATTCTCGGATTCCTGAAACTTTAGATTTGCTCTTTCTTTTACTGCAAAGTACAACGTTGTTTTTTTTGTTTAAATCTTTCTAGACATGGTAAATATGAACGACAAAGCAGTTTTAACATAGTTTGAGTGAAGGAATTCATTTTATAGATAAAATCCCAAGAGTCTGCAGAGAAAAGAGAGTGAATGCGAAGTAGACTTTAACACGGCTATGGGAGCGAGCCGAGTGTCGGCTAACCGGGAGAATTGCTTGAAAGAAACGCGACACCGAATGAGCGGTCAGAACAAAGCCTCAATACGGGATTCTCGCTCACCATGGGGAAGGTGGCTAAACCAACTAGCCTGATGCCCTGCTCCCGCAGTGACGGATAATCGTACTTTGGTTTCTCTTCATAACATACAAGTCTTTCGCCTTTTACTAAAGACTTCCGTGGAGAGCAGCACTAATGAGTTGTTTCTATTATTGGCAGGCTTTACCTTTGCGGGTGAAGCCCTTTCTGTCTGTGCAAAAGAAATCTTGCTACTTTGCAGAGTGACTTCTCTGAGTAGAGTCGCCTTACTTGTTGCGACTGTGCCGATGTTCGAAGCTGGAGTGCAAAGTTGTTGCTTGAATGGTGCTTGCTGGAGCATGCGGGAGTGCAAAGTTATACCATTTAAAAGGGCTGAAGAGTGCTCAGTGCAGCGGGTGGGCGGAGGTGCAACGTGACACTCTGGCCACCTATGGCCATAAAAAGAACACTGCTACAAGTGCGCATTGTGCCAGCAAGGGCCCTCGGACCTGAAACAGTGGACAGTTATCGCTTCTCGGCCTTTTGGCTAAGATCAAGTGTAGTATCTGTTCTTATCAGTTTAATATGTCCTCTATACGAGAACAACATATTAAATGGATTTTTAAGAATAGGAGTTGAAAAAGAAGCTTGCTCCGTTCACTCCAAGCCTCGACCCGGTACTGCAGTGCCGCTGGGAACGGTGCGCTCTCCTCTGCTCTTGTGAAAAAGCAAACAGCGGTGCAGGATGGAAGTTTCAGGGAGCCTAAGATGAAACTTTCTTTTAATCTGCTGATAAAAGAGAGTGAATGCGAAGCAGACTTTAACACGGCTCTGGGAGCGAGCCGAGTGCGGGCTAACCGGGAGAATTGCTTGAAAGAAACGCGACACCGAATGAGTGGTCAGAACAAAGCCTCAATACGGTGTTCCCGTGGTGTTTGTGGCTGCCTTGTCTTTTGCACAGAGTAAAAGACAAGGCAGCCATCGAATAGATTGTTTCTACTTGGTCAGCCGAGGAGCAGGGGGGGGGGGCAAGCGTCTCAACCAAGCAAAGCTCACCAAGTAGGAACAATCGGGCCCTTTTCGATGGCTGCAACACCTGAAAGAGATATTGATGCGAGACCCGATCAAATGCTTTTTCAAAGTCTAAATTTAAGATGACAAGCCGGGTGTTTCTGTCTCTAGCGTAATCAATGATGTCTCGAATCAGTACGAGGCTGTCGGTGAGTTGTCTCCCTGAGATGGCACAAGCTTGGTCTGGGTGAATTACCTCCTCTAAAACAGAGGACATCCGTGTCGCTAAAACCTTGCTAAAAAGTTTACAGTCAAAGTTTAAAAGTGTGATGGGCCTCCAATTCTTTAGGTCAGTCTTATCATTTTTTTTATAAAGTAGAGTCACTATTCCCACTCTAAAACTGTCAGGCAGTCCGTCGAGTTTTTCAAAATCTTTAAAAACATCTAAAATGTCTGATGATAAAAGGTCCCAATAGGTCAGATAGAATTCTGCAGGAAGCCCGTCTAAACCCGGAGCTCGACTTCTCTTAAAACCTGTTAGGCATTTTTTTAACTCTAAAGCAGTAAAATTCTGTGTCAAGTGTGCATTCTCTTTTACGGTTTTGTCAACGAATTTTAAGATTTCTGCCGATGTTTCCAAGTGCACTGGTTTCTCTTTGTACATGTTACTATAAAAGGTATGTACAGTTTCAATCATCTCTTGTGTGGATTTTGTTAAAAACCCATCTTCTCTTTTTAGATTTTGATTACACTCCTTTTTATTTATAACTTTCTTTCTTTTTCACCTTCCTCAATTTCCTGCTCCCTGCTTCTTACAAAAATTCCTTTACTCTTTATTTCTGCTAAAACTGACATTTCCTTTTTGACATCTTTGATTTCTTCTTTAAAGTCTATGCCACACTGATTTAGTTTAAAGTTGCGCTGTAAGCGTTTATGTAGTCCCATCATACATCTATTCTCTTTCCTTTTTTTACGTTTACCTTGCTGTTTAAAAAAAGTCTGGGTCGTTTCCTTCACCATTTCCCACCATTGTGCATGTGTTTCGTAGAGGTCTTGAAGGGTCTGCCACTCTTTATAACATTCCCTGTACTGACTGACTATGATTTCATCCTCCAACAGGGAACAGTTGAGTTTCCACAGACCACTTCCTACCGTCACACCAGAAGGGGGTGAAAGGGTGCAGGAGAGCATAAGGTGGTCTGAAAAGAAAACAGGGGTTAATCTAACATCAGTGGGTGGGCAATCTCTAGTAAAGAAATAATCAATGCGAGAGGCTCTGGTGCCATCATGACTAAACCAGGTGAAGCCCTCCTCTCTGGGATGCATGGTTTTAAAACAGTCAGTAAGCTTAAAATCCCTGCATATGCCCTGAAGTAAAATCGAAGTCTTATCCACTTTAAAATCTACCCCTGCTCTTTTTCTATCTTTCCTGCTCAAGATACAGTTAAAATCCCCTCCTACAACTAAAGGTACTTGCCCTAGCATGTAAAGCTGTATATCTTCTAAAAGGTCATACCTTTCATTTTTTCCATTGAAACCATAAATATTTAAGAGGTTAAAGTCTTGCCCCATAAAATTCAAGTGTGCTAAAAGTGCCCGTCCGTCTCTCACCACTGTGCTACCTTTCACCAGAACATGCAGATTTTTAATTAGAATGGCCACACCATCATTTTTATTTTGATTTGAGCCACTCCATATCGATAAATGGGGCCACATTTCCTCCCATTGTCTATGGTTTTTTAAAAAAGGTAGTCCACATTCTTGTATTAAAAACACATCTGATTTTATGGAGTCTAAGAAGGATAAAATACTCTGGGCTCTTGTCTTTGATTTCACACTTCTCACATTTAGTGTTGAGAAGGTGAGAACCATTAAAAGCATAAAGGAAAGTAGGTATGTCATTTTCGTTTTTCTAAGTTATCAAAACAAATTACACACAGGTTATTTCTTGGGAAACTAGCTCTTCCTTCATTTCTTTAGGTGAAAAGTGAGTAGGGTGATCTATATTTCCTTTTCGGACTCTCGATGTTGGCCTCTGACGCAATGTTGCATTTAACTTTGAGTCCCTGGGGGTCGATTGCAGAGCTGAAGTTAAAAAGGAGACCTCATTTGGTGAGTCGGAGGGGAAGACTCTAGGTTCTTCCACTGAAGAACTGTCTGAAAGGGACCTAACCCTTCCCCTCTTCTCTGATACCACTGGGGAATCAGAGGCTCAGATGCCGTCCTCTTCGGCTGTTGACCTTCGGGGAGGTGAGTATCTTCACTAGACTCACCTGTCTGCTCTTCCTCCTCATTTAGCGTAGCTCCACCCTCTGCCTGTGAATTCTCACAGACTTCAACACTGAGTGGTGAGGCCTCTACAGGCCCCTCCCCTTTTTGCTCCTCACTTCCAATCCAAGCTTTTTGCGGGAAGTTTGAATTTATTGGGTCAACCTCTTCACTTTGTTCACCAACTGCCACCTTTGGTCCTTCTCTTTGTTGGCTTGACTGTGGCTTTACCGTCTTTAATTTGTTGGCAAAAGATTTAGGGCAATCTCTGAAGAGGTGATTTAATTCTCCACAGAGATTACATTTCCTGCCATTTGGACACTCTCCAAAAGTTTGCCCAATTTCTCTGCTCTTCCCACATAACACCTTGGTACAAGCCTCAACCAGGTGCCCATGCTCACCACACTTGCGGCAGAACTTGGGCTGCCCCTGGTAGTGGATGTAACCTCGGTTTTCAAGGTGGCCAGAGTGTCGCCCACCCGCTGCACTGAGCACTCTTCAGCCCTTTTAAATGGTATAACTTTGCACTCCCGCACGCTCCAGCAAGCACCATTCAAGCAACAACTTTGCACTCCAGCTTCGAACATCGGCACAGTCGCAACAAGTAAGGCGACTCTACTCAGAGAAGTCACTCTGCACAGTAAGAAGATTTCTTTTGCACAGACAGAAAGGGCTTCACCCGCAAAGGTAAAGCCTGCCAAAAATAGAAACAACTCATTAGTGCTGCTCTCCACAGAAATCTTTAGTAAAAGGCGAAAGACTTGTACGTTATGAAGAGAAACCAGAGTACGATTATCCGTCACTGCGGGAGCAGGGCATCAGGCTAGTTGGCATAGCCACCTTCCCCATGGTGAGCTTTGCTTGGTTGAGACGCTTGCTCCCCCCCCCTTGCTCCTCGGCTGACCAAGTAGGAACAATCGGGCCCTATTCGATGGCTGCCTTGTCTTTTACTCTGTGCAAAAGACAAGGCAGCAACAAAAACACCACGAGAATCCGGTATTGAGGCTTTGTTCTGATCGCTCATTCGGTGTCGCGTTTCTTTCAAGCAATTCTCCCGGTTAGCCCACACTCGGCTCGCTCCCATAGCCGTGTTAAAGTCTACTTCGCATTCACTCTCTTTTCTCAGCAGACTCTTGGGATTTTATCTATAAAATGAATTCCTTCACTCAAACTATGTGAAAACTGCTTTGTCCTTAATATTTACCATGTCTAGAAAGATTTAAACAAAAAAAAACAACGTTGTACTTTGCAGTAAAAGAAAGAGCAAATCTAAAGTTTCAGGAATCCGAGAATAAGCTTACTTTCATGAGTTCTTCACGATTTCGGATTTTGCTATAAAATGAATTCCTTCACTCAAACTAAATTAAAACTGCTAAACAGCTAATCTGTTACATGCAAGGCAGATGTCAAATTCACCGAAATAGGATCTAAGGGTATTTGGCCAATCGAGCTGTAGCAGCTTCGGTAAAAGAGTATAAGTTGAAGAGTTTGTGAATAAAGGTGTGCGCACACATAGTGAGTTGTAGGAAAATAGGCAGGGAGCAATGCCGGCTGGGGTATAGGTTCTTGTATGTTGTCTGACTGTTTGATTTGAATGTGTTGTGTAAGTGTCCTGTTGAATGTTACATGTTTGGGCTTTGACACGCTTCACTGTGGTTGTTAACTGTGTGGTGTGTCCTGAAATGTTATATGTTTGGGCTGTGTGACATGCTTAATGCTTGTCAGTAGCTGCCCACTTATTCATATATAGCAACTGACAACATAAGAAGTCCGGACATACTTTGATAGTAGTTGTAGAAGTATCCTTATTGATAATAGATCACCAATTCATAGTGATAGAACAGTAGATGAACAGGTGCTTGCACATGTCTCACGAAAATAAAATGGGTGTATGATTGCTGACGGCAGAGCAATACTGCCAAACTTATGAGTTCTTGTGGCAAACTTGATTCAGTGTCTTGACGTGTATACGCTGTTTCGCTGACTTGATTGTCACAAGAAACAAAGTGTGTTTGATAAGATCCGACCATTTTATTACGGGAGGATCAGTATGTATGGATTCTGATGTGACTGATAAACCCATTCGTATCTTAAGCATAATCTAATACGTGAGACAACGCCCTGGCACACGATTAAAAAAAAAAAAGAGAGAGAGCGGTTTTGTGTCCCCACAGTCCATAATGTAGAAAAGAGAGAAAAAAGCCTTTCTGATTTGGTGTGTGTGCTCATAGTGCAGAGTGTAGAGAAAAGAAAGCCGTTTTGGTGTCATGGGTGTTGTGACTTACACACACACATTTCTAAATTGAGAAAGGAAATTATTTTAGAGGAAGCACTAGAGTTTAGATCCCACATTTGTTGATAGGCATTCATTTATTTCTTCACTTCTGATGAAGTTTCAACAATAAACAACAAACTTTGTATTATGAGATAGAACCAGACTCATTCTTCAGGAATCCGAAAATAAGCTCTATTTTATGAGTTATGCACGAATTCGGATTCTCCTATAAAACGAATTCATTAACTCAAACCAAGTTAAGACTGCTTTGTCCTTCATATTTATTCATGTCTAATCAAGTTTCAACGATAAACAATGTTGTACTTTGTAGAATGAGAAAGAACTTCTTCAGCAATAAGCATCTCTCGACATATGACGAAATACAGATTTTGCTATAAAATTAATTCCTTCTATCAGCCTGACTTAAAACTGTTTTTCCTCCTTATTTATCCACTTCAAATCAAGTTTCAACAATTGAAAAAAAATTGTAGTTTGAGAAAGAACAACTTAATCTTCAGCAATCAGTATAAAAAGAGGTGCAAATGCCAACCATACATACCTAAAAGGTGGAGCGGAAGTATTCAGCTGCAAGTAGGTGTGAATGTTCGACCATAATTTGTAAAAAGCGATTAAGAAAAGGTTCGAATGCCCGACTATATATTAACAAAAGCGGGAGGAGAGGTCTTCGGATGAGAGTGGGTGAGAATTTCCAACCATAATCTATAAAATACGGTGAAAAAAAATATGTGAATGCCTCATAGAACACTAAAAGCGGAAGTGTTCGGCTGCAAGAAGGTGTGAATGTCCGACTATATTTGGTGAAAAGCAGGTGAAGCAAGGTCTGAATGCCCAACCTTACATCATCAAAAGCGAGATCAGAGGTGTTTGGCTGCAAGAAGGCCATAGTTTGCCAAAAGCGGGTAAGGTGCGAATGACCGACTAAATATCAACAAAAGTGGGGGCGGAGGTCTTCGGATGCAAGTGGGTGTGAATATCCCACCATACAAGTATGGTGGAGAGGAAGCTGTGAATGGCCGACCATAGTAAAAGGCGGGTGAGAGAAGGTGCGAAAGTCAAACCATACATAATCAAAACAGGGAGCGGAGGTGTTCTGCTGTAAGAAGGTGTGAATGTCCAACCATAGTTGGTAAAAAGCGGGTAAGAAAAGGTTAAAATACCCGACTGTACACAATCAATAGCGGGAGCGGAGTTGTTCGGCTACTAAAAGGTGTGAAAGTCCAACCATGGTTTGTAAAAAGCGGGTAAGAAAAGGTGCGAATGCCCGACAATGTATGATCAAAAGAGGGAGTGGAGGTTTTCGGCTGCAAGAAGGTCTGAATATCCAACCATAATTTGTAAAAACCGGGGAAGAAAAGGCTCGAAAGCCCGACTATACACCATCAAAAGTGGGAGCGGAGGTGTTCAGCTGCAAGACGGTCTGAATGTCCATCAATAATTGCTAGAAAACATGAAAGAAAATGTTCGAATATCAAACTGCACATGATCATAAGCGGGAGAGGAGGTGTTCAGCTGCAAGAAGGTGTGAATGTCTACCCATAATTACTGAAAAATGGGTAAGAAAAGGTGCGAATGCCTAACCATACATCATCAAAAGAGGGAGCGGAGGTGTTCCGCTGTAAGACGGTGTGAATGTCCGACCATAGATGGTAAAAAGCGGGTAAGAAAAGGTTAAATTACCCGACTGTACACAATCAAAAGAGGGAGCGGAGTTGTTCAGCTAAGAGAAGGTGTGAAAGTCCGACCTTGGTTTGTAAAAAGCGGGTAAGAAAAGGTTCGTATGCCCGAATATACACCATCAAAAGCGGAAGCGGAGGTGTTCGGCTGCAAGATATTGTGAACGTCCGACCAAAGTTTGTAAAAAGCAGTTAAGAAAAGGTTCGAATATCTAACCAAACATAATCAAAAGCGGGAGCAGAGCTGTTCGACTGGAAGTAGGTGTGAATGTCAGATCATAATTTGCAAAAAGCTGATGAGAAAGGGTGAGAATGCCCGACTATACACCATCAAATGCGGTAGCGGAGTTGTTCGGCTGTGAGTAGGTGTGAATCTCCAACCATAATTGCTGAAAAATGTGTTAGAAAAGGTAAAAATGCCGGTCCATACATCATCAAAATCGGGAGAGGTGGTGTTCAGCTGCAAGAAGGTCTAAATGTCCATCAATAATTGCTAGAAAACATGAAAGAAAATTTTCGAAAATCAAACCGCACATGATCATAAGTGGGAGAGGAGGTGTTCAACTGCAAGAAGGTGTGAATGTCCACCCATAATACCTGAAAAATGGGTAAAAAAAAGGTGCGAATGCCCAACCATACATCATCAAAAGCAGGAGTGCATGTGTTCGGCTACAAGAAGGTGTGAACGTGCAACCAAAGTTTGTAAAAAGCAGTTAAGAAAAGGTTCGAATATCCAACCATACATAATCAAAAGCGGGAGCAGAGCTGTTCGACTGCAAGTAGGTGTGAATGTCAGATCATAATTTGCAAAAAGCTGATGAGAAAGGGTGAGAATGCCCGACTATACACCATCAAATGCGGTAGCGGAGTTGTTCGGCTGTGAGTAGGTGTGAATCTCCAACCATAATTGCTGAAAAATGTGTTAGAAAAGGTAAAAATGCCGGTCCATACATAATCAAAATCGGGAGAGGTGGTGTTCAGCTGCAAGAAGGTCTAAATGTCCATCAATAATTGCTAGAAAACATGAAAGAAAATTTTCGAAAATCAAACCACACATGATCATAAGTGGGAGAGGAGGTGTTCAGCTGCAAGAAGGTGTGAATGTCCACCCATAATACCTGAAAAATGGGTAAAAAAAAGGTGCGAATGCCCAACCATACATCATCAAAAGCAGGAGTGCATGTGTTCGGCTACAAGAAGGTGTGAACGTCCAACCAAAGTTTGTAAAAAGCAGTTAAGAAAAGGTTCGAATATCCAACCATACATAATCAAAAGCGGGAGCAGAGCTGTTCGACTGCAAGTAGGTGTGAATGTCAGATCATAATTTGCAAAAAGCTGATGAGAAAGGGTGAGAATGCCCGACTATACACCATCAAATGCGGGAGCGGAGTTGTTCGGCTGTGAGTAGGTGTGAATCTCCGACCATAATTGCTGAAAAATGTGTTAGAAAAGGTAAGAATGCCGGTCCATACATCATCAAAAGCGAGAGAGGTTGTGTTCGGCTGCAAGTAGGTGTGAATGTCCAGCCATAATTACTCACAAACGGGTAAGAAAAGGTAGTATTGCCAGACCATATATGATCAAAACAGGGAGCGGAGGTGGTTCAGCTGCAAGAAGGTTTGAATGTCCGACTAAAGTTCAAATATATTAACAAAAGCGGGAGGAGAGGTCTTCGGATGAGAGTGGTTGAAAATTTCCGACCATAATGTATAAAATGCGGTGAAAAAAAGGTGTGATAGAACACTAAAAGGTGGAGCGGAAGTGTTCGGCTGCAAGAAGGTGTGAATGTCCGACTATATTTGGTGAAAAGCAGGTGAAGCAAGGTCTGAATGCCCAACCTTACATCATCAAAAGCGAGATCAGAGGTGTTTGGCTGCAAGAAGGCCATAGTTTGCCAAAAGCAGGTAAGGTGCGAATGTCCGACTAAATATCAACAAAATTTGGGGCAGAGGTCTTCGGATGCAAGTGGGTGTGAATATCCCACCATACAAGTATGGTGGAGAGGAAGCTGTGAATGGCCGACCATAGTAAAAGGCGGGTGAGAGAAGGTGCGAATGTCAAACCATACATAATCAAAACAGGGAGCGGAGGTGTTCTGCTGTAAGAAGGTGTGAATGTCCAACCATAGTTGGTAAAAAGCGGGTAAGAAAAGGTTAAAATACCCGACTGTACACAATCAATAGCGGGAGCGGAGTTGTTCGGCTACTAAAAGGTGTGAAAGTCCGACCATGGTTTGTAAAAAGCGGGTACGAAAAGGTGCGAATGTCCGACAATGTATGATCAAAAGAGAGAGCGGAGGTTTTCGGATACAAGAAGGTTTGAATGTCCCACCATAGTTTGTAAAAAGCGGTTAAGAAAAGGTTCGAAAGCCCGACTATACACCATCAAAAGCGGGAGCAGAGGTGTTCCGCTGTAAGACGGTGTGAATGTCCGACCATAGTTGGTAAAAAGCGGGTAAGAAAAGGTTAAAATACCCGACTGTACACAATCAATAGCGGGAGCGGAGTTGTTTGGCTACAAGAAGGTGTGAAAGTCACACCATGGTTTGTAAAAACCGGGAAGAAAAGGCTCGAAAGCCCGACTATACACAATCAAAAAGAAGGTTTGAATGTCCATCAATAATTGCTTTAAAACAAGAAAGTAAATTTTCGAATATCAAACCGTACATGATCATAAGCGGGAGAGGAGGTGTTCCGCTGTAAGACGGTGTGAATGTCCGACCATAGTTGGTAAAAAGCGGGTAAGAAAAGGTTAAAATACCCGACTGTACACAATCAATAGCGGGAGCGGAGTTGTTCGGCTACTAAAAGGTGTGAAAGTCCGACCCTGGTTTGTAAAAACGGGTAAGAAAAGGTTCGAATGCCCGAACATACACCATCAAAAGAGGGAGCGGAGGTGTTCCGCTGTAAGACGGTGTGAATGTCCGATCATAGTTGGTAAAAAGCGGGTAAGAAAAGTTTAAAAAACCCGACTGTACACAATCAAAAGAGGGAGCGGAGTTGTTCAGCTAAGAGAAGGTGTGAAAGTCCGACCATGGTTTGTAAAAAGCGGGTAAGAAAAGGTTCGTATGCCCGAATATACACTATCAAAACCGGAAGCGTAGGTGTTCGGCTGCAAGAAGGTGTGAACGTCAGACCAAAGTTTGTAAAAAAGCAGTTAAGAAAAGGTTCGAATATCTAACCAAACATAATCAAAAGCGGGAGCAGAGCTGTTCGACTGCAAGTAGGTGTGACTGTCAGAGAATAATTTGCAAAAAGCTGATGAGAAAGGGTGAGAAATCCCGACTATACACCATCAAATGCGGTAGCGGAGTTGTTCGACTGTGAGTAGGTGTGATTCTCCAACCATAATTGCTGAAAAATGTGTTAGAAAAGGTAAGAATGCCGGTCCATACATCATCAAAAGCGGGAGAGGTGGTGTTCGGCTGCAAGTAGGTGTGAATGTCCATTAATAATTGCTTTAAAACATGAAAGAAAATTTTAGAATATCAAACCTTACATGATCATTAGCGGGAGAGGAGGTGTTCAGCTGCAAGAAGATGTGAATATCCACCCATAATTACTGAAAAATGGGTAGGAAAAGATGCGAATGTCCAACCATAAATCATCAAAAGCAGGAGTGGAGTTGTTCAGCTACAAGAAGGTATGAAAGTCCAACCATGGTTTGTAAAAAGCGGGTAAGAGAAGGTTCGAATACTGAAAAATGTGTTAGAAAAGGTAAGAATGCCGGACCATATATCATCAAAAGCGGGAGAGGTTGTGTTCGGCTGCAAGAAGGTGTGAATGTCCAGCCATAATTACTCACAAACGGGTAAGAAAAGGTACTATTGCCAGACCATATATGATCAAAACAGGGAGCGGAGGTGGTTAAGCTGCAAGAAGGTTTGAATGTCCGACTAAAGTTTGTAAAAAGCGGGTAAGACAAGGTGTGAATGCCCGACAATGTATGATCAAAAGAGGTGCGGAGGTTTTCAGCTGCAAGAAGGTCTGAATATCCACCCATAATTACTGAAAAATGGGTAAGAAAAGGTGCGAAAGCCCAACCGCACATGATCATAAGTGGATGAGAAGGTGTTCGACTGCAAGTAGGTGTGAATGTAAGATCATAATTTGTAAAAAGCGGGTAAGAAAAGGTAAGAATGCCCAACCATAAATTATCAAAAGTGGCAGCAGAGTTTCGGCTGGTATTTATCAATGTCTAGATAGATTTCAACAACAAACAACGTTGTACTTTGCAGTAAAAGAAAGTGCAAATCAAAAGTTTTAGGAATCCGAGAATAAGCTTATTTTCATGAGTTCTCCACGATTTCGGATTTTATGTATAAAATGAATTTCTTCACGCAAACTAAGTTAACACTGCTTTGTCCTTCATATGTACCCATTTCTACATATATTTCAAGCATAAACTTCCTCATATTACCCTGAATGAGAAAGAGCCACACTTGTGATTAAGCCATACCTCCCTTTTGAGGAGTTCTTGCATGATTTGGGATTTTATCTATAAAATTCATTCCTTCACTCAAACTATGTTAAAACGGCTTTTACCTTCATATTTATCAATGTCTCGATAGATTTAAACAAAAAAAACACGTTGTACTTTGCAATAAAAGAAAGAGCCAATCAAAAGTTTTAGGAATCCGAGAATAAGCTTATTTTCATGAGTTCTGCACGATTTCGGATTTTATGTATAAAATGAATTCATTCACTTAAACCAAGTTAAAACTGCTTTTTCCTTCATATTTATCAATGTCTAGATCGACTTCAACAAAGAACAACATTGTATTTTGCAGTAGAAGAAAGAGCAACACTGAAGGATCAGGAATCCGAGAATAAGCTTATTTTCTTATGGGCAAGTGGGAACTGCTTTGTCCTTCATATTTATCAATGTGTAGATGGATTTCAACTTCTTCTACTGCAAAGTCCAATGTTTTTCTTTGTTGAAGTCGATCTAGACATTGATGAATATGGAAGGACAAAGCAGTTTTAACTTGGTTTGAGCAAAGCAATTCATTTTATAGCAAAATCCGAAATCGTGCAGAACTCATGAAAGCAGGCTTATACTCGGATTCCTGAAACTTTAGATTTGCTCTTTCTTTTACTGCAAAGTACAACGTTGTTTTTTTGTTTAAATATTTCTAGACATGGTAAATATGAAGGACAAATCAGTTTTAACATAGTTTGAGTGAAGTAATGCATTTTATAAGCAAAATCCCAAATCATGCAGAACTCACGAAATGCTTTTTCTCACTTTTCACTGCTTTTTACAAACTTTGGTCGGACGTTCACACCTTCTTGCATCCGAACACCTCCGCTTCCGCTTTTGATGATGTATATTCGGGCATTCGAACCTTTTTTTACCCGCTTTTTACAAACCATTGTCGGACTTTCACACCTTCTTGCAGCCGAACACCACCTCTCCCAATTTTGATGATGTATGGTCAAGTATTCTTACCTTTTCTAACACATTTTTCAGCAATTATGGTCGGACATTCACACCTACTCACAGCTGGACACCTCCGCTCCAGCTTTTGATTATACAATGAAGGGACATCGCTCCTTGTCTTACCAGCTTTTTACAAACTTTAGTCGAACATTCACACCTTCTTGCAGCTGAACACCTCCGCTCCCGCTTTTGATGATGTATAGTCGGGCTTTCGAGCCTTTTCTTACCCGGTTTTTACAAATTATGGTTGGACATTCAGACCTTGCAGCCGAACACCTCCGCTCTCTCTTTTGATCATACATTGTTGGGCATTCGCACCTTGTCTTACCCGCTTTTTACAAACTATAGTCAGACATTCACACCTTGCAGCTGAACCTCCGCTCCATGTATGGTCTGGCAATACTACCTTTTCTTCCCCCGTTTGTGAGTAATTATGGCTGGACATTCACACCTACTTGCAGTCGAACAGCTCTGCTCCCGCTTTTGATTATGTTTGGTTGGATATTCGAACCTTTTCTTAACTGCTTTTTACAAACCATGGTCGGACTTTCACACCTTCTTGTAGCCGAACAACTCCGCTCCCGCTATTTATTGTGTACAGTCGGGTATTTTAACCTTTTCTTACCCGCTTTTTACCAAGTATGGTCGGACATTCACACCGTCTTACAGCGGAACACCTCTGCTCCCACTTTTGATGGTGTATAGTTGGGCATTCGAACCTTTTCTTACGCGCTTTTTACAAACTATGGTGGGACATTCAAACCTTCTTGTATCCGAAAACCTCCGCTCTCTCTTTTGATCATACATTGTCGGACATTCGCACCTTTTCTTACCCGCTTTTTACAAACCATGGTCGGACTTTCACACCTTCTTGTAGCCGAACACATCCGCTCCCGCTATTGATTGTGTACAGTCGGATATCTTAACCTTTTCTTACCCGCTTTTTACCAACTATGGTCGGACATTCACACCTTCGTACAGCGGAACACCTCCGCTCCCTCTTTTGATGGTGTATGTTCGGGTATTCAAACCTTTTCTTACCCGCTTTTTCCAAACTATGGTCGGCTATTCACAGCTTCCTCTCCACCATACTTGTATGGTTGGATATTCACACCTACTTCCATCCGAAGACCTCTGCCCCAAATTTTGTTGATATTTAGTCGGACATTCGCACCTTACCCGCTTTTGGCAAACTATGGCCTTCTTGCAGCCAAACACCTCTGATCTCGCTTTTGATGATGTAAGGTTGGGCATTCAGACCTTGCTTCACCTGCTTTTCACCAAATATAGTCGGACATTCACACCTTCTTGCAGCCGAACACTTCCGCTCCACCTTTTAGTTTTCTATCACACCTTTTTTTCACCGCATTTTATACATTATGGTTGGAAATTTTCAACCACTCTCATCCGAAGACCTCTCCTCCCGCTTTTGTTAATATATTTGAACTTTAGTCGGACATTCAAACCTTCTTGCAGCTGAACCACCTCCGCTCCCTGTTTTGATCATATATGGTCTGGCAATACTACCTTTTCTTACCCGTTTGTGAGTAATTATGGCTGGACATTCACACCTACTTGCAGCCGAACACAACCTCCCTCGCTTTTGATGATGTATGGACCGGCATTCTTACCTTTTCTAACACATTTTTCAGCAATTATGGTCGGAGATTCACACCTACTCACAGCCGAACAACTCCGCTCCCGCATTTGATGGTGTATAGTCGGGCATTCTCACCCTTTCTCATCAGCTTTTTGCAAATTATGATCTGACATTCACACCTACTTGCAGTCGAACAGCTCTGCTCCCGCTTTTGATTATGTATGGTTGGATATTCGAACCTTTTCTTAACTGCTTTTTACAAACTTTGGTTGGACGTTCACACCTTCTTGTAGCCGAACACATGCACTCCTGCTTTTGATGATGTATGGTTGGGCATTCGCACCTTTTTTTTACCCATTTTTCAGGTATTATGGGTGGACATTCACACCTTCTTGCAGCTGAACACCTCCTCTCCCACTTATGATCATGTGTGGTTTGATTTTCGAAAATTTTCTTTCATGTTTTCTAGCAATTATTGATGGACATTTCGACCTTCTTGCAGCTGAACACCACCTCTCCCGATTTTGATTATGTATGGACCGGCATTTTTACCTTTTCTAACACATTTTTCAGCAATTATGGTTGGAGATTCACACCTACTCACAGCCGAACAACTCCGCTACTGCATTTGATGGTGTATAGTCGGGCATTCTCACCCTTTCTCATCAGCTTTTTGCAAATTATGATCTGACATTCACACCTACTTCCAGTCGAACAGCTCTGCTCCCGCTTTTGATTATGTTTGGTTAGATATTCGAACCTTTTCTTAACTGCTTTTTACAAACTTTGGTCGGACGTTCACAATATCTTGCAGCCGAACACCTCCGCTTCCGCTTTTGATGGTGTATATTCGGGCATACGAACCTTTTCTTACCCGCTTTTTACAAACCAAGGTCAGACTTTCACACCTTCTCTTAGCTGAACAACTCCGCTCCCTCTTTTGATTGTGTACAGTCGGGTAATTTAACCTTTTCTTACCCGCTTTTTACCATCTATGGTCGGACATTCACATCGTCTTACAGCGGAACACCTCCGCTCCCTCTTTTGATGATGTATGGTTAGGCATTCGCACCTTTTCTTACCCATTTTTCAGTAATTATGGGTAGACATTCACACCTTCTTGCAGCTGAACACCTCCTCTCCCGCTTATGATCATGTGCAGTTTGATATTCGAAAATTTTCTTTCATGTTTTCTAGCAATTATTGATGGACATTTAGACCTTCTTGCAGCTGAACACCTCCGCTCCCACTTTTGATGGTGTATAGTCGGGCTTTCGAGCCTTTTCTTCCCCGGTTTTTACAAATTATGGTTGGACATTCAGACCTTCTTGCAGCCGAAAACCTCCACTCCCTCTTTTGATCATACATTGTCGGGCATTCGCACCTTTTCTTACCCGCTTTTTACAAACCATGGTCGGACTTTCACACCTTTTAGTAGCCGAACAACTCCGCTCCCGCTATTGATTGTGTACAGTCGGGTATTTTAACCTTTTCTTACCCGCTTTTTACCAACTATGGTTGGACATTCACACCTTCTTACAGCAGAACACCTCTGCTCTCTGTTTTGATTATGTATGGTTTGACATTCGCACCTTCTCTCACCCGCCTTTTACTATGGTCGGCCATTCACAGCTTCCTCTCCACCATACTTGTATGGTGGGATATTCACACCCACCTGCATCCGAAGACCTCCGCCCCCACTTTTGTTGATATTTAGTCGGTCATTCGCACCTTACCCGCTTTTGGCAAACTATGGCCTTCTTGCAGCCAAACACCTCTGATCTCGCTTTTGATGATGTAAGGTTGGGCATTCAGACCTTGCTTCACCTGCTTTTCACCAAATATAGTCGGACATTCACACCAACTTGCATCCGAAGACCTCCGCCCCAAATTTTGTTGATATTTAGTCGGACATTCGCACCTTACCCGCTTTTGGCAAACTATGGCCTTCTTGCAGCTAAACACCTCTGATCTCGCTTTTGATGATGTAAGGTTGGGCATTCAGACCTTGCTTCACCTGATTTTCACCAAATATAGTCGGACATTCACACCTTCTTGCAGCCGAACACTTCCGCTCCACCTTTTAGTGTTCTATCACACCTTTTTTTCACCGCATTTTATACATTATGGTTGGAAATTTTCAACCACTCTCATCCGAAGACCTCTCCTCCCGCTTTTGTTAATATATTTGAACTTTAGTCGGACATTCAAACCTTCTTGCAGCTGAACCAACTCCGCTCCCTGTTTTGATCATATATGGTCTGGCAATACTACCTTTTCTTACCCGTTTGTGAGTAATTATGGCTGGACATTCACACCTACTTGCAGCCGAACACAACCTCTCTCGCTTTTGATGATGTATGGACCGGCATTCTTAACTTTTCTAACACATTTTTCAGCAATTATGGTCGGAGATTCACACCTACTCACAGCCGAACAACTCCGCTCCCGCATTTGATGATGTATAGTCGGGCATTCTCACCCTTTCTCATCAGCTTTTTGCAAATTATGATCTGACATTCACACCTACTTGCAGTCGAAAAGCTCTGCTCCCGCTTTTGATTATGTTTGGTTGGATATTCGAACCTTTTCTTAACTGCTTTTTACATATTTTGGTTGGACGTTGACACCTTCTTGTAGCCGAACACTTCCACTCCTGCTTTTGATGATGTATGGTTGGGCATTCACACCTTTTTTTTGCCCATTTTTCAGGAATTATGGGTGGACATTCACACCTTCTTGCAGCTGAACACCTCCGCTCCCGCTTTTGATCATACATTGTCAGGCATTCGCACCTTGTCTTACCCACTTTTTACAAACTTTAGTCGAACAGTCACACCTACTTGCAGCCGAACACAACGTCTCTCGCTTTTGATGATGTATGGACCGGCATTCTTACCTTTTCTAACACATTTTTCAGCAATTATGGTCGGAGATTCACACCTACTCACAGCCGAACAACTCCGCTCCCGCATTTGATGGTGTATAGTCGGGCATTTTCACCCTTTCTCATCAGCTTTTTGCAAATTATGATCTGACATTCACACCTACTTGCAGTCGAACAGCTCTGCTCCCGCTTTTGATTATGTTTGGTTAGATATTCGAACC